>NW_019154102.1:771656-1127801 GCF_002288905.1 Enhydra lutris kenyoni | reverse complement strand
CAGCGGGGAGCCTGCTTTCCTTCCTCTCTCTCTGCCTGCCTCTCTGCCTACTTGTGATCTCTCTCTCTCTCTCTGTTTCAAATAAATAAATAAAATCTTTAAAAAAAAAAAAGATTTTATTTATTTATTTGACAGAGAGAGAGAGAGATATCACAAGGCAGAGAGAGAGGGGGAAGCAGGCTCCCCACTGAGCGGAGAGCCCGATATGGGGCTCAATCCCAGGACCCTGAGATCATGACCTGAGCCGAAGGCAGAGGCTTAACCCACTGAGCCACCCAGCCGCCCCTGTAAATAAGTATCTTTACCTTGAACAAATAATTTAAATCTTTGTTTTTTTAAACATCAAGAAACTACCCCATTAAGTCTTCCAATTATTTCATATTTCTGAATTTAATTACTATCTTATATAAAGTAAAATCAACAAGTTCTCAAAACTAACCAATTCTTTCTCCATAATTTAAGAATAGCCCTAGGTGCAAATAATGTAGGTTAGCTTTTAAATATTGGAAAGAGCTAAAGCATTAAATGTCAAAGCGCTAACACTTGTGTATTTGCAACTGAAAGATAATCCCATGACCCTTTCAAAATTTCCCAAAGGATTTTTAATAGACTTTTAAATGCTTGCTCAACTAAGAAGAAATAATCAGGGCCAAATAACAGATTCAGAGTGCTATGACATATAAAATCAATGGACAGCATTAAGTGGCAATAATTTTAGAAGAAATTAGTTTTTTTGCCAAGATTTTAGCGGGGGAAAGAGATAATAACCACTCCCCAAATTAAAAGTATCAGGAAGAGGATTGTGGAAAATGGCAGCTTTGGTGGCAGCAAATTTTTGATTCCCTGTGAATCTTTACATAAAACAGAGCAATTAGAGAGCAAACCCAAAACCCATGGGTAACTTTTACAACAAAACTATTTGACAGTCTCACCACAAACCCCGTAATACAAAGGACTGAAACAAACCACAAACAGCCAACCTTTTTTCCCCTCACTCCTCCCCCCAACCTGTTTTCTATTGGTGTCTAAGTGAGAGAAAGCAGGGGGGAAACAATGAGATGTATGAAGAATTTGAGAACAGAAGTACAAAACAGCCAAAAAGTATTCAGTGGAAAGCAGTGAGAGACAATTTGTGAGAAGCTAAAATCACTTCTGTATAAGTGCAAGCAGTTCACAATAAGGCATACAGGCCTGGAGCAGACTGGTTCTCTTAGGTCACTTGAATCTGGCACTTGGGCTGTCTTCCAGGATAGAGCCTACACTTAAGAGTAAGTGCTGGGAATGAAAAGAAAATTGAGCAGGTTATGGACAAACAAGATACAGGAAAGAGAAGGTCCAAATAGAAGTGTCAGAGTAGAACAGAGCCAGGAAATTTCAGAAAGCCATCTACCGTTTTTTTAATGGTGCACAAAAACAACAAAAGAGAAATCTGTGAAGTCAGAAGAGCTATCTGAACTAAGTCTCCTCCTACAAGTTCAAGAAAACTATTTTCATATAAAAAACAAGTCCAAGTATTGGGGCTGAATATCATACAAAGTTACAATAAGAAAAAAGAAACAGGAAGAGAGTCAAACTCATAGAAGCGAGGTGGGGGGGGAAATGGGAGCTGTTCAATAGGTATAAAGTTTCCATTATGCCGGATGAGTAAATTCTAGAGATCTGCTGTACAACACAGTGCCTACAGTTAACAATATTATATTGTACACTTAAACATTTTTTTTTACCAGGGTAGGTCTCATGTTAAATGTACTCAACACACACACACACACACACACACAGGGTAATAAATTTTTTTTAAAAGGGTGGGGGTGGGATACAATAACATCTTACAGATAATTAAAGCATGCCAGAAAGGGATGCTCATAGGAGAAATAAAAATGAGCTTCTATTTCAAAATGAACTTAAAAAAATTATACAAGACCTGAAAGAAAAACATTTATCAAAATAAAAACTCAGAAATAAATTGACAAGAGTTCAGGAAAGAATCTGGATTTATAAAAAGGAAAAAATCATTTCAGAAATGAGGACTTAAAAAGTAGAAGAAAAAGTAAATATACAAGATAAAGCCTTAAAAAAAGAAGGTGAAAAGAAAAGTCAAAAAGAAATGAAGAGGAAGGAAGTGTGCAAGCTTAATCCTAGTGTCTGGGGATATATACTTGGTAATAAAACAAAAAAGAAAATTAAGTGACTTTCAAAAAAAGTCAGGAATAGCAGTTATTTCTTGAGGGAAGGGAGTTATGTTTGGGAAAGAGGCAGATTTGGAAGGGCTTCTAAGGTAGCTGGCAAAATTCCATCCCTTAACCTGGAAGATGGTTGCATGGGTGTTGGTCTTATGATAATTCACCAAGCTACACATTTGTTTTCTACATCTACATTTTATTTTACAGTAAAAAGGGTAAAAAAGGAATTTAGGAAAATCAAAAACTACAGATAATTTAAATCTACTAGGTATCAAAGGAAAACAGGTGCAAAAAACTTTTGGAATAATCTTCAAACCAACTTCATAAAATGACATGGCAAACCAAGAGACAAATTTTCTCACAATGTTTTGTCCTTATGTTTGGCAAACAGGATGGTGAATTAAAAGTCTAGTATCTCAATATAGAGTACCTACCTGTTCTGTTTCTCACATGTAACACATACTTTAAAAAGTATCTGACATTGACTAATTCTTAGAATTAACTGCATACATAAAAAATACATAAAAGGGTTTTTTTTTTAAGAGATACTCTAAAACTACCTGGAGAACTCATCTTTGCAACAAATATGGTGGTCTTCCAAATAAATAAAATTAAATTCAACAAACATTTATCCAGGATATATTATGTATGAGGTATTTACACTTCACTTGAAGAAATAAATAACACCTATAATAGAAAGCTATATATAGTGTGTGTTTTGAGAAAAGGTACAAAGTACTGCAGGTACAGAAGAAAGAAAGGGCTTTGCACCTGCCCTATTGCGTTAATATTCTAACCAGACCCTTCTCATATTCCTCCAATCTATCCTTTCCAGTAATGGCAGAATGATCTTTCAAACACCAAAATCCCCTTTTAAAAACTCTTCACAATGTACAGTACACAGGCAATTTAAATGCCTTACAAGGACAAGGTAGGTAACAAATGAATGAAGCTGGTCTGGTGTTAGACAATAGAGAATGATGGAAACTGTCAAAAAGAAGGCAACTCCTTATTATAAGGGTTAGCCAATTACCACCATGTAAGAACAGGAAACCATTGTTGCTACAATGTTCAATTTTTCCAGAGATGACAGAACTCTAGTCATTGCATGTGAAATGTACCAATATTTAAATGTTGGCAAATAATGCAAAATTTGAAAAAAAAAAAAAAAAAGGTAACAAAAGTAACCCAAACAAAAAACAGCTGTAGGCAAAATTTGTGACCTCTGCCTTCAGAAATGGGTCTGACATTAATATCCCAATAGCTGGCCCAAGTGTCCTCAAAACTGCAAAAATAACTGTCTTTCTAATTCAAAGGAATAGTGAACAATTACAAAAAGTTTCTCTTAAAACATTAGCACCTGCTACCACTGGTCGGCTAGCAATGGCTAAGAGATGACAAAACACAAGGAAAAGTAAAAGAGAAACATTTATTTGATAGCCACCTCAAAATTGCTTAACCAGTTTTTGGTTGTGATTGTTTTCACCAACAGTTATATTCATGGGCACCATTTTATACCTCATACATGTTATATGGTCAAATTTTCTTTTCTTTTCAAGATTTTATTTATTTCTTTCTGAGAAAGAGCAAGAGAAAGCATGAGCTGGGGGAGGAGCAGGAGAGAGAGAAGCTGACACCTCACTGAGTAGGGAGCCTAATATGGGATTCGATTCCAGGTTCCTGGGTTCACAACCTCAGCCAAAGGCAGACGTTTAATGAACTCAGCCACTCAGGCACCGCAGGTCAAATTGTCTTTTACTAAAACTGCTTCTGGATTATATGATACAATCAAATATATACATGTATTTGTTCTTTAACAAAAGAATACCATGAGACTCTAGAAAATCATGGGGCTAGTAAAATCTAAAATTTTTGGTACAGTAACCTATAAGCTCCTGGAAAAATCTGGCTCCTGTATGCCAGTATTTCACACCACTTCAAGTTCCTGAATATACTACGCTCTTTTATTCCTTCAGGCTTTTAGATGTATTTAAGGCTCTCTTCCCCATTTGTTACAACTGCTTAAAGTCATCTTCCAGCCCTCCTTGAATTATTTGCTTTTCCACCGTGCTTCCTTAGCATCCTAAACAGAACCCTATTATGGAACTTATTTGCTGTTTATGACATCCCTAGAGATCCATGATATACATATATAACTGATACAAAAGGAAACTACACTTTTACACTTACCATATACAATACATTGAAATTTTCTATTCCATTTTTTTTTTTTTTTAAGAAATGCTGATTACAGTTTACTACATTGGTTCTATCATCCACTTAGGAAATACTGCACTAGACTATAAATCCTTACAGGCAGAACTCAATATATTCATTTTTATGCTCTCATACAGACCATTTAGTAAGCAAATGTTTAAATAAATGAATAAATATAGCAGCATCCTGTACCAGAAAAGTCAAAGAGCAAGGCTTTGAGATCAAACAGACCCATCAGCCAATAAGCTTATACAATCTGAGAAGTGACTTAACCTCCTTGAGTCCCAAGGAGTTAACACCAGTTACTTAACTCATTATAACAATAAAGTAGTAGCACTCCTAGATGAGGCATTCTATAAATTAGGCATCAAATGAGTGAAAATGTCCTGGAAATTAGTATTAGTTTCCTCTCCCTACCCTGTATTTTTACCTACTCCTTCCTGGAGACAGATCAAGATGTTTCTCATCCTGGCAAATAACCCTTTTTTAAAGACTTCACGTCACAGTACATAGAATATGCATTTTTTCAAAGATTTATTTATTTATCTAAGACAAAGAAAGAGAGCGTGAGAAGGGAGAGGGAGGCAGAGGGAGAGAATCTTCAAGCTGATGCCCCATGGAGCATGGAGCCCATGTGGCTAGACCTCAGGACCCCTGAGATCATGACCTAAGTCAAAATCATGAGCCCGAAGCTCAACCAACTGAGCCACTCAGGTACCCCAGAATATGCATTTTTAAAGACTGACAGACTTGAATTCAAATACCCAGCAGTGCATTTATATAACTTTTCATCATCTTTTTCTTTATCAGTAAGAAAAAAAATATTTCCTGTAGGGTTTTTATAGGGAATTAATAAACTCTATATACTATATACTATGTATATAGTATAATTCCATAAGACTACAGTAGCTGCTCAATAAAAGGTATTGATTGCTGCTATGATTATTAATAAATGTTGTTTAATAACTATATAAGAGGTAGCATTCAAACTAAACTTTTGAGGATGGAGGAGCTGGACAAAGGCAAACAAAAGGAATAGAAAAATATTTACAAGAAATCACTTCTTTTTCTGTATTTCCTCGTTTAAGATAAACAAACCACAAGGATATGAGTTTATCAATTTTCTCAATTCACTACCTCCAAGGTTACAAATAAAACTCAAAAATACGATATTAGCTCTGTGTCAAAATTCTAACTTAAACAATAAATTATGCTCAGTGGCTGTACAAATAGTGTGAAAGGTATAATGTATTAAAAACATTTTAGAAAGAACTTCAGTAAGAATTCAAAGTAAAAAAAATTAACTGAAATTCTCATTCAACATGCCTTTAATCAAATTTTTGTCCAATAAAACCAACACTGTTTTATTGATAATATTCTCAATAACACATTATTATAACACTACATTTATAACTGACAGTGAAATCAACACCTTTGTAAGTGAGGGGATAAATTCTATGTTTTTTATCAGGCAGACTCCAGAAAAGTAGAAATGACATCTCCTGCTCACCACTATATTCTTAGCACTGAAATGCAGTAGATGCTCAAAAATTATCTATCCAAGTTTAAATGTTTATTTATGGAAAAGAAAATTAGGTTGAGGGGGGAAATATATGAATCAAAATTAGGTTAAGGCCTTGAGGATGGGATATGCTTAGCAACTTGCTTCTAAAAACAGTAAAATATGGAAGGTGGGGGTAAAATATGGCAAAGACCTCAAAGAGTGATCAAGATCATCATCAATTTTATCATATTGTTAGTATGTACTCTTGGAGTAATGTGATGAGAACGGCACTTCACCTCTGTTGTCTTCCTCCCTAAAACCCATGACCCCAGCCTAATCACGAAGAAAACACTGGATAAATCTTAAAAGAGGGACCTTCTCTAATATTTCTGACTACTACTCCTCAAAACTGTCAGTCATAAAAACAAGAAAAGTCTGAGAATTTGGAATTCTGGAACAGAATAAGCATACTAGGAAAAACCTAGTGAAATCTGAATAAAGTATATGGTTTAGTTATTAGAAATGCACCAATTTTGTTTTCTTAGTTATAACAAATGTACCATAGTAATATAAGAAGTTAACAACGAAAATGAAATGGAAACTGAGTAAGGTATACTCATGTGTACTATCCTGCAACTTTTCTGTAAATGTAAAACTAATCTAAAAAAGTTTATTTATATAAAAACAGAGTAAGGAAAATAAGGAATGAATCAAAATCCCTTGAAAGTAAATAATGATAAACATTCTTTTAGTCCCTTTATGTTTGGTGGTAAGACAAAGATAGCATTCTCCTATAGTGGAAATAAAGTTATTAATAAAACACACTGTAGGCATCGTATAAGTCTATAGTATTAATTACGAAGTTACATATGGCCAAAGCAAATGCCCTCTGAATTTTAGTTTCCCAAAGTATCATTCTTGGTCCTCAACATTTCATTTCACTCTGTGACAAAAATTCATAACATTAACTGTCATTCTGTATTGAATGGACTATCCCACATCTCTAATCTTTAGTCACTTTAAGGTCATTTCCTCCTTGCTATCTCCCACTCACCTTACACTCAACTAACTAAACTCCTCATCTTCTTGATAAAGCTCCTCTTCCAAACCTCCCTCTCAAAGTTATGCCTCTCCACCCCAGAGTTTATAATCAGCAGTACACACTACTATCAAATGAATCTTCCTCAAATAAGGATTTTATCATAAACCCAGGCTCAAACACTTTCTTTTAACTAAACCATATTTAAATTCAGAAGTGATACTTTCAAGGCCATCCATAATTGCTTATGCTTTTTTGTACCTTCCCTTGTAAAGATCCTTGCATCCATCTCTCTACGTCATACCATAAGCCTTTCCTTTATTCAGAAAATAATTCAATACTCACTAAGCATAACACATATACACAAGAAAACAAGATTCTTCTGGGTGGTCAAAGACTTTATAATCCCCTTGGGGGTGATAAAACCTAAAAAAAAGACTAACGAACACAGGAATTTTTCTCATTCAAAGCTGTAACTTCAGTTCCTATAACAGTGCCTGCCACATGTAAGGGCTCAAAAAGTATTCATTAAGTGAAAACAAGGCAGTATAGAATGCTACAGCCAAAAGAATTATATGCAATTTGAGAAGGTAAAGAATTTTCAGTTGGAGAAGTGAAAGCAGGTCTGTATTTCTGTGATTCTAAGGCTCTAAGGGCAGCCAAGACTCAAGATAAAGTATTCTTGCGTGGTTAAGAGGATGTGTGCAGGTACATTTCCAACAGAAAAATGTTACATCAGCAAAGGTAAGAAGAAGTAAAATTCTTTTACAACACTTCAGTAGTAATTAAAGAACAGTTCCTGAAGGTTACTGGAAAATAAGATAGGAGAAGACAGGGACCAAAGTTGGGAAAGTCCTGAGAAGAAATTTGGTATTCATGTTTGACATAAGGGGTGATACAATTCATGCTTGACATAAGAGTGGAATAACATAGGTTAGACTTTAGAAAGCAAGAGCCTTATTTCTTGAAGAAGCCTCCCCAATCACAACCCTGTAGGTTCCTTCTCCTTTTAAGCCTTACAGTACTTGCCTGAATTATAAAATTTAACTCCTAACTGTATCCTCTCACAATATAAATTCTTATTTTCATTGGTGTTAGTCTGTTCTCTTCAACTGAAGAACAAGGATCATATCATAGACCTCTGTTTTTTCCCTAAGAAATGAGAAAAGCATTGGGCCCCTGAAGCTTTATTTCCGGAGGACTTTTTGCATTTGTGCAAAACCCAGTTACCAAAATGACAACAATCTAAAAGCAACACACAACATACATACTATGAATAGCTAAGCTACCATAAGAACAAGAGTTAAGTCCTCTTTGGATAGCACTTTTTAAAGTTTCATTCGATAGTTGAAGCCCATAACTAATAATGTGTCAGACAGCATATGTTTTCAGTGCTTCCTGCTTTATATAAGTATTTCATCACCTCATTTACTTTTCTTTCTCAACTAAGCATTCCTCTCAGTGGTCAACACATAATACTAATTTCTCAATCACATTATCTTTTCTGCACTGAAGCCTCTCTAACCTTTTTATTTATTAACTTCATTGATTGAGAGCCATTGTTAAGGCATAATTAAATTCTAATAAAGGGTGCTGCTGTAACTTCTGTACATAATTCTTTTACACATTCTAAATGTTTCCTGTGGCTTAGCACCCTTCAAGTAAAACTGATTCAAATAAAAACATATGTTACAGAAATAATTCAAATCCACCAAAGCTTTTACAAAATGAAACATGATGCGTTAGTGTCCAGGGATTACACCTAAATTCTAAAATTTGCCAGCTCTCCAAAAGTTTGGATTTTCTCCATCTTCAACCCTTTGACCCTCTGTTTTAAAATTAAATGTCATTCCTTAAAATAAAATCTGTTCATGTTAACATTCATATTAACTATTAAAACTTTCCCCCAAAAAGCTTAAAGTGTACATACACAAATCAAACGTATGTATTTCATCCCTAAACAAGTATTTTCACTAATAATATATTTTTTCAGGTCAGAATTTTTATGTAAGAAGAAAAAAATAAGATTTTTATAAAACTCAAAAAGAAATATTCCACAACGTGATTATTTCTTATTGCATTAGAACCTCTCACTAACGCTTTTGAAATACAAACGACTTTTTTTCCAGAGTTGGGGAACTCCATAATGTTCTACTCTATTGCCCCACCACCTCTTAATGGTACCTAATACTGCTGAGATTTTAGAGATGAATCATCAAAACAGCATAGGAAGGCAAAAAACCACGTCAATATATACCCTTAGAAGAACTGCAAGGTAACAGGTAAATCTTACAATTCGGATGGAACAGAGATAGACATGAACCGTCCAGCTTTTTCCACTTCCTCATCTCAGAAAACACCAAAATAAATGTGGATTTGAGGCTACAGCAAGATTGCAAAGCCCCGGGTACCAGTGAAGCCTCACACCTAGTGGCGCTAGGGCATTCTATTACACTCAGCCGGCCACGTGGCTGTCACAATCAGAAGGAAGACAGGAGAAACAGCACAAACTAACCTGGAAACAAATAACCTTCCTCCTCCCTCCACCGCGGAGTTGGGGTAGAAGAAAGACCATGCCGTTTCTTTGCATGATAAGACTTTCTTTTTTCTGTAAGGTGAAAACGAAGTACAGGGGCTGCTTTAAAGAGACTTTATATCAAAAAGCAGGTCCAAGAAGATCCCGAGTGTGCACCCCACTGAATTCGCTAAGCTCACTCCCGCGAGCTAAGATGGGAACAGAGGCATTTTGCAAAGGGGTAAAAGAGGTGGAGTTGAATAACAGTGGAGGATGGAGGGTTATGCACTGGGGCCCGCTTTCTCCTGACTCCCACCGTCCTCCCGGGTTTCAGACTCGCTGCTGCTGCTGCTGCTGCTGCGGTGGGGCGAACCCAGCACGCGGAGGGCCTCGCCTGCGACCTCTCACCCTCCCAGACACAAGACAGAAGGGCAGAAGTAACCACGGGCTCAAGAGAGTTGGCGAACAGGAAGTGTCCATATTGCAGCGCAGAAAAACCCTAACTCGCACCCCACTAAGACAGCCACCCGGCGAGGCCCCCAGGGCGCCCGCTGGAGGAGGGGCCAGAGGGTGCCGGGGTCGGCCACCCCCACATCCGGGGCCCGCCCCTGTACCCCCAACGCCCGGCAGCTCCGGGGCTTAACAAGTTCACTCCAGGCAGCGGCGAGCGCCTCCCCGGGCACTACTTGGCCCGGCCCAGCCAGGCCGCCTGGGGCCGGACCAGGACTTCACGCCCGGCACGTCTCGCTCCACTTGGAGGCGGGGGAGGGGGTGCTGCACACACTCCCGAGGGGCTTGAGGCACTTCCTCTAACAGCAGATTCGCCCCGAGTGGAGCCCTAAGCGTCCTCAGGGCCACCCCCGAGCCTTGCCGGAGAGCCGGCACCCCTAGCCACCGATCCCGCCGCGCGGCACCCGCTACGGGGCAGTCATTACCTCTCACGAAAAACTCTTAACTCCTCAAGGGGCCGCGCTCCCCTTAGTTCGACACCCCCGGGAGCCCACGCAGGACCCAAGCCAAGCGCAGGGGAGACCCCCATGCCGGCGCCAATTCCTCACAGGACAAAAATGTCCGGGCGCGTCACGGGACAGCCGCCTCCGCGCCCCATGCCGGGCGCCGACCGCACGCGCTGCCTCCGCGCCCGGGAACTGCGCGGCGGGCCGGGCTGGGAGCGCGGCCGCCCGGCGGCGCCCGCCCAGGAGGGCGCCACTCCGCACGGGACTCACCGTCTGCTCGGCCGCCGCAGCGGGGAGGCGAGGGACGGGCAGGGGAAGACACAATATGGCAGAGCAGCGCAGCTGCTCCCGACGGCTCCCAGCAGCCGCCTCCGGGAAGACGCGGCAAAGAGCAGGCAGCGGCAGCTGCGGTGGCGGCCGCGGCAGCACCACATCCCCCTCCCGCTCGCTTCCTCCCCCTCCTTGCACCCTCCCCCGATGCCATGGCAACGCGGCGCCAAGGAGATTAGCCCCGCCCCTCCCTCTGGTCCCCGCCTCTTGCGACCACTCCGGAGGGGGTTCAGCCCGCCCCTCGGTTTCCCCTCCCACCTCCTACCTAAGGGCCGGCCCGGGACCTCGCCGGCGGCTCGGAACTGCTGGTGGGAAGGAAGGGTGATGCAGTGTCCGGAAGGGCGGGGTTCGCACGGAAGGCAGGGAGGAGACGTTGTGGGCCAGTGCCTCTTTCGGGCTGAGGAGGGGCTGGGAAGGCGGGAAAAATGGAAAGGCCTCGCCTGTGCGGAAGGACCTATAGGAGGGCGGCGGGGCGCGGCACGGCCCCTGAGTGGCCGAAATGGTGCGGAGGCGGGGCTAGGGTGGCTTCTCCGGTGGTTCGGCCCGGGGAGCCTGGTGCTGGGACTTCCCTGAAGACCTCCAACAGCCGAAGCTTCTGGGGGCTTCCCCAAGAGCTTACCGCCATTGGCCAGGCTTTGAAAGCGCTGTAGGAACGGTAAAACATTAATATGAACTAAAAGTAGTTATTACACTCGCTTGACTGAAATTTTAAGTGAAAACTGAGCTCAGCGTGTTTGTGGTGGAAAAAAAAGGACTTTGGAATCAGATCCAAAATTTAGTAAGCATTGCATTTATTGAGCCCTCACCAAGTGCTAGGGACTGAGCTAAATTTTTGACATGCGTTGTAATAACCATAATGCTAAGATAGCGTTGCCAGATAAAACACAGGAGTGTCCCATTAAATCAGAATTTCAGATAAATACAGAATCATATTTTTTAACAAGAGAATGTTCCATTTGGGGATACACTTCTGGTGGTTTGTTTTGTTTTTTTTTGCTAAATCTGCAAACCCTATCCTAACTCTTACAAATTCCCACTTTACAGATAAGGAAGCCGAGGCTTAGAAAAATAACCTGACAAATATAAGGTAAGTGGCAGAACTAAGGCTCCATCTTACTAAGATTATGATTCTGATTACTAGATTTCTGAATATCTATATTTACATCTTCAAAAACTAGAGTAGTCATACCTATTTCACAAATGTGCTGAATGGATTGAAAGAAAAGGTGAAGGGACCTGCATAGTGACTGATGCATGGGAGTTTCACATTCTTCTTCTTCTTCTTCTTTTTTTTTTTTAATTTATTTATTTGACAGAGAGAGATCACAAGTAGACAGACAGGCAGAGAGAGAGGAGGGAAGCAGGCTCCCCGCTGAGCAGAGAGCCCGATGTGGGGCTCGATCCCAGGACCCTGGGATCATGACCTGAGCCAAAGGCAGAGGGTTTAACCTGCTGAGCCACCCAGGTGCCCCGGTTCACATTCTTCTTGAGCAATGAATGTTAACTGAATATTCACTATGTGCCAGGCTGTGAGTATAAAGTGAGCTGATTATGAAACAAGCTTCCTACTGATAATAAAACAAGTCAAGCTGTGGGGATGACAGAGACACAGAAGAATTACAGGCATCAGAATGTATAAAATAAAAAATGGAAGTGTTCAGTCCTCATTCCACAGAGGAGAATGCTGTGTCTGTATGATTTGTCCAAAATCACCTGCCAGTTCCATTTGGTTCTCATTACACTGTCCTGAAAGGCCTCATAACTGTATTTAGAGTAAGAGGCCACAAGGTAAATATACAGTCAGCTTCAGTTAAAGCAAGAGTTGCTTCATTTTTTCCCTTTAGAGCAATCACTGTTGCCTCCTCATGTGGACAAACTGAAGGAAGTTCCCGGAGGGAGAAGGTAGTAGAAAGGGAGCAGAGGAACGAAGGGAAGATTGAGAGGAGGTAGCTTCTGCTGAGCCACGGCATTCTCATACCTTAGTCCTTTGTTTTATCTCTGCTGCCATGGTGATCCCTAATAAATATAGGTCTTCATCTCCTTACAGATTATTGTAATAGCGTCTTATTTGATATATTGAACTTTAGTTTCTATTTTTCCTTCTAATCATTTATTTATTTGATGGACAGAGATCACAAGTAGGCAGAGAGGCAGGCAGGGAGAGAGGAAGGGAAGCAGGCTCCCTGCCAAGCAGAGAGCCTGACACGGGGCTCAATCCCAGGACCCCAGGATCATGACCTGAGCTGAAAGCAGAGGCTTTAACCCACCAGGCCACCCAGGTGCCCCTCTAATCAATTTTAAACTCAGGTGACCAAACAGTCCTCCTCAACTCTAGAAGAATCACAGAATTTGAGATCTGGAATTAATATATACTTTAAAGATATGTCATCTAGGAGCCCAGTTTATCATGGATGCAAAAACAAATCCAGAACAGTTAAGTAACTTGTTCAAGGTCAAATAATAAATATACTGCATTGGCATCCACTAAGATCTCTCTGCTGGTCCTCTCTACTAATTCAGTAGAGAGGCTGGGAACATTTAAATAATCTCTGTGGGTAAAGCTCAGGTCCCTTAGGAAATCTGTCACACTTTAAGTTTAGAGTCCAGGGACACTTGTATACTTAAAGGCTATTTTAGAGGACTTTGGATACCTATCAAGGAAAAGCTCTGATTAAAACTAATGATGATTCAGAGTGCGTAGCTTTTCCCAGGAGTTTACAAGAGTAAAAAGGCTATGAAGCCATAGTTTAACTCTTTTGGAAAAAGAGGATCCTGGCATTTAAGGTATCTTGCGAAGTTTGTATTCTTCGTTCTCCAAAATACTTTAAAGGAACATATTCAGTAATAAACCTCCCTGGAAGACAAATGCATTAGAAAATATATTGTTTGAAATGCCCTCATATTTAGGTTGAAATATGATATAAACTCGAATATACGTGTTTACATTTTAAATGTATTTATCATTGTATTACATATATTTAACAAAGACTATTTAATCATGACTTGGTGATTCCAAAAATAACCAGCTTACCGATAACAATTGTAGGCTTCAAGCCCCTTGAAGTCAATGACCATATCTTTTTCATTCTTATAGTCTAATTTCTTGGAACAGTTTTTGGGACAGAGGTGATATATAATATATTATGTATATAATATATAATATATAACAATGATATTTGTTGATAAAAGTAGTCACTTTTCTCAAATTACGAGCTGCCAGGACTAGGATACAACAGTCCTAAGTACTGGTCTGCCACTTGGGCTAAAAAGATGGAATTGTTAATGAAGGTCTATTTTTTTTTCCTTTGAGGATCTTTTTCAATGTCCTTCCTAAGTGCAGGTACCTGTATTTGATAGTACCTACATTTCTCTTTTTTTATATCTTATTTATTTATAAAGATTTAGTTTGTTTATTTGAGAGAGTGAGCGAGAGAGAGCATAAGCCAGGGGAAGAGACAGAGGGAGAGGGAGAAGCAGACTCCCTGCTGAACAGGGAGCCCGACTCAGGTCTCGACCCCAGGACTTTGGGATCGTAAACCTGAGCTGAAGGCAGACACTTAACCAACTGAACCACCCAGGTACCCAAGAACCTACATTTCTATAGATCCTATTATTGGCAGTAATTTGGACCAAATTACTTGGGACTTAGTGTCTCACTAGTTTCTTACTAAGGACACTTACTAGGACTAGTGTCTTACTAAAGACACTGGAAAAACTTAGCAAAATATAAAAAATATCAGCTTGAATGTGTTAGATAGAAATTATTGTCCATGACCTGAGGGTTGATGGAGGCCCAGTGAATCCACTTACATATTCCATAGAAGGTTGCTGAAAGTATGAACAGGAATGGGGGATAGTGATTAGAATTCAAGATATGCAAAGGGGGAAGGAGAATGACTGGGTTGAAGCCCCCTTGCTTTGGACAAGGCATCCAAGTGGTTATATCCTAGAAGTAAAGGGGAGACATCTCCATTTCAAATCTTCTCACCCCTGAGATTGGATTAGAGTAATTCCTTTAAGCTAATGCCCCGAAGCCCTTGGCAGAAGCAAACTGAAATTTTCTCTGGAGTAAAGTAATATCATTTTAGGCCTCAAGTCCTTTGTACCATTTTACAAAAACTATGTCTAGTACACAGTGAAAAATAATCAATCACACAAAGAAACAAACAAAAAACAACAGAAACAACAACAAAAACTGAACAAAAGGGATTCAGATAGTGAAATTATCAGACACAGATTTTAAAATAACAATGCTTTCTATGTATAAGTAAATAAAACATAAGAATAAAAATTTAGACAGATAACTGGAAACCTGAAAAAAAGAATCCAATGAAAATTTTAGAACCAAAAAATTCACTAGCTGAAGATAAGAACTCAGTGCTGGGTATAACAGCATATTAGACACAGATAAAGATAGAATTTGTGAACTACAAGATAGTTGAGAAGAAACTATGCAGAATGAGGCATAAGAAAAAGGATGGGAAAATACACAACACAGGGAAAGCACATAGAAGATATAGTTATAAAGCTTAATATGCATGTAGTTGGAATTCTGGAAGGAAAGGAAAAATAGTATTGGGCAGAAATAATATTTGAATTAATGAATCACCAGCAGGATACAGTTGGCATGTAGCTACATCATGGAAAAAAATGCTAAAATCCAAAGACAAAGAGAAAAATCTAAAGAAGAACTAGGGAAAGTAAGAGCTTATCTTTAAAGAAACAATAGATTTAGAACTGACTTTTTAATAGAATAGTCTGAAGCTGGAAAATGATGGCACAAAAACTTTACAAAACTGAAAGCAAATGTAAAAAAATCAACAATTTTAGCATGAGATGTTAACATATTCTGCTACTGATAAAATAGACAGACAAAATATTCAGTGAGAACATAGGTTTGAACAACAATTAGCAAAGTTGATTATAAAGACATATTGACTACTTTTCTATAGTCCTTTACATATGAATAAATTTATCAGTTTATATTATTCTGTTTTGGCTCATGAAGCTGGAAGGGACAGCTGAGGATCTGGAGCCTTCAGGGTGGTTAGAACCTATCTTCTTACTATGTACCAGGCCCTGTACACAGCACAGGGATAAAAGTTGTAGTTATAACTACATAGAAGCAAATCAGAAAATATAATGTGGCATTATGAGTGCAATGATAAAGCTTTACATAAGGAGCAGTGGGAACCAAGTCCTAATTCAGCCATAGGAGATAATGTCTGAGCAAAGTTTGCAGAAAGAAAAGAATATGGAGGAGAAGTGGCAATGTGGGGTGTGGGGAGTGGAACTACACCTAGCAAAGCCTCAGTTATGTGAGAGCATAACTGTTCAAGTCAGAGAACTGTCAGTCATTTAGAATATCTGGAGTGTAAAAGGTTGCTCGAGTTAGGGGTTATCTGGTTGCAAGAAACAGAAATTCGCACCAGCTGGCTAAAGTAAAGGAGGAACGAATATAAAAATAGGCAGGGATTTTGTGAGACAAAACTGTGGGAAGCAAAGCCAACATTACAAGAACCCTCCTTCCCCCTTTCTCTCTCTCAACTTCCAGTCTCTAATCTGAGCTTTTCTTTGTATGTCTGCTTCATTTCCTCTGCAGATGGGCTCCTCTGCTAACTTGTGTGCTTGTATCCTACTATGGCAGTCCCAAATAGCGGCCCCTGCTCTCCACTTCTGGCCTCCACCCAGTTTGCCCAACTTTCCTGCTAAGCAACCCACATTTATTACTTAACTCCATTTCCCAGTGCCAGTTCCAAATTCCCAGGAGCTGTACAATCTGACTAGTCCAGTTTCAACATGCATGTAGATCAGGGGTCAGCAAACTTAGGGCCTTGAGGGGTGGGAGGGGAGTTGGCAAATCTGGCCTGCCTTCTGCTTGTGTAAAGTTTTAATGGAACACAGCCACACACATTCATTTGCGTGTTGTCTTTGGCTGGTTTGACGTCACAAGAAAGAGTTGAGTAGTTGCAACAGAGAACCTATGGACCACAAAGCTGAAAATATTTACTATCTAGACCTTTGCAGAAGAAAATTGCTGACCCCTGGGTTGGATAGTTGGATGTGGAGACATAGGGCTGTATAGAGGCTCAGGGGGAGACAGTGCTGGGAATCAAAGCTTTGAGAAGTGGATAAACCCTTCCCCCTCTTTGCAGAAAAAGGATAATGTGGGGAAAAGGCAGCTGAGGAAGTATTTTGAGAAAGGAAATGTTTGAAGGCTCTAACACAGGAAAGAAAATAATCAGTCTCAAGTATGTGCTAAATTTTTCACACAAAGGGTGGAAGAGTGCAAGACAGTTACTCCTTAATCTGGAGAAGTTCATTAAGTTGCTAAATTTAGAAGAAAGTGTCACCATAACTACCTTTAAATAACTCACTTGTGGCAAATTTCGCAGACCCTCCATAGTTAGCTCTTGCTGAGAGGAACTGGCTGAGGCGCAACGTCCACGGTATGTAGAAAGATTTTTAAATGCATGTCCTAAAGGTTCAGTATCTACTTTTCAAAAGAGGAAGAAAAGAGAGGCATTGAGAGGATGAGACAGACAGTTGGAAAGACAAAGGAAGACAAAGACTTGGGGAGTAAGAGGAGATGAAATCTAAAATTTACAATTTTGGTAACCTGAGCTAAGATTGTTCTAAGGAAAATTCCAAGGAAAGACTTTTTATTTGAGTAGAAAAACCATTAGAGGTTTTAAAGCTCTAGAGATCATTCTAGTGCTTGTTATATTCAAAGTGTAATCTGAGCACGCTCAGCAGCGTTGGCATCACCAGGAGTTTATTAGAAATGCAGAATCTCAGGCCTTAACCCAGACTCACTAAATAAGCATCGGCATTTTTAGAACTCCCCATGGGTGATTCATATACACATTAAAGTATAAGGAGCACTTAATTAGAATGGCAGTTTTCATATTATTCAGAGTAGACTGATAGAGTTTTGTTTTCTTTGAAACCTTACATGGAATCCAACTCTATAAAACAGATCAGAGTGGACATGCTGTGGTTGAAAATGGGCTGATACTGAAAGGCTGGGAAAGCCCAGGCATTTTTATCCAGTGTTCCTCCAGGAACACAATCTGAAAACCACTGATCTAGGGTGCCTGGGTGGCTCAGTGGGTTAAAGCCTCTGCCTTCGGCTTGAGTCATGATCCCAGGGTCCTGGATGAGTCCCGCATTGGGCTCTCTGCTCAGCAGGGAGCCTGCTTACCACCACCCCCCCCCCCACCGTCTCTCTGCCTACTTGTGATCTCTGTCTGTCAAACAAATAAATAAAATCTTAAAAAAAAAGAAAAGAAAAACCACTGTTCTAATGGATCTGGAGGAACTACTATCAAAATCTTTAGGGCCAAGTTCTGTCAAATTCCCAGGCACTCAATTACACACTCTCTCTCTTTTTAAATATTTATATTTTTGAGAGAGAGAGAGTATTCAGGCTTGGGGGTGGGGGCAGAATGAAGGGTGGGGGGGCAGAGGGTAAAAGAGAATCTTGAGAATCTCAGGCAGACTCCTCACTGAGTACAGAGTTCTTGCCAGGCTTCATCTCATGACTCTGAGATCATGGCCTGAGCTGGAGCCAAGAGTCAGAAGCTTAAACCTACTGAGCCACCCACCTGCCCCTCCCAGGCTCTCTTCTATCTCATTGAGAACTTCTACAATGAATACCTGATAGTGATAGGATATGTACCTTGAGAGAGTTGAATTTTTTTTTTAAGATTTTACTAATTTATTAGAGAGAGAAAGAGAACACAAACAGGGGAAGCAGCAGGCGGAGGGAGAAGCAGGCTCCCCCCTGAGCAAGGAGCCCCATGCAGGACTCATCCCAGGACCCTGGGATCATGACCTGAGCCAAAGGAAGACACCCAAGCAACTGAGCCACCCAAGAGTTCCAAGAGTTGAAATTTTTAAAGACCTAGAAATCACCAGTCTAGCTTCCTGTCTCAAAGATGGGGAAAGTAAGGCTTAGAATGTGACCAATGAAACTCAATTAAAACATAGGCACATTTAAAACTATACTAATCAATCACAGAAGAGGCTGCTATAGATTGAATATTGCCCCCTTCCCCCGCCAAAGTCATATGTGATTAGGTCTTTTTTTTTTTTTTTTTTTTTAGATTTTATTTATTTTTTTGACAGAGAGAAATCACAAGTAGGCAGAGAAGCAAGCAGAGAGAGAGAGAGGA
Source organism: Enhydra lutris kenyoni (assembly GCF_002288905.1). Classification (NCBI taxonomy): domain Eukaryota; kingdom Metazoa; phylum Chordata; class Mammalia; order Carnivora; family Mustelidae; genus Enhydra; species Enhydra lutris. Next base: position 1,108,883 of record NW_019154102.1, on the reverse strand, counting down.
GGAAGCAGGCTCCCCGCAGAGCAGAGAGTCCGATGCGGGGCTCGATCCCAGGACCCTGAGATCATGACCCGAGCCGAAGGCAGAGGCTTAACCCACTGAGCCACCCAGGCGCCCCTCATGTGATTAGGTCTTGAGAGGGGAGATGGAATGGGATGAGTGCCTTCATGAGAGAGGCCCCACAGAACTCCCGTGCCCCTTCCATCATGAGAGGTTATGGTGAGAAGATGACCGGCCATGAACTAGGAATTGGGTTCTCACCAGACACCAAATGGTGGGACTACCCAGACTCTAGAATTGTGAGAAGTAGATGTATGTTGTTTATAAGCTATCCAATCTTTGGTATTGTGTTATAGCAGCCCAAATAGACTAAGACAGAGGGAAACCTAAAGCTTCAATAATTCTTAGGGACAAAAAGTGCTGAAATTCTATATCCCTTCCCTGGTCCCTCCCTCCTTAGCAGTCAAGTAGAGAGACAATTTGTACAGTTCTTAAAAGCTATAGGCTTAGATTCAGGTTAGAATCCTGGCTCTGCTGCTTACTAGCCCAGGCAAAATATTTCAACATTTTCTGAACCTCTTTGTGTCTAAAATGAAGATAGCAATTCCAGCCTCAAAGGGGTGCTATGAGGCCAATGTATGTGAAACAATGGAGCACATGACCTGGTGAATAATAAGTGCTCGGTAAATGCTAGCGGCCCTTGTCATTTTGTAAATGAACAACAACTAGAAAGTCAACCTACTGCAATTTTAGGAATTGTCCAAAAGAATTGCATAAGAGACGCTATAGAGGTTGGTTTCCTTTTCTACTGCTAGAAGAATAAAACAAATTATGTCTATAACAATTGGCTATCTAGTAAATAGAGTTTATTCAAAATTAAATATACAGTTGTGAAACTGACTTTTGACCAATGAGGTAATTGTTTAGGGAAGGCAGTATTAAAGAGATTCCAAATTATATTTTAGCAAATACAAATTTTTTTCCCCAGTAGTATTGCATTTAGAGTTAGGCATTTTTAGTAACTGTGGTCAATTGCTTCACTCTGTCTCTTTGATTGTGCAAGCCCCAAACCTTGAAGTCACCTTTGGCTCCTCTCTTTCTCTTTAAAATATGTCTAAAATCTCACCCCATCTCCCTACCTTTACTGTCACCATCCTGCTCAAAGCCACAGTCCTCTCTCAGCTGAATGGCTTTTTTAATACTTCCTAATTCTTGGCTTCTCTTCTTGCGCCTAGGCAGTATTTCCTTACCATAGCAGCCGGAGTGATCCTCTTAAAATCTGTGGGTTCATGTAACGCCTCAGCTCATAACTACTTCGTGGCTTCCTCATTTCATTCAGAATAATGCCAAAGCCCTTATTATAGCCCACCATGTTTTACATGTTCTAACCCTACCACTGCCACCATTGGCCTCCCTGCTCTTTCTTGACAGTGTCAGGCACACCCAGCCCTGTGACCTTTGCTTTCTGCCTGGAATGTTCTTCTTCCTGATACTTGCTTAGCTAACTCTCTCACTTCCTTTAAGTCTGCACTTAAATTTTACTTTCACAATGAGGCTTGCCTTGGCCTCCTTAGTTAATACTGCAAATTATCCCCAACCAATTCCCAAGAATCCTAATCCCCTTTCCCTATTGTACCTTTTCTTTCCCATAGCAATCATCATCTTCCCACACACTGGATGGTTTATTTATTATGTTTTCGTTAAGTCTGGCTTCCTGACTAAAATGTAAGCTTCCGGGGCGCCTGGGTGGCTCAGTGGGTTAAGCTGCTGCCTTCGGCTCAGGTCATGATCTCAGGGTCCTGGGATCGAGTCCCGCATCGGGCTCTCTGCTCGGCGGGGAGCCTGCTTCCCTCTCTCTCTCTCTCTCTCTGCCTGCCTCTCTGTCTACTTGTGATCTCTCTCTGTCAAATAAATAAATAAAATCTTTAAAAAAAAAAATAAATAAAATAAAATGTAAGCTTCCCAGGGACAAGTCTTTCTTCTGTCCTCTGATATAGTCTAATTATCTTGAACACTGCTTGGCATACAGTAGACAATTAAAAAAATATTTGTTGAATTAACTTATTAGTTTTGTGGTTATTGTGTGTGTTTGTTGCACTATCTTATTCAGACAAAGATTAAACAAATGGATAGGGGCACCTGGGTGGCTCAGTGGGTTAAGCCTCTGCCTTCAGCTCTAGGTCATGATCTCAGGGTTCTGGGATCGAGCCCCACATCAGGCTCTCTGCTCGGCAGGGAGCCTGCTTCCTCCTCTCTCTCTCTGCCTGCCTCTCTGCCTACTGTGATCTCTATCTGTCAAATAAATAAATAAAGTCTTAAAAAATTAAAAAAAAAACTCATCTTTAAAAAAAAACAAAAAAAACAAATGGATAATAATTTAACAAAGCCAATTGTTACATCGTGGGGGTTTTTCATTTTCTTTCGACTTCTCTTTGTTTTCACTTTCTCCTTCATGCCATGCTGAAACCCCCAAATGTCCTGAATATGACTCTACTTTAAGCTGATGTGCACATTTTCTCACCTAAGAATTAGTGCTGCCCATGTTGCCCTTCCCACTCCCCTTCTAGTACTCAGCCATATGCAATCTGTTCATAGAGCACAACTTTTATGTCTAAATAGCCATTATTTCTGGGACTGCCTGGTCTTATGTATTGGCTAAGAGGCAGTCATTTTCAAGCCAATAGTTCAGGTTAGGACTAAGGCAGTAAAGAAGAGAGAGAATAGTAGTGGTGCACAAAGGAAGATTTGAAAGTTGGATCATCTAGGGGAAAATGATGAATCTTTGTTACTCCCTCCATGGGACAAGAGAAGGAGGACAAATTGGAGGAGGGCATTAATAAAGTTGTGTGCTATTCACTGTGGTTTGTGAAATCCTCTCCTGGCTCACTTAGAAAATCTTCAGCAGAATCTGCATCACCTATAAATATTTGATAGATGGATTTTCTTTTGAGGGGATCTGAATATGTTCTGGTTCCTACTTCAAGGTTGACATTGGGTGAAAGTGGAGACTTTCCATGGCAGGGCTATGCAAGACACATTTTAGGTGTGGAGACTGCAGTCTTCTGGGGCTGCCTGTCTGCCATGGGTTAGGGTGATGGGCCATGCCAAGGAAGGCTGACTTCCTGTCCCTTCCAGGGCACAGCATGTAGGTCCCACAGCTATAGAGAGGTAAAGCTGGCAGCTAGGGGATGGTGAGTGTATACAGTCATGGGATGGGGCCCTGAGGTGCCAATGAGCAGCTGCCCTCATCTTGAAAGTATCCCTGTGCAAGACATTAAGTAATGTATTAAAAAACAGCAAGATGAGTTGAGATAGAGGAGAAGAAGAAAGAAAAACATTTTTTATTTTAGTACCTTTAGCACTGCAGCACATTGGCACTTTTTCTGCTTTTTTGAACAAGGTGCCATATTTTCGTATTTCACTGGGCTGTACAAATAATGTGGCCGGTCCGGTCTGTAGGCATTCTACTTCTTTTTCCTTTCCGAGTCACAGACTATAACATCTGAGTGGTGATGTGTCTTCCATTAGGGAAAATAAGCCAATTTTTACAACATATAGTATTATTAATCTTCAGTTACCTTTGATGGGTTTAGCAAAGGGGAAGCAATTTTTTCCTATACCCATAAGAATCATTCTATCATTTAATTCACTTTATTATATGATTTAAAATGAATAAGCAGGGAAGAAAATTTAGTACTTGTCAGTAAAATTCCATTTTAAATTGCAGTAATTTCTTTTCTGAATGTCCTTGATATCCAGCAATCATGATATAAAATGTTGCTTATGTATAGATATTATATTACATAGGAGAATTTATTTTCAGTTCTGTGGCAGTCAAGTCTTCTAAGAATAAAATAAGCATTAAAAATAATTGAAACTTTGAAATATGCATTTCTTACTGGTATGATTGCTGTCTCTTCTCATGTCAGGGAAGTGGTACTGCTTGGTAGAAAGAACCCAGAATTCTGAATTAGAAGAAGAAAATGGGCAAATTATTTATTCTTTTTAGCTCCCAATTTTATCTTTGTTAATAAATAAAGACCTGTATTGAACCTCACTCATTGTTGCTCTGCACTGGGCTTTTGCTCTAAGTAGCAAATTTCTCAGTTTTCTTCCAACCCTGGAGTTTAATGATATTTGAATCATGCTTTAAACACATACACACATACTCTGTTTTTTTCTAACGAATACTACTATTATTAAACTATTTTTAATAACTATGGGTCTTAGAACATGTTTGCATGAACGTAATAGAAACCTATTGAATTTGCTCAAGTAAAAATTCTTTTTTCCTTTTTTAAAAGATTTTATTTATTTGAGAGAGAGAGCATGGGGTTGCAGAGTGAGAAGAAGAAGCAGACTCCCCACTGAGCAGGGAGCTCAATATGATGCTTGATCCAAGGACTCCAGGATCATGACTTGAGCCAAAAGCAGATGCTTAACCAACTGACCCACCCAGGCACCACTAATATGTTATTTTAAAAGTAGTTACATTATAAAAATACTTTCATAGCCCACAAAGGAACAGAGAATGATTAAGTCACAGGAAAGATGGGAATCAATACATTTCAGGACTCTCAGTATCAAGATTTTAGAGATCTTTGCTCTAGTGCTCCATCATTAATGTGCCTCAGCTACCAAAGTATGGGGATAGAAAACCTAATTTGCTGAAATGGCTTGTTTCTCCTTGGTTAGATGTCTACCTTTGATCCAATCAGCTGTGGCTCAGGAGAATGCAAATGGGATAGAAACAGGGCAGCCAGACTACTCAGCCAGGATTTGTTCAAAGGTCACATACTGTTCAGGTAATAGCTGGATACAATACCTAAGGCAGCTAATGATGGTGTCACTTTGAAGAAGTCTGAACTACCACTGGACTTATTTTCTCATAAGCAGATACTGCATTTCATATTCTTTTGGAAAATATCTTCAGATCGTTAAGAGAAAAAAAATACCAACTTTAATTCAGTTAATCTGGCAAGTAAAATTTCTCCTTTTATTTACTTCAGTGTCTGTGTTCCCACTTGATGGAGAAATGTATTGAACCTCACTCATTGCTGCTCTACACTGGGCTTCTGCTCTGGCCAGGTCCATAGAATCCTTTCCCAAACCAATTAAGAAGCTCAAATGCTGCACGTTCAATAACAAACATGATAGAATAAATGCGTTCTTCTTGTATTTACCACATTATTTTAAACATAAATTGTGTATCAAAGATGTGGGTCATTGATTCCATCCATCCTCCCCTCCGAAAGATTCTGACTTGCCTCCATCACAACAGCCCCTCTGGCCTATTTGTACTGTGTAACGTCACTCCTCCCCCGGACTCGGGCAAGTAAGCCATGTGTAGACAGTTGGCTAGCACAAGAGGATGCACCCCATTGCACAGCTAAATCAATCAGATTTTCCTTTTTGAACATTTGAAAGAGGAGACAGAGACCTAGGGAGTGGGTAGCTACATCACTTTTATAGGGGAGCTGGAGAGAGTGACTGCCCTGTTCTTACCCTTGCCTTTTCCTTGAATTCTGTAAGATTATTACTTCTTATAGTATAGATCAAGAGTATAATAAACACATGGGCTAATTTGAGTAGGTTACTTGAAATAAAACTTGGTCTAAAGCATATAGAAAAAAATATAAAATACCAATATTGTTTTCCTTTAAAAAAATTTTTAAAAAACCTATTATTTCCTAAATCTAGTAGTTCTCTAACTTAAGCATGCATCAGAATCAGCTGGGGGCTTGTAAAGTGCAGATTGCTGGGTCCCATTCCAGACTTTCTGATTCAGTGTGTCCAGGATGGGACAGAGGGCATTATATTTCACATTTCTTTATTTTTTTTTTAAGATTTTATTTATTTACTTGACAGAGAGAGAGAGAGAGATCACAAGTAGGCAGAGAGGCAGGCAGAGAGAGAGGAGTCAGGCTCCCTGCTGAGCAGAGAGCCCAATACGGGGCTCAATCCTAGGACCCCGGGACCACGACCCCAGCCAAAGGCAGAGGCCCTAACCCACCAAGCCACCCAGGCACCCCATATTTCACTTTTCTAACAAGCTCCCTGGTGATGTTGATCTTTCCGGTCCAAGGATCACTCCTTGAGAAACAGTGCTCTAGAAATAATTATCTAAAATGACCATATAAAAAAATAAAATGACCATACCTAACATAACTTTTTTTTAAAACCCTGAATTAAGATTCTTCAAAAGAGTACAGTGTCTAAGAGAGTTCATGCCCTGGTAGAAGCCAGATAACCTAGATGCAGATCCTAGCTCAGCCACTTACAAAGCCGCTTGGACAAGATACTTAACATTTCTGTGCCTCTTCATCTGTTGAGGAGAGAATGTAATAGACAGTGCTAACAAGCAGCCTGGCACTGTATAACTGCAGGCATTCGTATAGACCCCAACATATGAATGGCATCCCCTAGAAATGTGTGAAGGGACCATCAGGAATACCTACCTGAGGGAGTTGTAACAGTTAAGATCATTATAAGGATTAAATAAAGTATAATGCATATGAAAGGTTTAGAATAATACCTGGCACGTGGTAAGGGCTCATTAGATGCCAAATATTAGAATTTGGTCCATATCTTAGCTATGCAAAGAAAATCTTGAAAACATAGTCATGGTGACTGTATTCTTAGTCGAGAATTAAAGGAATGCAGGGTGCCTCAGTGGCTCAGTTGGTTAAGCATCTGCCTTTGGCTCAGGTCACGATCCCAGGGTCCTGGATTGAGCCCCACATCAGGCTCCCTGCTCAGCGGGAAGCCTGCTTCTTCCTCTCCCACTCCCCCTGCTTGTGTTCCCTCTCTAGCTGTGTCTGTCTCTGTTAAATAAATAAAATCTTTAAAAATAAGCAAATAAAATAAATAAAACCTTTAAAAAATAGATAAAATCTTTAAAAAAAAAAAACCCAAAAGGAATGCAGTTACCACTGTGCAGGCATACTAGATTAAAGATGTTTTTTTCTAGGAGATATATGCTTTGGACAGCAAGGAAGCCAAAAAAGAAAATATGACCTTAATTCTCCCAGGACACAAAACTACCCTTTACACATATCCAGTATAAAATTAAGCAAATAACCACTGCTGTCCCCAAATAGTTTTTTAATATCCTGAACTATTAATACTCTGGCTATCAAGAAGTAGTTAGTGCTCTGTATAGTTTGGAGCCTAATGATTTTTTAAACTAAGTCAACTTCCTTCTCTAACATACAGTGTCCTGATTTAAAATATTACTGTAGGGATAGGTGGTAGATTGCGCAATTTTATTTGACAAGATAAGAAAGTGCTTTAAGGGGCATCTGGGTGGCTCAGTGGGTTAAAGCCTCTGCCTTCAGCTCGGGTCATGATCCCAGGGTCCCGGGATCGAGCCCCCACATCAGGCTTTCTGCTCAGCAGGGAGCCTGCTTCCTCCTCTCTCTCTCTGCCTGCTTCTCTGCCTACTTGTGATCTCTGTCAAATAAATAAATAAAATCTTTAAAAAAAAGAAAGAAAGAAAGAAAGAAAGTGCTTTAAGCACAGAATAGTTAAAAAACCAAAGTGGTAAATGTAACTATAGGAATAGTACAAGCCAAAAGAGCTTGATGCCATAAGAAAAGTCCTTTGAGACATGTATGTGAATGTTCATAACAATATGACATAAGAGCCCAAACCCAGAAACAATCCAACTGTCCATCAACTAGTAAACGAAGAAATAAAGTGTGATATATTAGTTATGTATTACTATGTCCAAATCACCGCCCCCCCCCCAAGAAGTAATGACTAAAAAAAGTGTTTATTTTATCACTGTTCCTGTGGGTTTGGAATCTGGACCTTGCTTAGTTGGGTAACTCTAGTATCTTTTAAGATTGCAGTCAAGGTGCTGTTCAGGGTTGCATCTCATCTGAAGTCCACACTCACTCATGTGGTGTTCATAGGCCTCAGGTTCTCGTTAGTTCTGACCAGAAACATCAGTTCCTTTGCCATGAGGGATCTCTCCATAAGGCTGCTTACAACATGGCTGCTCAGAGCAAGGGATTCATGAGAGAGAGAGAGAGAAAGAGCCCTAAGAGGAAAGCTATAGTCTCTTAATAACGCAATCTTAGGAATGACGTCCCACCAAATACGGTTCATTAGGAACAAGTTGCTAGGTCCAGCCCACTCTCAATGGGAAGGAACTACACAAGGGCTTGAATACCAGAAGGCAGGAGTCACCTAAGACGATCTTAGAATTTGCCCACTTCTATGTAAAATCCATACAACAGTACTATTTGGCAAAAAATCAGGAACAAACTACCAAGATATGCTGCAAATGGGTGAACCACAAAAACATTAGGCTAAATGAAAGAAGTCAGACTTAAAAGATCGAATACAGTACTGTATAATTCTATTACTTGACATTCTGAAAAGGCCGAACTTTTAAAACAGAAAGAAAACCAGTTGTTACTTAGGGCTGGGGGTTTGAGTGGGGAAAGCAGAATTTGGGGGAATGATGGACATGTTCTGAACTGGATTATAGTGATAGCTGCACATCTCTGTGTATTTACCAAAAATCATTAAACTGTACACTTAAAAGAAAAATGGCATGGGATACAAAACAACCTGACAGTTCTTTTAAAAAACTCTGTTTCGTGAAAGGCAGAAGAATTATATCAGAATAAAAGAAATGAAACGATACGACACCAACTGCAATTCATGATCCTGGATTGGATCCTGATTGTTTGGGGGGAAGAGATGGTGGCATGCCATATGGATATTACTGAAAAATTGGAGAAGTTACATATGGACTATTGATTAGATAATACTATTGTAAAAGGTCAAATTTGCCAAATAATTGTCCTGTAGGAGACATGCCCTTGTTCTTCATAAATAAGTGTTCTTTTGTGGTAAAGTTCCATGTTTTCTGCAACCACCTCTTGACTAGTTCAGGAAAAAAAAAATTATATGTGTGCAGAGAATGTGGAGGAGAGATAGAGTAAATGTATTTCATTGTTAACAGCTGGTGAATCTGGTTGAAGGGTATATAGGAATTCTGTGTATTATTCTTGTAACTCTTTTGTATGTTTAAGATAATTTCAAAATAAAAAGTTTAAAAAAGTAAAACAAATCTTTGAATGAATTCTCCCTCTTGGCTTCCAGCTAGGATCAAGCACAGCTATCAGCACAAAGAGAAAAACCAACCACAGAAAAAAGGAAACAAGTACTTTTGACTACTACTTGTCAGGTACTGTTTTTCTTTGTTCGAATTAATTCCTATAACACCCTTAGAGCACTAGTTCTTCATCCCATTACATTATACAGCCCATTACAACAACATAGGGAGTTTTAGAATTCCCTATGCCCTTGCAACAGCCATACAGACAAATTTAGAAGCTCTGGGAGTAGGACCCAGTCAGCAGTGTTTCTAAAGTTCTCCAGGTGATTCCCCTGTGCAGCCAAGGTTGGGACCACCGCCTTGGACCTAAAGCTTTATTATGTGTCTTTTCCAGTTGTCAAAGTTGAGGCCCAGGGAAATTCGATAACTTGCCTATGGTGATACAGCTTGTGAAAGTGCAGGGGTTAGAGCTGGACATAGACGCACAGAAAACGGAGTGTGTGGGGGTGTCTATGTGACTCCATTTTCAGGCTCTCTCCACCACACTTCCTGGACCTCTGGAGTCTTCCCTGGGCTTTCCCCAGCCTGCCCTGCAGAAGGAGCCGAGCTGGATGCTGCAAAATATGATCAGACTTGCATTGGATTTTAAGGAAAATGAACATGAATATATAAAAGATAATGAATATTTGTAGAAAAACTCTGTAGAAGCACATAGCTGTTTTGTGACCGGGTGAAATCTAGTGATGGAAGTAGGTTCAATCAAAAAAGTGCTGGGGCGCCTGGGTGGCTCAGTGGGTTAAAGCCTCTGCTTTTGGCTCAGGTCATGATCCCAGGGTCCTGGGATCGAGCCCCACATTGGGCTCTCTGCTCAGCAGGGAGCCTGCTTCCTCCTCTCTCTCTGCCTGCCTCTCTGCCTACTTGTAATCTCTGTCTGTCAAATAAATAAATAAAATCTTAAAAAAAAAAAAAAGAAAGTCTTCTTTGATAAGTTGTCAGAAAAGAGAAATTGACATCTCTAAACATTCTTTCTCATGAAAACCTTTACCTCCTTTCAATGTTTTTTTACTCGAGTATTTTCCTCCTTGGCTTCTCCTGAAATTTCCTTCGGCTAGACAAAACAGACCTAACTTTTTAAAATTGTAAAACAAAGAATTTTGAAAAGACTTCCCTCCAAATTTAGAATAATTAAATATGTTTCCTTGAAGCCATGTTTCCCATTAACTTGCAAATCATTAGAAAGAATTATGTCTCATTTTAGTTTAGTCCTGTCTATTAATTTTTCATATTGCTGAACAGGTATCATTCATGTTATAAACCTTAATTGTTGCTGTTCCTAGGTTTTCCAAACATTTAGAAATAAAGCTCTTCAAGTGCTATTTAAGCTGAGGAAGGAGAAATTTGACCCGCAGTTTATCACCTAGCTCATTAGCATACTAATATGACTATAATTTGCATTTGACTGGGGGTTGTGCTTTCACCCTGTAATCTTGTTGGTGGAATATCACAGTTTTGGGTTGATTTTTAAGACAAATTGTATATCTACACTGGGGAAATAAGGTGGTGTTAATACAAGAAGCTTGGAAGTGAATTAATTGCTTTGAAACAATCCCATGTTGGTTTAGCCCCTTAGGTGGTGTTATTTGCACAGCTCTCGCAAATGCTAATGATCAATTCACACTGGCATTTAAACAAAATCAACCCTAAGACATTTCTCACACTTCCTAATGAATGATTCCTTTTTTCTTAGTCTCAGAGTTACCTAGGTCCTGCAGTGATCTAGAGTAGCTCCGTTTTGATAAGAGAAAGTGTGTCCGGGAGACTTTCTAATAGCTTTTTCAGATAACTAGTTCAGATAACTAGCTCCTAGTTAAGAACGATCCAGCTTTTAAAAAAAAAAAAAAAAAAAAGGAATGACCTAGCTCTTTCCTAGCCATGGATGCAAAACTTTTACCTTGCTGTGGATACCCATGGGAAGGAAAATAATATGGGCCTGTACTGATGGCAATCTTGCTGCTAATTGAGATTTTTATTATTAAAAAAAGTAATTAAATGTTTTAAGTAAGGGTGCCTGGGTGGGTCAGTGGGTTAAGCCTCTACCCTTGGCTCAGGTCATGATCTCAGGGTCCTGGGATGAGCCCTGCATCAGGCTCGCTGTGCTTCCCCCCCTCCCTCTCTCTGCCTGCTTCTCTGCCTACTTGTGATTTCTCTGTCAAATAAATAAATAAAATCTTTAAATATATATATATATGTAAAGTAATAACATGTTATTCTAAAATATTCTGAAAATATGTTAGAAGTCTGCAGTAAAATGCACACTTAATGCATAGAGAGGCAGGATATTTCTGTTACAGTAATACCATTGTTTTCTGAATGTGCTATAGACTGAATGTTTTATTTTCCCCCCAAATTCATATGCTGAAACCTGATCCCCAAGGGATGGTATTTCAGAGGTGGAGCCTGTGGGAGGGGATTGGGTGATGAGGGCTCATGGGATAAATGACTTTATAGAAGAAACCCGAAAGGCGCTGGGTGGCACAGTCAGTTAAGCGTCTGACTCTTGGTTTCAGCTCAGGTTGTGGTCTTGGGGTTGTGGGATCAAGCCCTGTGTCAAGCTCTGCGCTGGGCACAGAGTCTGCTTGTCCCTCCCTCTCTGCTCCTCCCTGCCACATGCTCCCTCTTTCTCTCTAATCAATCAATCAATAAAACCTTTTTTAAAATTAAAAACCAGAGTACATTACAGAGACATGCTATATTGCAAAGACCTAGAACAGTAACTGGCATATATTAAAATCTCAGTAAATATATACTGAGTGGATGGATGGATGGATGGGTGAATAAATGAGACCTTAGCAATACAAACCAGCAGGGAGGAAAAGAAAGCTAAGATTGGTACAGGCAGGCTAGCACCTGAGGCAGATAATCCCATCTGGTACAAGGTACACTGACCATATTCCTGTTTCTAAAGAGTAGAACAAGTTGGGTATAATCAGTTCATTTTGGCAGGTAGGGTTGGGCAGAGGCAAAAATGTTATTAACCTGGTCACTATTCTCCACCCTCAGCTAATGTATTCCTTCCTTCTCTGTCCCACCTATATGTGTTGCTAAGATTCCATCATTCGTAGCACCTAAGCCTGCCCATCACCATCTATAGGACAAGCAGAAATATCTATCATCTGTCTATCTATCTATCTATCTATCTATCTATCTATTGCACCCATGATCTGAATAGCTGTCCTAAGTAACCTGGGCTGTGTCTAGACATGGAATAGGTAAAAGCTAGTAATATGCACCAGTATCGTCTTAGTTCAGGCTGCTATAACAAGCACCACAGACCAGATGGCTTATAAACAAAAGAAATTTATTTCTCACAGTTCTGGAGACAGGAACTCCAAGATCAGGGTTTCAGTATGGTTAGGTTCTGGGGAGAGCCCACTTCTGGGTTGCAGACTGCTGACTTCTCGTTGTATCCTCACATCACAAAAAGGGGGTGAAAGATCTCTCTGGAGTCCCTCTTATGAGCACTAAACCCATTCATAAGGGTTCTACCCTCATGATCTAATTTATCTCCCAAGGGCCCCACCTCCTAACACCATCACACTTAGGGGGTAAGATTTCAATATATGAATTTTGGGGGGACACAAACATTCAGTTCATCACAAGTATCAAACCCTAGAAACACCATCTCAAACATTTCAGAAAGCTAGGGCTGAGGCACCATATGCCAATTACATAGATTCAGTAATACATTCGTTTGCTTTATGTGAATCCATATTTGTATTTATACTTTGGTATAAATACCAAAGTTCTTATACACCCAAGCAGAATTATATACCATTTGGTAATATTCTGCTTATTAAATTGGCTAACAAGGTAATTCTTTGGGCCTAGGTGATTTGAGGAAGATACAACAAGAATTTACGCAGAAAATAGCAGTAATCTTCTAAATACAGCCAAGTCAATTGTATCTGTTATGTGCTAACAGAAAGACTCCTGGGCTGTAGTAGATAGCCCACTATGTAATCATCCTGGCTGAATAGCCTCAGATACTTTGTTTTGAAGGGAGTGCAGAAATCCTGCAGGCTTAATTGCCAATAAATCAGCATGACCTCCACTCCCTGGCAGTCCTTTTTTACAATGATCTTTTCAACCAGAAAATGAAGAGATGGGTTTTACAGTGTGCACATACTGCCTAGGGTGAGATAACAGAATTACACTTGCTGTGTTCTCCATTACAGCCCATGCTAGATAATGAAGGACTCTATTAATGACATGTTCTGTTTGCTTTTAGGTTATTTTCATCTTGTATTATAGTTATTTCTTTTTGTTATTATGGAGAGCTGTCTTTCCTTTCTAAAAAAAAAAAAAGCCTTCTATCATTTGTTAATTCAATATTTTATCATCACAGGAGATTTTAGTCCCTAGTTAATTCACAAAAATTTGCATTAAAATATCCTGGCTTACTCAAAAAGCTATTCACAAACTGATTGAATTGGATGTTACTCTTAGCTGATTTTCAGATTTGTCTTAAAAAGTAGCTCCTTTGAATTAATATTTCTTTCATGACTATAACTAACACAGAAATTTTAACACCCATCCATACACAGGTGTAACATAGCCTGCTGTTTGTACTTCTGAACTGTTTGCATGTTCAAGTTTAATTTGAGTAAGCAATATTTTGTGGTATGTGTGTGTGTGTGTGTGTGTGTGTGTGTGTATATATATATATATATATATATATATATATATATATTTAGATTTTACTGTATGAACACTTAAGAAAATCACAGAATTTAAAACTGCTAAGTAATAGGTTCCACATCCTGCTTAATTCTGAAGTACCACTGCTATCTGTTCTGAATTTAGGGTGATGCTTCTTTTAGCTGAAAGCAGGGAACCGGTCCAGATGATTTCCTGGAGCTCTGTCTGTCTAGCTTTAAGATCTCTGATGCAACCTGCCTGGTCAGGAGGCCATCTTCCTGTGTGTGGGCTGTGTGCTGGACAATACTGTTGTGCTGACAATATACATTAAAAAAAAAAAAAAAGTTTTAGGATTGGGAAGATTCTGAGATGATGGCAGCCAGGACATAGTATTTTAATCTCTCCAAATCCCTGCATAACAAAACACAGAGCCACTAGATAGCAAGACCGATAACATTTATAGTGAAATTAGGTGATAGAGTATCCTTCGAAAACCCACAATACAAGCAAATGAAAATGAGCCACAAAAATCTGCAAGTCCTACCACTTGTGTGGTAAAAAGCAGAGGAAAGCAATAGAGCCTCTAAGTGAACTTGAAAACAGAGCACAAAAAATGGCCAACAGCTATCTACTGGAAAGTGTAGAAGACCGATTTGAGAATAGCAGTTGAAATTGGGAGGTAGTTCAAATGACAGCTGAATGCAAGAGGTCTCCAGTAAGGATGGAAGGCACTAGAACAGTTTGGTCCCAATGAACTCATGCAGCTAGCCAGTCTGTTCCCTTCCAGTATAGATCCTGACCTAGACTCCTGAGAGCAGAATCAAATTGATCAGGATGAAAATAATAGAAACAAAGGAAAGAGAAGAGCCATAGCCAGGAAATCTCAGAAAGTAAAGAGTTATTTTTTAAACACTTTATGGAAATAAAAGAGGGAGCTCTGTGAAGTTAGCCAAGCTACCCTGAACCATGCCACCTTCTAAACATTCAGAAAATCTTTTTTTCACATAAAAACAGGCAACATATCACTTACTATATGGAAAGAAAGAGAATAAAGAGCACAATGGCATCAGACAGTGAAAGCACATCAGAAATGTGTTCATGGCATATGTCAAGATTATAACCTTTAATTTCAAAATAATCTAGAAGGTATTAAGAAAAATAATCTAAAAGATATCAAGAGATAAAAAGAAAAAACATAAATCAGATCTTATTATAAATTCAGAAATGGGATGCTAGAACTCAGAGAATTAAAAATAAAAGAAAAATCACTTCAGAAATGGAGTCTTAAATAAAAAGAACACTAGAGAACATAAAAACAATATCTTTTCTTTTTTTTTCTTAAGTAAGCTCTATGCTCATTGTAGGCATTGAACTCATGATCCTGAGGTCAAGAGTCACATGCTCTACCAACTGAGCCAGCCAGGTGCCCTGACAAATAGTATGTTAAGCAAGAGCTGAAAAGAATAAGAATTTTCAAAATGAAAAAGAAGTTAACAAAGATAGACACAATTCAAGAGAAAGTGACAAATTTTAAGGCAAAGAATATCTAACATATAGATAATAGGAAGTCCTTAAGAAAGAGAAATCAAGTTGAGGGAACAAAACAAACACTAAAAAACATTAATTCAAGAAAACTTTCCTAAAACAAAAAGAAAAAAAGGTTTAAATTGCATATGGAATGAGTACACTATGTATCTGAGAATCTTCACTCAGAACAACCAACATCAAGACGTAATTTAGTAAAATTATTAGGTGTTTTTTTTTTTAAGATTTCACTTATTTATTAGAGAGGGAGGGAGGAGGAGAGAGAGAGAGAGAGATGCAGTGGGGGGAGGGGCAGAGAGAGAGGGGGAGAGAGAATCCCAAGTAGACTCCCTGCTGAGTGTGGAGCCTGACACAGAGCTCAATCTCATGACCCCAAAGTGATCACCTGAGCCAAAACCAAAAGTCAGACAATTAACTGAGCCACTGAGGCACCCCAAATTATTGGACTTTAAAGAAAAAGGGATAAAAAGTCTTTAGACATCTAGGCAAAAGGAATGTGTGATTTATATGACAAACACCATTATATTATCATCAGTCTTGTCAACACTTTAATGCCAGACATAAATGGGGTAACATATTTAATCACTCAAAGAAATCAAATGTGAACCAAGGGTATATTTAGCAAAACTGACCATCAGGTGTCAAAAGCACAAACGTTTATCAACATGCAGGAATTTAGGGAATAGTACCCTCATTTTTCTCTTTGAGGAATCTACTAGTGATCAGGCTTTAGAGAACCAAAATAACTAGAGAGACATTGACATAAGACCTGCTCATGAGCATTAAACAAATAATTACGTATAGGACTCAGACTAAATAAGGGCTAAAAGGGAGAGTATGGTATGTAATGGCTCTCTGACAATGGAGTTACCATACAACTATTAAAACTGAGAGAAGAAAAAAAAAAACAAACTGAGAGGAGAATGGGAGAGGAATACATGAAAAACTTCTATCTTTCCTCAGTAATTGTATTTTTCTGTGCCTATGATGTATATAACATGGGATCATGTAAATGGAAATTCTGGGATATTCAAATTGAAAACCTAGATTTTCCTGTGTGGAAGACTAAATGCAGGCAGGCTTAAACACAAAACCTGTAATCCTGAATTTGACTTGGAAATATCAATATTAACTCAGAGGTATTTTATGTTTAAAATGTGTATTTCGGGGCACCTGGGTGGCTCAGTGGGTTAAGCCTCTGCCTTCAGCTCAGGTCATGATCTCAGGGCCCTGGAATCAAGCCCCGCATCAGGCTCTCTGCTCAGGAGGGAGCCTGCTTCTCTCCCTCTCTCTGTCTGCCTCTCTGCCTACTTGTGATCTCTCTCTTTGTGTCAAATAAAAAAAAAAAAAGACCAAAACTTTAAAATGCGTATTTCTCTGTATCTGTGTATTGTTTAATATGAAAACTTTTTTACAAGGAGGGTTTCTTTTTTTTCTTATTCTAAAGATTTTATTTATTTATTTGAGAGAGAGAGAGAGTGAGAGAGAGCACAAGTGGCAGGGAGGGGCAGAACCAGACTCCCCACTGATCAGGGAGCCAGATTCAGGGCTTGATCCCAGGACCCTGGGATCATGACCTGAGCTGAACACAGACACTTAACAGACTGAGGCACCCAGGTGCCCCAAGGAGGTTTTCATTTTAAACTTTCTTATCTCTGTCCACTGAAGAACCCTAGAAACAATGACCAATCCTGTGGCCATGAGCATCCTTAGCAGCCAGCTTGTGGACTTGAAATACCATGATGCCATTTCTCTCTAAAAGAAATCTGAGGGGCACCTGGATGGCTCATTTAAACGACTGCCTTTAGCTCAGGTCATGATCCCAGGGGATCCCAGGCTCCCTGGGGATCCTGCTTCTCCCTCTCCCTCTACTGCTCTGCCAGCTTGTTCTCTTTAGCTCTCTCTGTCAAATAAATAAAATCTTAAAAAAGAAATAAAAGAAATCTGAACTTCTTGAGGAAATGGCTGATTTCAGATTTGGGGCAGTGTATTGGTTTGCTAGAGCTTCTGTAGCAAAATTGCATAAATGGAAGAAATTTATGGTCTCACAGTTCTGCAGGCTAGAAATCCAAAATCAAGGTATTGACAGGGTTGGCTCCTTCTGAGGGTCATGAGGGAAGGCTCTATTTCATGCCTTTTTTCTTAGCTTATAGATGGCCATCTTTGCCTTATACTTCTTCACAATGTCTTCTTTCTATATGTATTTTTGTAGTCCCTTTTCTTTATAAGGACATCAATTAGATTAGGGACCACTGTAACTACCTCAGTTTAGTTAATTACCTCTGCAAAGACCCTATCTCCAAATAAGGTCACATTCTGAGATACTGGGGGTTAAGACTTCAACATATGCATTGGGACTATAATTCAACCAATAACAGGTAGTAAATATATAAAATGAACTTTAAACACCTTGTTATACTAAATAGTGAGGAAGTTCATTAAGATTATCAGGATCAGGCACCTGGATGGTTCATTCAGTTAAGCGTCTGCCTTTGGCTCAGGTCATGAGTCCAGGGTCCTGAGATTGAACCCCGAGTTGGGCTCCCTGCTCAGTGAGGAGTCTGCTTCTCTCTCTCTCTGCCCCTCCCCCCAACTCAGGTGCTCTCTCTCTCTCTCTCTCTCTCTCAAATAAATAAATTAAATCTTAAAAAAAAATTAATTAATTAAATCTTAAAAAAAAAAATCAGGGTCATGTCCAAAGGCCAAGGAGCCAACCTAAAGAGGCTCCCACTGGCCAAAGAAAAGGTGGGAAAATTACAATTTGAGCTTCAAAGCTGATTTTATACATATATATAATTTATATTTCATATATTAATTATTATGCATATTATTGCATATTATTAATATGTTATATATTTTTATATGTAATAAATTGGTTTCCTTTTGAGGATTGACAGGGAAATAATTCATTATGAGAACTGAATATAAAAGAATTAACTAGTTATTTATTTCCTATATGAACAATGCCATTGTGTTACTAAATAGTAAATAAGGGAAAGCATCTTTTTATAGAAGTATTCCAACTAATAATTGAAAAAGAAATGATGGGGGTGCCAGTCTGGGTCAGTTGGTAGAGCATGCTACTTGCTCTCAGAATCATGAAGATTAAGCCCCACGTTGGGTGTGGAGCCTTCTTAAAAAAAGAGAGAAAGAAAGAAAAAAGAAGGGTGCCTGGATGGCTGTCAGTTAAGGGTCCAACTCTTGTTTTTCGTTCAGGTTGTGATCTTGGGTTGATGGGATTGAGCCCCCCATTGGGCTCCATACTTAGCTCAGAGTCTGCTAGAGATTCTCTCCCTCTCCTTCTGCTCCTACTCTCTCTCTCTCTCAAAATAAATAAATAAGTAATTTTTTTTTTAAAGAAAAGAATTGATAGAATTAGAGTAGCACTATTTTCCAATTCTTAGCAAATTAATGGATAGGCACTGAGCATTAGGAATCTGCTGACATCGCAAAAAGGGAGGCAACCCAACATGTGGCTCCAGCGAAAGAAACCATCTTTCCATTCAGGTTACTCTAACAAAATGGCACAGACCGGGTGGCTTAAAACAGCAAAAATGTATTACTCACCGGTATGGAGGCTGAGATCAGGGTGTCAGCATAGTTGGGTGAGGGCCCTTGTCTGGGTCACAGACTTATCATTGTATCTTCATATGGTGGAAGGGTTGGGGGAGTTCTGTGGGAACTCTTTTATAAGAACATGAATCCCATTCATGAGGACTCCTCTCTCATGACCTAATAATCTCCCAGAGGCCTCATCTATTAATACCATCACCTTTGGGGGTTAGGATTTCAAAACATGAATTTAGAGGGGACACAAACATTCAGTCCATACCACATAATCTTCCCTAAGGAACCAAACATGAACCGGAGCATACCTCTGGGTCCAGCTGCCAATGTGCAGGAAATGAAGAAGATGAAGAAACTTGTTGAACTGCTGTATGGGTGCATAGTCAACAACATTTGGGTTATAATTAAATAAATAAAACTAAATAAAATAAAAATAAAGTTTTATATCCAACACCCCCCCCCCCAAATTAGAGTGTAGGAGAGTATATGGATTAAGTGGTCTGGGTTCTTCAACAGATAAGATGTGAAGAAAAGAATTGGAGGAGAAACCTATGCATTAAGAGACTTGCAGTAGATCACTAAATAGTATCCCTGGGTTGCACACTTGGATATCTTATTATACTTGGGTAATATAAACATAAAGCAAGGATTGCTTTAATCTTCAGAATAGCAGTTACTTTTGTCAACATAGGAGTTATCACTGGAATGGGTATATGGAATGGCTTCTGGGTAGGGGCTGGGGTTGGCAGAGTAATATTTCTTGGCCTGGGTAGTGTTTATAAAGATGTTTGCCTTATAATGACTCATTAAGCTATATGTTTTGTGTGTTTTTCTGTACCTGTTTTGTTTCTCAGTAAAAAAGTTTGTCTACTTTGTGTATTTGTTTTGTTTGGGTTTAAGAGCTGAGCAAAACAAAGAGCTTTAGAAGAGCTCCATGCCATATGCTGCTTTCATTCCAGGATACTTGTCAGCGTCTTCCAGAAGTGCTACTGTGACCCCATTTCCCATTAAATTCAGCAAAGCCTGTTTTTGGGATAATAGGCAAACTCATTTCTGTCTACAGCCTGGCTTACAGGCTGGGTAGGAAGAAAAGCAAGTGAGAGATCAGCAAAGTAGAAAAGAAAAATGTTTTGCCATCCAAGCATATTCCTGCAAAAAAAAATAAAAATAAAAATATATATATATATATATATATATATATATATATATATATGGCAAAACTGGGAAAGCCCAGGTATAGAAATGGCAGCATTTAGTATAGTAGTATCGTACCAGCTCTCTGAGAAACTACAGAATCCCTCACTGTCTGTTGAGGTTTATAGCTTCACTTCTTTCAAATTAGACAAAGTGGCTTCCACCCATTTGATCCATTGATCTTTTTTTTTTTTTTTTAAAGATTTTATTTATCTATTTGACAGAGAGAGATCACAAGCAGGCAGAGAGGCAGGCAGAGAGAGAGGAGGAAGCAGGCTCCCTGCCGAGCAGAGAGCCCGATGCGGGGCTTGATCCCAGGACCCTGAGATCATGACCCGAGCCGAAGGCAGCGGCTCAACCCACTGAGCCACCCAGGTGCCCCCCATTGATCTTTTTTAAAGCTGCAGAGTCTACCTGGAGATCAGTTTGCACCCCAAGTCAATCTTTAAGTTATCAGCAAGATCTCTCTGAAAGCTAACTTTCCTGAAGTACTCATTAAAACAAAGAGCCGGAGTCCACTGTGTGAACACATTCCCTGCAATGAGCGAAGAGAGGGCTGTGAGCTCTGGATCAGACAACCTGCAAGTATTTATTGAGCACGGATTTTTCTATAAAGTCTTAATTTCAAATATGGGGTTGGAGCCCCAAATATATGGTCACCATACCTATTTTATAAAATCATTCTTTCCCTTTCTTCTTCCAGTATTAATGAAAACACTGCTGCCCTTGTAGGTAGATCTGACAGATGGACTTAACTTTTTCTTAAATTTTTAAATTTTTAGAACAGGTCCAGGAGGTTCCAAGGATATGCCCAGAACCCCCAAGGTGCCATTTAGAAAAGAAGGTTAAGCAGGTAGTTATTTAAATCCCGCCAGTTATTTAAGGGCCAGCACAGCATCATCTCTCTGTTCTTCAAGCCCCTTGAAAGCTTTTTAAACGGAACTGCGTAACCTAGTCTTTGTTATTGCTGGTATTGTACATTGCTCTTCAACTGCTTTATGCTTATTAACTTTGTGTCCTTATATGGTTACAAAGCTTCCTGAAGGCAGCAGTGATGTTTTAGGCTTTCTTGCACTCTTCATTGCATATAGAAAACACTCAGTACTGGGGTGCCTGGATGGCTCAGTTGATTAAGTGTCTGCCTTAAGCTCAGGTCATGATCCCAGGTTCCTGGGATTGAGCCCTGTGTTAGACTCCCTTGCCCCTCCCCCTGCTTGTGCTTTCTCTCTCTCTCTCTCTCTCTCTCTCAAATAAGTAAATAAAAATCTTTAAAGAAGAAGTTAAAAAACAAACACTCAGTACTCACTGATTTCATTGACTGATCCTTTAATACTTCCATGTATTCACTCAACAGTATTTACCGAAGACCGACCATATGCTGCAGTTATATAGCTATGAGCAAGCATGTGCTCTTGTGAAACTTCCATTTTAATAGTTGGAATAAGGGAAAAATCCCAGGATTCGTCTTTTCCCCCCAAACTATGTACTCTGAAATGACTAACTTTCCCACAGTAGCAGGCGCTAAACCACCCTTCGTCCAAAAAGAATTCCCAGCCCATTCTGCTGCTTAGTAGCAGGCAAATTAAAAGAAAAAACAAAACAGGTTCAGCAGGTATGAATTCTTTCTGATCCCTCTCCCTTTCAGGGAGGTACATTCTTCAAAAAGTCAAGGAGAACCTTTCAAAATCCTGGGGTGGAAGGGGATTCACACAGTTTCCCTTTGACTACTGTACTTCTCCCCAGTACTTCCCCCAGACATATACTGATGGTTATATATCTGTACGTTTGTATATATGCATCTCTCTCTCTTCTGGGGAGATTGTTATTTTTAAATCAGTAGTCACCTTAGTACCCTTTGCCCTCTAGAGAGATTTATCAAAGGCAGGAGGGTGCCAAAGCTGTAAACCTCTGCCTTTGTGATTCTCTTTTTGATGTTGGAGCTCTCTCACCACCTGCTCCTTTGGTCTAAGCAATTCCCAAGCTTCCACAAGCCTGGGAATTTGGCTACTTCTTAACCACAGTTTTTTATTTCATCAATTGTGTCAAAGTGGCAAATTTTATAGTCCTGGGACCACACTGATTTCTCAAAGTAAGTGTTTTCCTGATTTCATTTGTTTTGACAAAATAATCTTTGATAGGAAAACTAAATACATTTCCACCAAACTGCCCCAGATTTATTATACATATAGTATAAAAATGATAAAACTCTGTTTTTAAAAACATTATAGTGCAAATTGATACAATTGGTCCTGTTGGGCTCCCTGCTCAGCAAGGAGCCTGCCTCTCCCTCTCCCTCTGCTGCTCCCCCTGCCTGTGCTGTCTCACTCTCCATCTCTCTCAAATAAATAAATAAAATATTTTTAAAAAATCGCCCAGGGTTGCTAACAGGCCAAAAACATGCAGTAAGTACAATGATACTTGTTGAATGAATTAATTAAATTCACTTATTTTATCCACCACTCCCAGATACCTCATATCTAAAGAATGGATTATCTGTGAAGATAAGGAAACATGCTACTAACATAAATAATAGGATTATAACAAATCATGCATCATTGAAAAATAATATTGCTATGGTCAAAATTTAGTGCTTTAAGCAAAGGCTTGTAAATAATTGTTCACCCGTTTTTTTGTATATCATTTGAGTAATCCAAGTATAGACAGATGGGAAGATAAAAGTTTCCCAGAAAGGAATAAGGATCTCTTTCTAGAGGAAATGCACAAACATTCTAAGTACAAATCCAAAGTTTGTTCTAGGTGATCCATTCTTAATACCCAAAGAATTGCTGTCAGAGGTAGTATGTAGTATGTTGTGAGGTGGGGCTGAGTGTCTTTAAGGTAATGTGAATTCATGGGTTTTCGTGTGGGGTGATTGTTTTTATTTGTCCAAGTAGAAAGGGCACGTGGGAAGCAGATGGCTGTTAATCTGGCACAGAATGGCTCCAGATGATTGTACTGTTCCCAAGTTGAGCTCTGAGGAAGCTCAAACTAAGTTGGCTGTGGACAGACAATTGGTGAAACTTGTGGGGAACTGTGGAAAGTGTTTCCTACGTGTCCTCTGACCTGAACTTTATGCTGTAGGATCCCCTTGTCTAGATTTGTTTACCTCACAGGAGACTTTTGAAATGATACAGTCCTCCAGGATTAAAGGATTCTAGTCAGATAAAGTTGATGTCTCTTTTCCTTACCAGAAATGGCAGAGAAAATATTGAAATTCCTTAGGTTTCCTCTTTATCCGTACAAGTGGAAAAACAGTAACACAGTGGCCCTGTAGAACCTTTATGTTAAGGTAAACAGCTGGTCTTACCAAGGCAGTTTCTCTAAGAGTGGATCATTTGTGTGGGGGTGGGGGGCTGGGGACTAGGGCATAAGTTAGACAACCAGTTGAATATTTCTACCTCTTGAAGAACTGATAACTTACAACCCTCAAAGGAAGCATAGGGCAATTAATTCTGGGCTAATATGTTGCTACTAACCTATGAATTCAAGCTAGAATTTTCTCATATAACATATATGAAACAGCCAGCTTGCCTATTTCCACAATCCACAGAGCTATAGTATTCTTTCTAACTTGTCTAATAAATGAATGGAGCTCAAAGTTTGAGGACAGGAAGAATTTGAAACCTGACCAAGTCTTCAGATGGGATACATACTACTTATTGACTACTGAGATAATTGGAGAGCAGTAAAAAACCAATGTGAATCAAAAGTGAGTAAGTTCAGAAATAAGTCCTATGTTTATGTAAATAATAGATCTCTATGTACCTGTTCTTCTTGACCTATGTTGAGTCACATCTTCATTCATTTATTTAACAAATATTTACGAAGTTCCTACTATGTGACAGGCTCTGATAGGCACTGGGAACATGATAGTGATTGAAACAGATAAAAATTATGAGGCTTACACCCCAGTGTATTTTTTTTACATACTACTTTAGTCATTTAAAGGCCAGTCAAAGGGAATGTCTCTCCTCTGACCTATTCCTCCTGCTCTCATGGAAGGGAGCCCTGGCTGCAGCAGCTAGAGGCCTAATCCCTAAGAGCTATTAGGAGTGGAAGGAAGTGCCTTAGGATTTCCTTCCCTGCCCCCTTGACTGTAAGTCTTCATTCACTGTGCTATGCCCTAAGCCTCCCAGTTTCCAAAATCTGGGGCAACCACCCGCAAGCCTGTGTTTCTGTAGGATAGTGGTAACTAGCATTGGTTGACTACTTACCATGAGCTAGACTCACACTAAGTAGTTTACACACATTATCATGCTCAAACCTCCCAACCTGATGAGATAGGCACTATTAACTACCACACAGTAAGCTCTGAGTGGACATTTCTTGGGGGCAGGAAAACAGCACAGAGTTTTGGTTCTTGGGTCTAGGTTCAAGAGAGAGAAAGCATTTTTATATTGATTATGTATTACTGTATATACTCCCCAAGGTTATCCCAGACTTAGCAGCTGAAAACAACAAACTGTTACTATCTCATAGTTTCTGAAGGTCAGGAACTTGGAAGCAGCTTAGCTGTATGGCTCTGGCTCAGGGTCTCATAAGGTTGTCTAGTGTCAGCGAGGGATACAGTCATCTGAAGGCTTGACCAGACTATTGGATCTGCTTCCAAGATGGCTGACACATGCAGCTCTTGACACAAGCCTCAGTTCCTCACTGGCTGTTAGCAGAAGACCTCAGTTCCTTGCATCATCTATCTCCTCACCTGGTTGCCTCAAGCCATGGTAGCTGGCGTCCTCCAGAAAGACTAATCCAAGAGAGAGCATGGCAGAAGCCACAGTGTCTTTTTGTAACCTAGCCTCAGAAGTAAGATTCTGTCACTTCTGCCATGTTCTATCCATCACATAGACCAACTCTGATATAATGTAGGAGAGAACTCCACCAGGGCATGCCTTCCTGGAGGTGTGGATTATTGGAAGACCATCTCATGTTCCATTTGGGGATTATTAAAACCAATTGGGGATTATTATATCAGTTGTTATTTTAGTAAAAATTAGGTTGGTACCACTGTCAGACTGGCATGCTAAGGTTTTTTTTATTTTCATTTTGTAGATGTTAGGAACTTAGACATTTGCTCAAGGTAATACTACTATTAGTAGGAGGGAAGGATTCTGATGCCAGATGGCAGAAGTCAGTCTCCCAACCAGAACTCTATAAGGCCCTACCCTCCAAAGGCAGACCATACTCTCATAGTGCCTTCTAACCACCAGTCCGAAGCCAAGGAATAAGGGGAGGGGGAGCCAAGGCCAGAAATGGGGTATAGCCTGAGTCCTACTCAAGATTCCCATGAGGATGTATATGATAGAGCATCCTAGAAAACAGGAAGGTAGATATATGGTTAGATCAGAAGAACACTCAGGACCAGAGATAGAGTGAGACAGTTAAAGAAAGAGATCTCCTGCTTCCTATGGGGTGATTGAGGTCTTCATTTCCTAATATGTGTGAAACAGACATGAGAAATCTGGTATTGGTACAAAGTACTGCAAGGGTGCTTTTCCTTAATGCCAAATAATTAACCCAATAAAAGGAAAAGATACAGACACTTGCCTTGGCAAGGTAAAAGAAACAGAAATTACAGTCATTAATGTGAACCATTTGCCATTTGTGTCTGGCTAATATAACCACATCCAGGAATAAATGCAAGGAAATCATGGATTCTGAAGTACAGGTAGGAGACTCTGAAAAGTTCTTTTACTGGATATTTTTCTTGGGACTGGCACTGCCCTACATTCTTCTTCCAAAAATTAAATAGAAAGTACCTATTCCTCTTGAAAAATGATCTTTGCCTAGAGATCCCATGGATAATGACCCAGAAGGGTACAGTCATACAAGAAATCTGTTAGAGGGGTACCTGGGTAGCTCAGTCGGTTAAGTGCCTGCCTTAGGCTCAGGTCGTGATCTCTGGGTCCTGGGATTGAGTCCTGAGTCAGGCTCCTTGCTCAGCGGGGAGTCTGCTTCTCCCCCTCCAGCTCCCCCTGCTCATTCCCTCTATCTCTGTCAAATAAATCAACAGGGAGTCTGTTCCTCCTTCTGCCTTTCATCCCACTTGTGCTCTCTCTCTCTCTCAAACAAATAAATGATCTTTTAAAAAGTAAATTCTGTTAGACATGATACCAAATTAAAAAGCTTATGTGTGTCTTCCTCCTCTGCAAAACCTTCCTCGATGTTGCTGTGGTGGTCCAGATACTGCCTTTACCTTTTTTGCCCAAATGGGAGTTTGGATTAAGTGTGAAGAAGGAAAAGTTAGTCATTTGAAACCATGGAGGACTAGGGGAGGACAGACACTGTGGGGGAGGAAGGTTGTACTGCCCTAAGGGTTGTTGTGGAACTCTTCCCAGTTATCCTCAGTGACCTGACTCCTTACCCTCTTTTCTCCTTTCTACAGGTCTAAAAAATTCAGCTTTTTTCTTTTTCTTTCTGATCTGTTAATACCTACTATACTTATTGGTTCTCATTTTCCTCCAAGAGTGGTTGTGGAGTAGTATGTATCCCTTCCTTGCTGGGCACCAAAATAAGTACATAGGCCCTTTCAATCCTAAGGACTTTTTGAGGGGGGCATCATGGGGAAACAGAGGGTCTAAAAAAATAACAACATGAAGAAGTTATGAAGTCTCGAAAAACCTTACACAGCATTTAACTTTATCCTTATCTGGTACCCAGAAGTGTAGATGGCTTGTTTCTGCCTCTGAGGGTGGAGCTCTCATCAGAGTTCATCCTTTCTGCACCTCTTCCCTCCCTTATCTTGTTCCCACAGACCCCTTCCTCCTTCCCTGGTGGCCTCACTTTCAAGATGTGTACAGTTTGTGTGTAGACACGAAGATACTCAAATACTCCCATATCCAAAGAATCATTTACTGTCAGAGTCCCTCTAAGATCTCTCTCTCAATGCCTCTCTCATGCTACCTCAGACCTTTTATGCTCTCAGCAGAGCATAAAAAACTGCAGTTGAGGAGAAGAGGACATCGGGAGTGGCAAAACTACAGACTTTGGGAAGACACTAAAGATAACATCATACTTACTTTGCCATTTTGCTGAGGGCCCTTCATAACTGGTCTGAGTGCTTCTGGCCATGATCTCTAGGTGAAGCATTTCATAGACTGCTCTAGATGGGTGTTCTCTGAAACTGTGAACGTGAGTCTGGACACTGCAGATACTGAGTGTGAATCAGAGGAACCCAGTCTGGCATAACCAGGAAGCTACTATGGGACAGACCAGTTACCCGCCACGATGTGGTAATATCACACACAAGGATAAAACTTGATAGCCTTGGTTTGCTAAATGGTCATAAAAAAAATAGTCATTTTGGGGGGTGCCTGGATAGCTCAGTCAGTTAAATGTCTGCCTTGGGCTCAAGTCCTGATCCTGGGGTCCTGGGATCAAGCCCCAGGTTCTGCTGCCTGCTCAGCTGGGAGTCTGCTTCTCCCTCTCTCTCTGCCCCTCCCTCTGGTTACACTCTCTCACTCTCTCTGTCTCAAATAAATAAATAAATAATTTTTAAAAATACTAGTCATTTTTTTATAGTGGAAGGGCGAGTACATCCAAAGTCAACTTATAAAAATGTCTCCAATTCTTGGTGTGCTTAAAGCATTCAACAAAAAGAGGTTCAACAAAGGGTAGAAACTGGAAGCTGAATATTGGTATTATCTCAAAGGACTCAGAAATAGTTGGGTAACTCAGGTATAGCTTATTAATAGTTCAGGCTTTAGTGATATGAAATACACTTTATGGGACACATCTCTTGAAGGTCACTCGTACAGCTTAATTTCTCATTTATATTTAAACAACATGGTCCTAGTGCTGAGTGCCTCTTGGCATCATCAGTGATAACTGAGCCTGGTCTCCTTAGTACCCTGGATTTCTTGCCCCTCTCCATAGGGGCAGTTATATTCTACACCCAGTCCCAGGAGAGGAAACAAATGCAGGTTCGGGGACCAAAAGTATTCATGATAATAGATAAACTACTTGGAGGCATTTTACAGAAGTAATTATGTATCCTTAAAACTATTTAATTTGGGGCATATTTTTATGAGATAAGATTTCTGTATGGTATGTATACTTAAGTTAAAAATTGACCTTAAACTTGAAAAATAAAAAAACTCTACATTGGAGAAGGCAGCTGATGACATAATGGTTTGAAGAAGTTAAAAAAAAAAGAAAAACAGGTCAAAAAAGAAAACACAGGGGTGCCTGTTTGGCTTATTTGGTAGAGCGTGCAACTCTTGATCTTGGGGTTGTGTGTTCAAGCCCCATTTTGGGTGTAGAGACTACTTAAAAATAAGATCTTAAAAAGAAAAGAAAAAAAAGACAAGAAAACCCACTGGAGAATTTTGAGAAACTCCAGATGGATTTGAACTTGTTGATGGAAGCAGGGAGCAATATGACAGATTAGGTCTGACTCGAGTATCCATAATTTTCAAAAGGAACTTAGGAATTCTCAGATAAGCTAAATTGCTGAAAGAAGGAAGGACCTCTAGAATTTATGATTCCCTGCGCATGAGTTTTGAAGAACGATTTACAAGTGTGGAACAGCCCTATGGGTAAAATGGGGGCAATGAACTTGTTGCTCTGTGAAAGATAGCTGGACTTCTGTTCTTATCCAGCCACATGGAAATGGTTATGGTTCCCTGAATACTCCGTGTTCCCACCCCCTGCATCCCCATCCCATTGTTATCGACCCTGTTGGTTTCTCATAGCATTGTATGAGCATTGTATCCTTCTGTGGTAGTTAACACAGTTTAAAATTAATTTATTTGTTTGAAAATTTGATTGTCTCACTTCATCGTACTACAAATTTCAAAAACAGGGACTAAGACTGTTTCATTTAGAATTGTGTTTCCAGGGGCATCTGGGTGGCTCAGTGGGTTAAAGCCTCTGCCTTCGGCTCAGGTCATGATCCCAGGGTCCTGGAATCGAGCCCCGCATCTGGCTCTCTGCTCTGCCGGGGGCCTGCTTCCTCCTCCTCTCTCTCTGCCTACCTGCGATCTCTCTCTGTCAAATAAATAAATAAAATCTTTTAAAAAAAAAGAAAAGAATTGTGTCTCCAATGCCTACCAAGTACAAGGTATCTAGTAGTAATCAGTAAATATTTTTGAACAAATGAGCCTTGGCATATGTTTTATTTTTTGTTTTTGTTTTTTTCTTTTGTCTGCTTTGAATGTCTTTCCAGTTCCTTTTTGGCTGATGATCTGATATTTATGTTTTCCAAAACCTAGCTTATATTACTACTCCAAAATACTGCTCTTTTAGAGGTAATTATGGCCTCATTTCTCTGTACATCTTCTAGGCATCTGGATTGCTATACTCACAATACTGTCCTGCAATTGTTTGTTTACATGGCTCTCTTAACTGTGAGCTGTATGGTACAGTGACTGGGTCTTCTTCTTCTTTTTATTCCCAGTACCCAGTGGCATTAGTAGATGTTCATAGATATTTGGAAATTGAAGTGATAAGTGAAGCTTATGTTTTCTGACCACTTCAATAAAGGAGAAGTCCTTTTAAGGACAGTGGCGAGCTGTATGTCCATAGCTCAGTGAAGGTGCAGGACACCAACAATGCTTCCAGGTAACATAGGTGTTGCTTCCCCTTACTTTAGAAACTTGCTGCTTTTCTCCCTCACTCTTGTGGCCCAAATGGAGTTTTTCAGGCCACTGTCTATGATACAAGTCAAGAGAGTCCATACATCTCTCTCAGGCAGCGGGGAGGGAAGGGTGCCTGAGTGGCTCAGTCAGTTAAGCATCTGACTCTTGATTTCTGCTCAGGTCATGATCTCAGGGTCCTGGGATCCAGCCCCCCGTCGGCTCCCCACTCAATGTGGAGTCTGCTTGGGATTCTCTCTCTCCCTCTCCCTTGCCCACCTACCCCCACTCTCATACTCTCTTTCTCTAAAATGAATTTTTAAAATCCTTAAAGAAAAAAAAAAAAGGATCTCTGTAGGTTTTCTCCCTCTAATAGCTGAGTAATGGATAGCAGTTCTTTCCTCTCTGTTAGTATTAATGTCAAGGTATGAGCACAAGTTATTCCCCACTACTTGGAGAATATAGCCATCTCTAGAGAGTCCTGAGAGTCCTGTCAGAGTCCTGACAGGTGTCTACATTTAGTAAGATCCAGCCATCCCTGCCCTCTCAGAGGTTTGGTTTTATAAGCAAGTACATTCCCTTTTGGATTAAACCTGTGAAGTTGTAAGACTTACTAGCAGGCAGAGGTTCAGCTTTCTACCACTGTTGGTCTTCTTTCCCCCATTCTTCTCCCAGCCACTATTCTAAAAACTTCTTGAACAAATAATAAAGAATATCTGTGAGATAATAGTGTATATATATATATATATATATATATATATATATATATATATATAAAATTGCCCCAATTCCCAGCACAGAGTTCCTAAAACCCTTGTAATTTAAAACTAAGTGATAAGAGTAGTAAGAGCACCCTTTGTTCTAATATTTGGTCTTTGACCCCCATTCTTGAAAAAGAATTCCTAAATCTCTTGGAATTTCCTTGGTGACAGCAGTAACTCTTGGTGGGCTCCTGGATCCAGGCTGGCCGCCAAAAATACCAAGCAATGATAAGAAGCTTGGAATCTTTAGCTGCACCTCCCATTCTCCAGAGAAGGGAGAGAGCCTGGAAAGAAGTTAGTAATTGATCATGCCTAAGTGATGAAGCCTCTGTAAAAATCCCAAAAGTATGGGATTCTGAAAGCTTCCAGGTCAGTGAACACATCCATGTATGGGGAGGGTGACACACCCCGATTCCACAGGGACAGTAGCTCCTGCTCTGAGGATCTTCCTAGACCTTGCCCTATGTATCTTGTCATCTGGCTGTTCATCTGTATCTTTTATTATATCTTTTAGTAATCAGGTAAACCTAAGTAAGTGTTTTCCTGAGTTCTGTGAGCTGCTCTAGCAAATTATTGAATCCCGTGGGAAGAGGCCATGGGATTCTCCAATTTGTAGCCAAGTCAGACAGAAGTTGTGGGCAACCTAGGGACCCACTTGTGTTTGGCATCTGAAGGGGGGACAGTCTTGTGGGGATTGGAGGCTATCTCTGGTAGATAGTGTCAGAACGCAATTAAACTGTAGGTCACTCAGCTGATGTCACACAATTGCTTGGTGAGGGAAAACACACCCTGCACATCTGGCATCAGAAGTGCTCTGAGTATGGGAGAGTGCCTGGCTGGCTCAGTTGGTAGAGTGTGTTACTCTTGATCTCAAGGTTGTAGGTTTGAGCCCCACATTGGGTGTAGAGATTACTTAAAAATAAAATCGTAAAAAAAAAAAGAAGTGTTTTGAGTGTGGTAGTGGTGTGAGAGTAAAGAAGAAACACAGGAAGAAAGACTGGTTGTTTTTTTAAAAAACAACATCCATTGGAAGACGTCTGGTTTTCAGATGACCAAATAAAGATGGTTCTGCCTCCCACCTCCCTCCCTTTTCTCTCAAGAGTTGCCTTTAAACAATAAGGAAAACAAACAAACAAACAAGAAACACAGATTTTATCTTTAATAAAACTGAGAGACAATTGTGACTCTGAACCAAAGAGGAAGATGGTCAAAGTAAAGTCCCGGTGCCAGACCATCTTGATCAGAAGGAGCTGATTCATTTGACCCAACTGCAGTAAGGCTCAGGAATTGGTGGCACCATGTTCCTGGAAGACAGAGGTGAGGCAAGGGAGTGGAATGGAGACTGTTTAAGAGTATGTAAGGAATAGCTAGACCTGCAGGTTCCCATGCATTCTACAAGGGACTAACTTTCCCCACCCTCAGAGATGAGAGTCCAGTCTCTGGAGAAGTCAAACTAGAAAGTTTCAGGAAATCAGGTACAGAGGAGAGCTGGCAGTGAGGTGTAAGAGTCTGAAAAGAGGGAAATGAGGACTTCAGTGTCAAGTTCTAATGGCACTTCCCCTCCTCCTCCCATGGGAGAGACTCAGCACAGACCTACCTATACTAAAATTTAGGGACACCAAATGAAAAAGTTGGCTAGCCACCTCCTTGTATTACATTTCACTAGAATATAAACCCATCCTCAAATAAACAGCTGCGAAACAGCTTTTAAGTATCTAATTTTAAGTTATAAATGGGTAGAGAAAGATCAGTGGAGATCCGAGGAAAACCTCCAATATGGAAGTTAGAAACTAGAACAGTAACAACAGCAACTACTCAGAGAGGAAAAAACCTTTCAGAGAGGAAAAAAACCTTTTAGAGAGAAAAAAATCATTCCATGGGATTGGGAAAAAAGACTGATACCAAATTTCTCAACAACACAGCTAGAAGCTAAGGGAGTAATGCTATTAAAAATCTGAGTAAAAGTTATGGGGTGCCTGGCTGGTTCAGTAGCCTTGATCTTGAGGTTGTGAGTTAAAGCCCCATGTTGGGTATAGAGATTACTTAAAAAAAAAAAAAAAAATCTTAATTAAAAAAAAAGAAAAAGAAAAAGCCCGGGTAAAATTTATTTTCAGCCTGGAGTTTTACACCCATGCACCCAAACAAACTATTGATTATGTGTAAGAATAGGATATACACATTTTCATACGTGCAAAATCTCAAAAAGATATTCTTTTCACATATCCTTTCTCAAGAACTCACTAGATGATATGTTCCACCAAATGAAGAAATAAGCCAAGAAAGAGCACAGTGGATTCAGGGAAGAGGGGATACAAGACTGGAGTAAGAAGTCACCATGTAAGTTAAGTGGGATGGAGGGCTCCAGGAAGGATGCTGTCAGGGGGGAACAAAACAGAGCTACTAGATTATCTAACAGGTTCGGTCATATGAGAATTTTTAGTGAGAAGCATTTTCTAGAACTGTCGGTGGGTATGGAAACACAATTTGTTCAATGAAATGAAATCTGAGGAAAGGACAAAATAAAGGCAGTTATCAACTTCAGGACAAGCTAAAAGACATCCAAGAAAGAAAATGCAATCACTGTTCTTGACTCATTGGCAAACAGTACTTACAGTCCTATTAATTAACACTGAATATGGATTCAGCCAAAAAATATGATACAACTATGTTGGGGGGTAAGGGAAGGGGCAGAGGAAGAGTGGTAATTGCCTTGCCTGCAATGAAAGAAAATCAATAGATAATATCTAACTTGATGACTGAGAGGATCACATGCTGAGAATCTTGGAGGCAAATAGAAACAACTATAAAAGCTGGAAATGATTGTGTCTGTAAAATAGCGTGGTGAGGGTGGAATGGAGCTGTATGAAAATATTGTTGGTTTTTTGTTATAGGCTTTGGGGCACTACGTGACCTTTTAAATTATGTACATATATTGCTTTGAGAAGTAAAAATTAGTTTTAAAATGTCAAGGGGCACCAAATTATTACACAGCTCAGTTGCCCGCGTGTGGCATTACGGCTCTGCTTTTATGCTTGAAGGATTGAAGATGTGATCAGAGAGCAGGTCAGAGGATGGGTCATGAAGGGCCTCGTGTGCCAACCCAAAGAGCTTGAATTTTATTGTACAGGGAATGGAGAGGCTTCAGGGATCTTAAACAATGGAATAATAGGATCAGACACGCTCTCTGAGCATTAGCTTCCTAGACCAGTTTGGCCTGGGAAGGACTATAATGCCACTTTTTCCCTCGCCAACATTTTATTATGAACAATTTCAAATGTTTTAGTTACTAGCTTTAAATTTCTATTTATTTATTTTACTATTTTTATTATACATTATTAAATAATTATAAACTATTTAAATTTACAATGAAAAATTTTCAGAAAAATTGGCTTATGCCACAAACATCCATATGACTACCTAGATTCTACAATTAACATTTTACCATATTTGCCTTCTCACATAATGTCCTATCTATCTATTCCTCTGTCCACCCATCAATTCAGCTGATATTTTTGATACATTGAGAGACATCGATATATTTCATCTCTTAACACTTCAGCATGTATATTATTTATGAGAGTTCTTTTTATAGAAGGGGAAAGTATAGACTGGAATCAGATAGACCTGTTTCAATCTCAGATAATAATTTTGCTGTTAGATTATTCAATGTAACAGTTTGTTTGAGGGTCTTCATTTTAAAGAAAGAGTAGAATTACTAATTGCTTATTCCTTGACTTTCACTAGCACAAAATTGTATCTACGTTGGTATAACCTACTTTTTAAAATGTTCTTCAGTAATGTAAACATCTATTTTTCTAGTTAAATAATTACCCCCATGGCAATTACCAATTTCCAATACTAGTTCTAGAATATTAGCCTTGTATGTCAACCTCAGAGATCCTAGAATCTTGATCATTTTCTCTGCCAAAGAGGAGAAGGAGTGCAGTCCTCTCAGTGAGAGTTACCACCACTGTCCAACATACTGTCAGAGAGAATCTGCCTTAGTTTCCTGTGAAATAAGCCTTCGATCTCGGAAGATGATAGTGTTTACACAGAACAGGAAATGAGCTCTTAGATGCCTTTGGGAACACTAATTGCAAGGAGTTAATAATTTATCTTTAACAGTTTTCAACAAATACTCATTGAGGGAAATCTTATCAAAATACTACAAACTCTTGAGTCTGGTTAATTCTGTCTACCACATGTTTAATAAATGGATTCAGCTTTAATAACTTCAGGAAATGGAAGCTTATCTATTCAGCCACTATCTCTTGATTCTAGAATGCAGAGATGCAGGGATCTTGTCCTCAAGGTATACTCTGTCTAGTGGGGAATAATACAGGGAAAAAAACTAAAAAAAGAAAACCCAAACAGTAGAGAGTGATAAATAGCGTTAACAGATGCTTCAAATGTAATAGGGTCAAGGCACATAAGTGGGACCAGTTTTGTGGAGAGGAGGTTGCTGTCAGGGATCAAGGAGCCTTTCGGAGAATGGCATACTTGTGTTGTAAAGGAAAGGCCTTGAGAAACCTCACCTGACATAACTTGAGTTTTCAGACTGTTTTATATAATGGAAATGTTGTCTTATAACTTTTTATTCAACATCTACTGGGGACTGCTCTGTGCCAGGTACTGGCCATGGTTCTAAGAATATAGCCGTGAACTGGGGAGATCTTTGCTCACAGTCTAGAGGTGAGACAGACACTGAGGAAGTTAAGTGTAAGTGGGAAGAATATTGTGATTGACAAAGAGAAGGGTCTGTAGCAGAGGGGACCAGCCCTAGCCCAGGGGGTAGGCATGAGCACACAGCTGAGCACTTAGATGTTTGCCTGGTCAGTGCGAGTTCTGTGTTCTCTTTGAAAGTGCGTCATCCTCAGTTATTCTGCATCCTCTACAGGGCCTACACCAGGGACCAGGGCTGTAGTTACCAGCTCAGAAGCCACAGCCTGTATGGGTCTTTATGCTCAGGAAGGCACTTCTGGATCTTCACCATTCTGAAAATAATCTGTAGTTTCATGGAGTGCCAGAGAATGTTCTGATTACATTCCTCCAAAGAGTTTTTACTGAGTGTTTATTAAAGTCTTGCCTGGTTAAGAAGGACGTGAGACTGTAGGTCCTGAAATCACTTAATTTCACATTGCAGAAGTCCTGTGCTTGAAACTCTAACTCTAGCCAGCAATCTTACAAATGCCCATCATTGGTCACTGTAGGACAGATATTCACTGTGATTTTTATGGAAGGTGGGTAAGAGGCCATCACCAGCTGTCAAGGATGTATATTATAGAAGCTCTTCCACTAATTCCCACCTTACAGAATTAGACAGATATAACCAAAGCCCATGCCAGAACAAAAGCCGGTTAACTCTGCACACCAAAAGATGGCATCAGTAGGAGTGAATGTACTATGAGCCTTTCCTATTACATTCGTATACTTAATAAGTGCTTGCAAAATTCATTGAAAACAAAGTCAGCTTTCCAAAACCCCAGAAACAAAGACGTAGCATCAGAGCTGGGAGGGATCTTAATGGTCATCTAGTCTAGATTTTGCCAACCAGTAGATTTTAAAGCTTTATCTGGTAACTGTAACCAAGACATTAACCAAGATGAACCTCTTAGACTCTTGTCAATGTCTCTGATTTTCCTGGAACCCCCCACCAAGGAGTATAGCTGTGTTGATAGCCCCATGGCCATATTCCAACTTTACTTCCCTTCACATTCATTCAGTGGTTCCAGTGTCAGCACCCACCCCAAACCTGCTCTTCCTACAAGCTTTCCATCCTAGTCAGTGGCAGCTTGATGCATCTAGTAGCTCAGGCCAACAATTTGGGTGTCATTTATAACTATTTTACTTTCTTCCACACTTGCTCTCCAGTCTCTCCAACAATCTTGTTGATTCCATCTTCAACATATATCTAGAATATGACTTCACTTGCTGCTATCCCAATCCACGCCATCATCAGTTTCTCCTGAATTGTTGTGGTAGTCCCCTACTTGAAGACAGCATTTCTACCTTTGCCCCTTCCAGTCTTCTCAACAGAGCAGACAAAATGATTACTTTAAAACCTCAGGTCATCTCATTCCTCTAATCAAAATCCTCTAGTGGCTTCCATCTCACATAGTATGTGAGATGGAGTGGCCTTACTATGAACTCAAATGACCTGCATGATGGGAGCTCTTCCCCTTCCTCCTCCTGCTCCCACCACATTGTCCTCCTAATGCATGTGGCACTTTCCCACCTCAAGAACTTGTCACTTGCTCTTCCCTTGGCCTCCACTTCTTCCTGCAGGGATCCTTTCCTCTCTGTCTTCAGTCCTCTACTCACAGGCTTCTGCATCATTGAAGCCTTCCCTAGCACCATATTAGTGACATCCTTTCCCTCATCCCAAACCTTTCTTTTTCCCCTACTCTGTTGATCTCCAGAGCATTTACCACAGTCCAATAGACTGTGCTTTGCTTGTCTATGTATTTATTATCTCTACCTAAACTTCGTGATAGAGAGACTTTATCTTGTTCATTTCCATATTTCTAGCACATAAAACTCTACCTGTCACCTAGTATTTAATAAGCATTTGTTGGATACATAATACATAAATTGTAGCTTTATTGCTATAAATATTATTACTAATATTGTTATGATAATTCAGATTTTTCCTTTGTTAGCAGGCTAACTTCTGTTCACCCTTCAAGACTCTACTTAGGAATTCCAAATTCCAAAAAGTTTTCTCTTTGTCTTCAAGGTGGTGTTAGAAGTCTCTTCTCTGAGCTCCCATAGCAACCTGAGCATGTCTCCATCAGAGCCCTCGTCTCGTGACAATGTCTGTTTACCTAGGGAACTTCCCTACCACTGGCCTGGGAGTGGAATGTAGTATCTTTAATCAGAGCTTCCTAGGACTTCACACAGTGTTTGGCACAGGTTAAGCCTATAGCTGTTCAAAGGAAGGAAGGAAAAAGGGGTCAATAAAAAAAGAAAAGAAGGGGGACGCCTGGGTGGCTCAGTTGGTTAAGCCACTGCTTTCAGCTCAGGTCATGATCCCAGGGTCCTGGGATCGAGTCCTGCATTGGGCTCCTTGCTTGGGGGGGGGGGCTTGCTTCTCTCTCTGCCTCTGCCTGCCACTCTGCCTGCTTGTGCGTGCTCGCTCGCTCACTCTCTCTCTCTCTCTCTCTCTGACAAATAAATAAATAAATAAATAAAAATCTTTAATTAAAAAAAAGGAAGGAATAAAAGGAAGAATGGATGGAAAATAGACTGTAATTTTCATTTCCAGTAAAAAAAGAAAACTCTGGGGCACCTGGGTGGCTGTCAGTGAAGCATCTGCCTTGGGTTCAGGTCATGACCTTGGGGTCCTGAGATCAAGCCCACTTTGGGCTCCTTGCTCAGCAGGGAGTCTACTTCTCCCTCTCCCTCTGCCCCTGCTCATGCTTGCTCGTGCTCTCTCTCTCTCTGTCTCTCTCAAAAATAAATAAATAAATAAATAAAATCTTAAGAAAAAATAGAACCTGTTACAAATTCAGTTAACACACTTGAGGGTTAATGCAGACCTCCTTTTTGAAAAGATTGTGCTGAAGTCCATAGAACAAAAGCCGCACCATCTTAACAGTTCAGTGACATCAGTACATTCACAATTATTTTGTTTTTAGTATATTTACATTTTTGTGCGACCATTACCACCATCCATCTCCAGAATGCTTTCCTCCTGTACACCTGAATCTCTGTACCTGTTAGATGCTAATTCCCCATTTCCCCCTGCCTTCAACCCTTGGCAACCACCATCCGACTTTCTAAGTCTGTGATTACTCTAGGTACCTCTTGTAAGTAGAATCACACAGTATTCTTTCTTTTATGACTGGCTTATTTCACTTAGCATAATGTCCTCAGAAGGTCCACATTGCAGCATCTGTCAGAACTGAATTCTTTTTTAAGGTGGAATAAAGTTCTGTTGAATGTATGTACCACATTTGTTTATCCATTCATCTGTCCATGGGCACTTGTGTTGTTTCCACCTTTTGTGAATAACGTCGCTAAGAGCATGGGTGTACAGAAGTTCTTGCTTTCACTTCTTTTTTTTTT
Source organism: Enhydra lutris kenyoni (assembly GCF_002288905.1). Lineage (NCBI taxonomy): Eukaryota > Metazoa > Chordata > Mammalia > Carnivora > Mustelidae > Enhydra > Enhydra lutris. The sequence goes on along the minus strand of NW_019154102.1, from coordinate 1,070,409 downwards.
TTTTTTCAAAGATTTTATTTATTTATTTGACAGAGATCACAAGTAGGCAGAGAGGCAGGCAGAGAGAGAGAGAGGAAGGGAAGCAGGCTCCCTGCTGAGCAGAGAGCCCGATGCGGGGCTCGATCCCAGGACCCTGAGATCATGACCCGAGCTGAAGGCAGAGGCTTTAACCCACTGAGCCACCCAGGCGCCCCTTGCTTTCACTTCTTTTGCGTATGTACCCAGAAGTGGAATTGCTGAACCATGTGGTAATTCTATTTTTAAACTTGGGGGGCACTGCCATCCGTTTTCAATAGCAGCTCTACCTGTTTACATTCCCACAACAGGCGTAGGACTTATAATTTCTCTGTATCTTCACTAACATTTTTTACTTTACTTTCTTTCTCTTCTTTTTTCTTCCTGTCTTTCTGCCTTTTTAATAGAAGCCTGTGGTACTGCAGAGTTCTTAACATCTAAGTACATATGTAAATACATTTAAACTCCCAGTAGTGAGTCTTTAGCCTGCAAGGCAGCTGGTGGTACTAAGGTGAACTTCTGGAATTTGTTCAGCTGCATAGACACTTATTCCTCTCTCCCCATCTGCTTCCTCCTAGCTGAGCCCCACCAGCCCTTTTGAGTGGCTTCATGGTACAAATTCTCATGATTCGGGGTGCCTGGGTGGCTCAGCAGTATTCAATATATAATTCGAGCCTTCCTCTCCTCTCTTCACAAAAGGCAATCGAGGAAGAACTATACATGGTTTACCTGCAGGAAAGAGATAGCATAAAGGTAATAAAAGGGCTGAGTGAGTTATAAAGTAAGAGAGTGAGGGCAGATTCTATAGAGCCCTTGTGTGCCAGCAGCAAAGCTGAGTGAAGGAACATCTGGAAAGCCCCTTCCCCCAGCCACATCCCATATCACCCCATCAGCATCACCCCTGGAGTCCAGCTCTGTTCTTAGGAAGCTTAGGAAGTTTGGAACACCAAACATCATTTCTCCCTGCCCCCAACCCTTGGGGCAATTCTAAATATTACAGAAAATTCTAAAATATTTCCAAAAACTTATGTTCAGGGAGCTATGATCCAAACATTTTAATTTTACAATTTTTTAAAAGACTTTTATTTATTCATTTGACAGACAGAGATCACAAGCAGGCAGAGAGGTAGGCAGAGAGAGAGGAAGGGAACCAGGCTCCCTGCCTAGCAGAGAGCCTGATGCGGGCCTGATCCCAGGACCCTAGGATCATGACCTGAGCGGAAGGCTGAGGCCTTAACCCACTGAGCCACCCAGGCGCCCCTTAATTTCACAATTTTTAAAGAGATTTTCTATTTTTGACAGAGGGAGAGAGTGAGAGAGAGCAAAAGCAGGGGAGCAGCAAGCAGAGAGAGAAGGAGAAGCAGGCTTCCCGCCGAGCAGGGGGACTGATGCTAAGCGTGACTTGATCCCAGGAATCCGGGATCATGACCAGAGCGTAAGGCAGATTCTTAACTGACTGAGCCACCCCAGGCCCCAAATTTCACAATTAACTGTTACTCTGGGTGAGTCAGTAAACCTCACTATACCTATTTTCTCAGCTATGAAATGAAATTATTGGACAAGAAGTCTTTAAGGACGTTACCAGCTCGAAATAATTTTGGTTCTAAAACTTCCAATGACTCAAAAACAATTCCTTTTATTTTAGAAATGTTTCAAATGTATCAAGGTAATTCTGTCTTACTCCGGCCTCAATGGCGACCTCATTTATGTTGAGTAACTCTGAAAACTCAGAATCAGATGCTTGTTGCTCTTTATTCTCTGCCAGAATATTGTAAATGTGTGTGTCTACATTTGCAGAGAGCTGTAACTTCTCAGTCATTTGCCATCTTATCTGCCACCACCTCCAAATGTTTCTTTTCTAAAAGCACACAACAAAAATGCCACTGGATTAGATGTAATTATGAAATGCTACCTAGAAGCAAACATGATATCAGCGTGTGCTCGGGAGCACTCAGAAGCTGTAATTGCTCATGTATCCCTCTCTTTTACTCACTCACTGTCAAATACACTTTGCAAACAACGTAAAAAGAGACAAAATTCAGAAATGTCATAATTTCCCGCAGTATCACCATGACTGAAAGGGATTGAGCCTGTTATTGTTATGGGCCAGATGTTTTCATAGGTTTCCCAGCCTGTTGAGAGCCATTTCAGGATGGTGAGTCAAGGAATGAAATCTGAAATTGCCCCTTTGTTTCTAACACACCTTTCAGTTGATGTCATCAGGCATTTCTTAGAGTGAGCCACTGCCCACCTGTCAGTCATGTTCATTTTCATCAATTTTTTAAGATAAAATTAGTCCATTGGAAATAACTCTTATTTTTTAAACATATTTTTTAAAGATTTTATTTATTTGACAGAAAAATCACAAGTAGGCAGAGAGGCAGGCAGAGAAGAGGAAGCAGGCTCCCTGCTGGGCAGAGAGCCTGAATGCAGGACTCGAACCCAGGACCCTGAAATCATGACCTGAGCTGAAGGCAGAGGCTTTAATGCACTGAGCCACCCAGGTGCCCCATAACTCTTATTTTTAACTTTTTTTTTTTTAAGATTTTATTTATTTGACAGAGAGAGAGAAATCACAAGTAGGCAGAGAGGCAGGCAGGGAGAGAGAGGGGAGGAAGCAGGCTCCCCGCAGAGTAGAGAGCCCGACGTGGGGCTCGATCCCAGGACCCCGGGATCACGACCGGAGCCGAAGGCAGAGGCTTTAACCCACCGAGCCACCCAGGCGCCCCTTATTTTTAGCTTTTAATTCACTCATTCTGTATTCTGGATAAACTTAAAAAAAAAAAAAAAAAAGCTTAAGGAGCACCTGGCTTAGTCGTTTAAGCACCTGACCTTTGGTTTTGGCTCAGGTCTTGATCTTACAGGTTGTGATATTGAGCACTGCCTTGGGTCGGGGTGGGGAGGTTTATTTATTTGCTCAGTGGGGAGTCTGATTGAAAGATTCTCTCCGTCTCTCCCTCCCCTTACTCGTTCTCTCGGGCTCGCTCTCTCAAATAAATAAATAAATCTTACAAAAAAAAAAAAAGTTAAACATGCTATCCCTGAGTTGTTGTGTATGCTCTGATTTATCCGTAATTGTTACCACATGCAAAAGAGAATCTCATAGATAATTCTTTGTTTTTAAACCCCTTTAACACTTACTTTGGCAGCATACATATACAGAATAGTTACAAATCAAGTAACTTACTTTAATGATTTTTTTTTTTTTTACTTTAATGATTCTAAAATAGGGTTTGCAGTTTCTCTGTGTTAAAAGTCCATGCTACCAATTACATCATTTGAATTTCCTTTGCAGGAAACAAATCACCACCTATTTTAAGCAGAAGAGCATTTAATTCAGAGAGTTAGGGAATTGTTAGGGAGGCTAATAGGAGTGGGATAAGCTGGGTTCTTTCTTTTTTTCTTTTTTCTTTCTTTTTCAAGATTTGTTGTTGTTGTTGTTGTTGTTAGATAGAGAGAAAGTGCACAAGCAGGAGGAGGGGCAGAGGGAGAAGCAGGCTCCCCACTGAGCAAGGAGCCAGATGTGGGACTTGATCCAAGGACCCTGGGATCATGATCCGAGCCAAAGGCAGATGCTCAACCGACTGAGCCACCCGGGCGTCCCAAGCAGGGTTCTTTCTAGTGACCCCCAGAACATCACCACCGAACTGTCCTGCCAGAGGAGTGCCAGTGGGGTGTGGGAACTTGCTCTGGAAGGTTTAAGAATGCACCAGTTGGGGTGCCTGGGTGGCTCTGCGGTTGGGCGGCTGACTCTTGATTTCTCAGGACATGATCTTGATGCTCAGGACGTGATCTCAGGGTCCTGGGATCAAGTCCGTGTTGAGCTCTGTGCTCAGTGGGGAATCTGCTTCAGGATTCTCTCTCTCCCTCTGCCCTTCCCCCTGCCCTCTTTCTCTCTCTCAAAATAAATACATAAATCTTAAGCAAAACAAAACGCCCCACTGACTGTGATCCAGGCAGGAGTCAGGAAGCTGCCCCTGCAACTGCTTTTTGACATTTATGAAGCCAGTCTCTGGACACCAGGATGCTGTTGTAGAAAAGCCCAGTAATTCCATGACCATGACTGTCAGCAGCAACACCTAAGAACTCAAGAAGGTGGTACTGACCCCTTCTGCTTTCCAAATCTTGCTTATTGCACTGATTTGGTATGATCTGTTTCACATCCAGAGCCAGCTGCAAGGGAGTGTAAGAAGTGTGAGTTTTTTTTTTTTTTAACACAGATAATCATTAATTGTTATTGTCATAAGTATTACAAAGGCAAAACCGCAGAATATAATAACAACACATAACAGGGTGGTCTGACTTCCTTTGCAAGGGTCAGAGACATTTTTTTCCCCTGTATTTTTGTAACAAATTACACCATCTCTTCCACACATTGTCTTTTTCATTTAATAGGATATCTGGACTATTACTGTGTATCAACACATAATGAACTTTTTTTTTTTTTTAGATTTTTTATTTATTTATTTGACAGAGAGAGATCACAAGTAGGCAGAGAAGCAGGCAGAGAGAGAGAGAGGGAAGCAGGCTCCCTGCCGAGCAGAGAGCCCGATGCGGGACTCGATCCCAGGACCCTGAGACCATGACCCGAGCCGAAGGCAGCGGCTTAACCCACTGAGCCACCCAGGCGCCCCAACACATAATGACCTTTTACATTCTTCTTTGTTTTATGACTGCAGGGCATCCTACAGTATAAATGTATATAATTCATCTTACCATTTCCCTCTCCATGGACGTTTGGGCAGTATCCAGGCCTTTACTATCACAAATAATGCTGTGGTGAATGGCCTTGTATTTATGTGATTTCCCAAGTGTACAAGAGTATCCATAGGATGAATTCCTAAAAATAGAACTTCTCAGTCAGTGGGCATATTGTTTGTAATTTTGTTGTTCTTGTTGTTATTTGTGATTTTTTTTAAAGAAAAAATATTTTCTTTTATCCATTAGTTCATTTTTTGAATAGCTAATACACACACAGGGTAAAAAGATAAATAAAAAGGAACAAAAAGGTAGATAGTGGAAAGCAGATTTCCTTCATGATTCATCCAGAAATGTTCTATGTATATATAAGCACATAGACACTTTTATCCATATACATCTACATACAACATATGAACATATAAATTAATATGCAGAATTTCTCTTCTTAGGGCTGATTTTTTTTTTTTTTTTTTCCCGCATGTGGTCTCTGGGGATCAGGGGAGTTTTGCTAAGACATAGAGACCCCAGGCTTCAGTGTGGCATTGGGTTAGAAACAAGCCTTCTATACTGTCTCATCATTTTCTCTTTAGTGTCCATGCATGGGCTTTCCCAGTGCCCATGTGGTCATTCTGCAGGCAAGGATGGCTATGGATACGAGCTCTCCACAGTCCATGGCCTCAGGTTTTCTAACAAGATCTTCTGTGCTTTGTGCAGAGTAATAGTTCTGGAGTCTGTCTTCTCCATAATTGGACAGAGTCCCTCTACCCCTCTCATGGTTAAAACTTCTTTTTTGTGTGGCCCCTATATTTTTTCTTGCTTTCCTCCCTTCATGTGATGGAGCGTTTTGCAATAGTTTTCTAGAAAAGGGTCCATGGGGGGTAAATTTTTTGAGATCTTGGGTGTCTGAAAATGTTTTTATTCTCCCTTCCCACTTGATTGATATAGTGACTGGATATAGAATTCTGCATAAGGAATAGTCTTCCTTCAGTTTTAAAGGCTTTGCTCCATTGACTTCTGGTTTTAAATGCTTGCTGTTGAGAAATCTGAAGTTCTTCCTAGTGATGGAAGGATTTCTGCTTTGTTCCCAGTGAAATTTCAGGATGATTGTCTTTGCAGGAGTCTCATTTTCATCCATTCTCTTAGGCATCCAGTAGGCCCTTTCTTTCTGGAAACCCTGAGTATCCTCTTGAATTATTCATTGCTGCTTTTTTCTCCTCTGTTATTTAGATGTTGGATCTCCTCTTTGGGTTCCACTTATCATTTCTCTCCTATTTTCCTTCTTGTGGTCTTTTGCTTTGTTTTCTGGGAAATTTCCCCAACTTCATCTTCCAAAACTTCTTTTGCATTTTTTTCATTGCTGTTGTATCATGTTTTCAATTTTAAAGAGCTCTTTTGTTTTTGTTCTTTGAATTTTTTCATACCATTCATTGTGCACACTCTTTTCATTTCCCTAGGGATATTGATAATGGTACTTTTAAAGTATGTTTTATTTTTCCTAAGAGGGATCTTTCTTCTAAGTTGCTTTTTTTCTGTTTCTTTGCTTTGGTATTTATCTTCCATGTTAGAGTCTTTCTTTAGATGTATGGTAATTAGTTGTCTATTCATAATTTTAAGATAGGGACTAAGGGGCACCTGGCTGGTTCATTAGTAGAACATGCAACTCTTGATCTTAGGGTTGTGAGTTCAAGCCCCATGTTTGATGTAGAGCTTACTTAAAAAAAAATTTTTTTAATGGGGCATCTGGGTGGTTCTGTCATTAAGTGCCTTCCTTTGGCTCAGGTCATGTTCCTGGAGTCCCTGGATTGAGCTCACATTGGGCTCCCTGCTCAGTGGGGAGTCTGCTTTTCACTCTCCCTATGCCTCTCCCCCTGCTTGTATTTTCTTTCTCTTTCTCAAATGAATAAACAAAACCTTAAAAATGATTTTTTAAAATAAATTTTAAAATAAATAAAGTAAAATGAAGGACTAATTTCCTGGGGTATTGGAATTGTCCCATATGGTGTTAGGGGTGTGACTTATACAGATATGTACATTTCAATACTGTATATAAATTATACCCTCAAAAATACCTTAGAAAAAAACTGAAAACAATAGAAGCTCTGAGCAAGTGGGTGGGAATTACCAAGCTATAGTTCTACCTTTGGGACACGTGGGTGGACCATTTGCTGGTACAGGACCCAGTACTCAGTGGGGTCTAGCATTCCTGTCCTGATATTCTTTTACCTCTATAGGGTGTAAACCCCTAGGCTTTGCTAGCGTAAAGGAGGGCAGTTACCCAGCAGTGTGGAATGGGGAAGGAGTTCTAAGGATCTAACTGCTTCTTAAACATATTTTACCCAGTCCTCTGTATTTCGGCATGATGTCCCCTCACTTCAACTGTAGTTTTACTAATGCAATGAGTTCTCGAACCTTTTGAAAATCCTGCAGTGTGAACTGATTTTTTCCTCTGTTCTTCACTGCCACTCTCTAGCTTCCAAAATATTATTATTGTTCTTTCCTCTTGCTTTCCCAGCCCCAGAAGGCTTATGTCTTTAATAAACAAATAAACAAACAAACAAACAAATAAATAAATCCTTTATTGTACTTTTTTTTGTCAGGTTTCAAGAGGAAGCAAAGTTAGATGTGTGTATTAAATCAACTCTCTTAACTCAGGAGTCAGGAAATCAGAAATATACTTTTTAACTTTCTCGCTTCTGCCATACAGGAAAGCCCACTCTAAGGAGTTTGGAGTAGATGCTAAAAGCAACTCCCTGAAGCTCCCCTTTGACTGCTCCACATCCACACATACTTTTCTACTCTGACTTTAATTTCTAAACAATAATAGCAATCAAAACATGCTTTCACTGAACAGAATGGAAAGATTCTTTGTGCAAAGGAAAACACACTCAGTATCTCTTTGAAGGGAAGATGAAAAAGTCCCCTTCCTTGGACCTCTCTCTGGGTAATGTTCATTCATCCAGTTCCGGAGCCATCTCTCCAGGATATCCTTTAACCTAAAAACTAAATTATAAAATTAACCACTATCCATATGCCTTATAGGACATAGTACGGGAGAGCGGTACTGGTTATTACGTGTGTATTAGGAGGAAAATATGGGTGTCCGCCATAGTCCTACTTTCTGCATTTAGTCATGAGGCCACAGTTGGTATTTATCATTTCCTTACTTTGTACCAGCAGTTCATCTGTTTGGAGTTCATTTTGTCTGTTAAATCAATTAGTGGCAGGGCTCGACTTTTCAGACTGCCAACAAAAAATTTTTAAATGGATCCTCCCTTATCCTTTATTATTTTCAAAATGCAAATCTCCAGCCTCTGGCTTTGTAGGGATAGTGTTGATATTGTTGATTGCTGTGAGGAGAGAAAAGCAAATGCGTCATGTGTTGTACTTTTCTGTGTAGACGAGAACTGCAGGTGAAAATCACAGCTTGACATCTGAGCATTTCTACAAAGTTAGGCAACAATGGGTTCATTTGCCAATGGAAGAAAGATGGACATGCCTTGGATTAAAGGCTGGAAAGTGGTAAGGTTGCCACTGTTTGTCATCCAAATTGTGAAGCTTGACCTTGTGTTCAGGAAAATCACCAGCCTCAATCCAGAGATGGCAGAATTAAGGTAGTCCTCAAAAAGCATTTTGGGAAAGGTAATAAAATTTGTTTCGGTGTCCTCCTTCCTCCCTCATCAGGCTCAGCTTTCCCTGGCCTATATTGCATTTGTAACCAATCGCTGAAACATTAACTGTTTATAATATGTCTTCTGATAAAAGATGGGTATAACCCCCTTCAAGAGATATTTGCATTTCAATAGAGTATTAATCAAAATGGACATTTCAAAATTAGAAAGTGTAGGACTTTACTGATAGACTAGTAGATGATGGGATTAATCTATACCACACCCACTTTGATTTTCTTTCTTTCTTTCTTTCTTTTTTTCTTTCAGAGATAGAACCTGGGAAGGTGGGAGGGGCATGGGGAGAGAAAGATTTCTGTTGTTGTTGTTAAGGATTATTCATTTTAGAGAGAGAGGGAAGGGACAGGAGCAGATGGAGAGAGAGAATCATAAGTACACTCTGTGCTCAGTGCAGAGCCCACCTCTGGGCTCAGTCTCGTGGCTCAGAGATCACAATCTGAGCTGAAACCTACCAAGAGTCAGGCGCCCAACCAACTGTGCCTGCCACCCAGGGGTTCCAGGGAGAGAGAATCTGAAGCGGCCCCATGCCCAGTGTGGAGCCCGATGTGGGGTTCCACCTCACAACCCTGAGATCATGACCTGAGCCAAAATCCAGAGTCAGAGATTTAACCAACTGAGCCCAAACCTACTTGATTTTCACAGAAGTTTCCACTAGCTTATAAAACCATTCCACTGACTCTATCTGTAATACAGATTATAACTGGTGATGAGGAAAGGTTATTTCCACATCTCCTGACATCTGGACCACATTCACTCTATTGTCATTGAGCTGAAAGGTGGCTTTATTAATTTATAGTTCTATTATTACTAAACCCAGAATACGTGGACAGTGGTTACCTTGGATGTTTAAGACATAGCACTCTAGTCTGTCCAGGATGAGGGATAGCTAGAAGAAAGGCAGGCAGGGACAAGGGGCCTCCCCACTCTAAGAGGAAACCACCCTGACAAGGATTTTACATCACCCTGAAGGAGCCCTTTTCCACATGATAGGTGAAAAAACCTGATTGGATGACAGGTGTAGGGGGGCTAATCAGATTAAAACAGTGCTCCCACAAGCCCATAAAACCCCTTAGACTTAAAAACTTCCTCCGGGCTCCTCTCCCTCTTTGGGAACTTTGTACTATCACTTTGCTGTGGTTCAGTAAACCTTGCTTTGCTGCCCATCACTCTGTCTGGTCTATCCTTTCATTCTTTGAAATGGTGTGACCAGGAATCACGAGCACTTAGAGGGGAAGAAGTCCTATAACATCAACACAGTTTATCTCTCAGACCATCCATCCATCTTCCAAATTCGTATCTGGTCACTAGGATAATTGGCCTAGGAACAAATGGTAATGTCCCCTGGTCCCTTTTATCTAGCAAATTAAAAACCCTTTTTGTTGCCCTTTTCACATTGGGAAACTCTTCAGCAAGGTCGAGTTGAGACACCAGTGCATTTTAGTGGATTTTAGGTATTATCAGGGCAGTAGGAATTACTATCACTTTCAAGGTCCTTCCAGATGGACTAAGAAATGACATTGACATGGGACAGATCAATAGGAGAAAATAAAATTTGGTAGTATATGTACAGGGAATCCACACAGATGTGGATATTCCCAAGATCCTCAAGCAAAATAAAGTATATATGTCATCCTGAACTGAGGAAACCAAGTAGGGATCTAGGACTTCAGAAGAAAGGAATGCAATTTATAGGGATGTGAAAAAGAGTAAATATTTGGTCAATTAATGTTTGCTGAACCATCCAGAGACAACAGGACAGGAGAGGAGTTGGATCAAATAGCTTTGCTAGGTTCCTCCCTGTCTACCACACCTACTTCATATCATAATGTAGTTATTTATGGTGATAACTTTCTCCCTGGAGCAAGTCCTCTATCTCAATTCTTTCAGGCATTTGATGGGGAGATAAAGAGCTTTAACTAAACCTGCTAGGTTTTTATTGCTTTTTAACTGAAAGTAGTCTTCATGCCAAAGGGGCCCACCTTGGGGCAGCTTGCCATTGGCCGCTACAAGTACAAAGTAGGCTGCATTAATGCTGGGAGTTTTCAAGGGAAAAATAGGCAAATACTGAATAATGTTCCAGGGCCCTGAAAAAGGAATGGTATGGTATTGGATGACTTTACGTTTGCTTTAGGGGAAAAAGATGGGCAAAACCTTTGGTGCTCCTTGAGAGACCATACAGACCTTGGCCAAATCAAAGTATGCCTCAGAGACAGAGCAGGGACTGGGCTCCGGTCCCCTCAATCCTGACCCTAAAATCCAGCATTCTTGAGCTGCCTCCATAAAGAAAATAAGCTCAAACTCGATGCCTCTTGAGTAGCATACGTTGCAGGAATGCAGAGGGAGTGTGCTTACTGAAAGAAAGATGCTTACTACAAAGATGACGAAGGCTGAACCAAGCTAGTCTGTGCCAAGATGGGCCCCAGTGCTGACCTTTTGCCAACTCCCCCCCTCACTATAATACCAAAAAGTACAATCAGGGGTGGAAATTTAACATGCTAATTAGACATAACACATGAAGAAGCATGGACTTTCAATGTGTGTGTGCTAGTAAACCCCTGCCTCTACATGCTTAAATAGAGCTCCCACCTAAGTGTCTTCTAAAAACCCTCCCTGACCTCTGCTCGGGGAGTCAGTCTGAGAATTCTTTCGTCTGTGCTGTCTCCCTTGTGCTGGGCAAAAGCCCTAGTAAAGTTTTGTCTGGAACTGCCACTGGGCTTCTCGTCAATTTCTTTTGCTGGAGAGCTCAAGGGCCCAGTTGGGTAACACCTTCAGCCCTTAGATTTGTATCCACTAATCCAGAATTTGTGCTCTTTGGACTTTTCCTTTGTGCTATCTATGAGCGTAAGATTTATTAAACAATTGACTACAAGGAGGAGTTTTCAGAAGGAAATAACGAAAAGTATTTTAGAGAATGAACTCTTTTCACAGAAACAATTGATATGCTAATCGAAATGAATGCCACTTAGCTGTTAATTGTAACAGTCCCGCAAGGTCCTTCCCTTGAAATGTTTTATTAGCTTTAAATGTAAGTTATTCTAAGTGCTCACAATTAATTGTGTTAGATCTCTATGGCTATGTTTATAATTCCTACCTACCCTCCCGGCCTCCCAACAAGCAGTTGAAAAACTGGGTTTTTACCAGCTAAAATCCTAAGGAATGAGACCATGTGCCACAGAGCCCACACTGAAGAAAACCTTGATCCTTACTCAGGAAGAAAGGGGCTGGTGGCAGCATTAAAAAGCTTTCAGTAGGAAGGAAGCAAATGACTTGGGTAAAGTATTTAGATGGTCTGTCAAATAACAAACCAGAGGAAATTGTGGGGTGGGTCAGGAAAAAAGGTTAGCAGAAAAGACCTTCAAAGTAGATGTAAACAACCTAATAGGAGTGAGTGTGCGTGTAGGTTTGGGTTCCTGGGAGTTGGATGTCCATTGAATGTGAGAAAATGGACTGTTTAAGAATTTTAAAAAACTAGGGAGATCCGTGCTTTTGAAAGCTTCTGGCCATTTTGTAATCTTTAAACCTTGCAGAGAAGGCTGTTCATAGAAGGCAGGAATCTGGAGCAGGTTTACTCTGAAACTGGCCATTAGACACAATAACATGAGTCCAGCTGCAGAATGGGAGGGGAACCCTGTTTTACTGTATGGAGAGTCTACCAGTAAATACTGTCTGTTATAGTGATCTAAAAGAGTATTGCACTGCATTTTTTTTTTTTTTTTCAAAAAGCATTTGCTTTGTTCACCTTGAAATTTTTGGCACCTTTAAAGAGAGGTTTTATGAAGAGGTGAAGTCAAAAGGCTGAGGACCTGGGGCCAGCCTGGGGGGCACTAGGAGTCTTTCTCAGCCAGGCAGGCAAAATCTCCGGCCGATGAATTTTAAAAATTAAGGATTAAGTTTACAAAACACATATAAATTTTTTTAAATGTAGATAGCTCAATCTACAGAAATAAAGTTTTTAAATTAAAAAAAAAAGAGGTGAAGTCAAAACAAAACCCATTGTAATTGCTAGAGGTAGGTGCATGCTTTGCTCATAGCAAATGTGCACATTGGCATTCAGTACTAGGCCCATTGCCAAGGAGGTGGGGCAGAGGAGAGACTGAGGGAAACCAGGGCACTTGCTTGTTAAAATGTTTACTCAAGAAATTAATTTAATAAATAAATCCAGGGAAAGGAGAGACAGAAAATGATTCCTTCTGTTTTTCCTGGAGTCACCACTCATTTCTGTTGTGGAAACAACTACTGATAATACTAGAAATTAACTTAATTATGTTCATTGCATTTAAAAAATAGTTAAAATGTGTGATTTTCCACTTGGGATGCTTTATTTTGTCCCTGACATGTTATCGTTACCAGTCTGCTTGCTTGTTGACAAATGTCTCTCCCCTTGCTCTACTGGAAGCTCCTCAGGGGGTCAGTTTTCATCCTCACAACCCTCAAGATGCTTTGCTTTTTTTCCATTCTCTGTAAATCAGTCACAGATATCTTTGGATAGTGCTCTGATGTTGCCGGTCCTGGAGGCATTGTTCTAGTATTAGAAATTGCTGGAAGGTAGCCAATGTCCCAACTAGCAAAAATTAGCCAGCATTTGGAATGGCCTCTTAGACATTATTCTTGATACTCTTGAACTCTTGAACCACTTACAGGGAATTATAATGAAAATGCAAAGGTAACCATGTTTTCAGGAGAGTGTGTCATGGTGTAGATGAAAAGAAGGCCTTCTTTGTTTATTACGCCACCACCGTTGCTCGTGACATCTGCTAACAGATGCCAGAAACCTGGAAATCGGCAACCCCATGCTTTTGGAAAGCATTCTATTAACACCACTACCTCTAGAACATGAAGGAAATAATTGCATTTCAAAAACAGCCCATGGATAAATACAATCATGTACTCTTTTCACTGCTTGAATCATTTTCAACTTGGAAATGGAGATAATGAATGCTGGTAGGAGACTTACACCCGGTGTTGTGAAACGGTGTGAATCAGATCAGGCACAAATCTGAAGGGCTTGAATGGCTTTCAGAACCTCCAGCTGATGATTCTGGAGGAAGCCAGGGCCATCTGGAATCCCAAAGACAACTTTATCAGGTAAATAGAATTGGTAGAGGAGTTAATTATAGCAGTAAATATTGCTCAGGGCACTGACTTGTAGGTGTCATGCTGGATGGTACTTCAAGTCTCTCACCCGTGCCCAGCAAACATGGCTGTGTGGTTCTTTCATTAAGAATGATAGTAATTTGGTTTTCTCCCTATGAGGCTAGAGTGACTAAACTACAATATTTGGGGGAGAGCTGATAAAGTCAGCAAGCCCTTTCAGTATTTCCTTTTTAATTTCCCTTGGCTGCGAAGCTCCTTGCTCCCCAAAACCACCACCTAATTATTTTGGTAAGAGCTTCACACTGGCTTCAAATTTCTTCCTATCAGCCTTGCTGTTCCTTTGATGCATTATGAGTCATCTGAGAGCATTTTTCTCACGTCACTCCCTCAGCAGCAAACTATAGACACATTGCCTGTTGCATGGGTTTTCAAAGTCTGTCCCTGAACCAGCAGTATCAACGTCACATGGAACTCTTAGAAATGCAAATTCTTTGTCTTCAGCTTAGACTTACCAAACGAGAAACTATGAAGTTGATGAAGATGGGCCCCAGCATTCTGTGGTTTAACAATCCCTTTAAGTGATTCTGATTCATGCTAAGGGTTGAGAACCAGTGGTCTTTTGGACCAAGTGGAATCTCTTTTTCTATCCTTCTCTTCCAGTTATCTATTGTAGCTTATCAGTTCAGTTCTTCTGCTTTTTTTTTTTTTTTTTTTTTTAAGATTTTTATTTATTTATTTGATAGAGAGAGATCACAAGTAGACGGAGAGGCAGGCAGAGAGAGAGAGAGAGAGGGAAGCAGGCTCCCCGCTGAGCAGAGAGCCCGATGCGGGACTCGATCCCAGGACCCTGAGATCATGACCTGAGCCGAAGGCAGCGGCTTAACCCACTGAGCCACCCAGGCGCCCCAGTTCTTCTGCTTTTTAAGCACCTATTCTGCGTTGGGGATTTACATTTGCTTTCTGACTAACATGAAACCTAACTTGTCAAACTTAGTATTGCACAGTGGAGGAGATCAGAAGAGGTTTCCCCAAAATGTGCCATTTTGGCAGATGGAGTTTTGAGCTAAAGGCAGTCAAGACACTGAAAGCTCAAGAGAAATTTTGTCCCTTCCTTAACTACCTAGAAGAATCTAAATTAGGTGTCTTTTCCAGAATCAGAGTTATTACCAGAACTAAATTTTATCTGATTGACCCATCTGTATGGTAGGACAAACATCTAATTACTAAACATTGGCTGTTTTTATTGCCCTATGAATAGCCCTCTTCCCCTTTGAAGCCCCAGGCCCCTATCCTATTCCTTGGGTCATTATGGCATGTGTACCCCATTTTACCATTCTGTTTTTGAACTCTCAGGTAAGTGGGGTTCCCACAGGTATGAAATTAAGTTAGTTTTTCTCCTATTAATCTTTTTCATGTCAATTTTATTCTTAGACCAGCTAGAAGAATCTTTGAAGGCTAGAGAAAAATTTTCCTCCCCAACAACTAGTTTTTTTATTTATTGGCAATATCAAGGAATAAGACATTTCATGTATACGAAAGAAAATCCCATATGACCAAGACATTATTCTTTTATATACTAAAATATTAAATGTTAAAAAACTGGTAAAGACTTTTGCAAGAAGTGTTCCTGTATTAATTGTCTTTTTGCTGGGTAACAAATCATTCCCCACATTAGAGGCTTAAAACAACAAATATTTATTATCTTATAGTTTCTGTAAATCAGGAATCTGGGTGCAGCTTAGCTGAGTTCCTTAGTCTCAGGGTCTCTTACAAGGTCCCACTCAAGGTGTCAGCAGGGCTGGTGACTTCCATGTTCACTCACAGGTTATTGACAGGATTCAGTTCCTTGTGGGGTTGTTGGCCTGAGGGCCTCAGTTCCTCACTGGATGTTGGCCAGAGGCCTCCCTCCGTTCTTGCTCCTTGCCACAAGCAGCTCACAACATAGTAACAGGCTTCCCTCAGAGCAAGCAACAAGGGAGAACAAGAGTGAGCAAGTAAGACAGAAGCCACAGACTTTCTGTAACCTGATCTTGGATGTGACATCCCATCATCTTTGCTGTATTCCATTAGTTAGAAGCAAGTCGAGAGATCCACATCCACCCAGCTCATTCTTAAAATACTTTGACTCATCCCTAAGTGCCTATACCAAATCCTATACTCTAAGTTTTGTTTTGTTTTGTTTTGTTTTTTACTAGAAGACATGATTTTGAATTCTCTGCCTTATTTTTTAAAACTCCAAAAGGGACTATATTGGAGCAGGTCTGTGGATTAGCATTTGAGAAACAACCACCTAGAGCTATGGTCCTTGAAACTTCAGTGTCTATAAGAATTACCTGGGAACCTGTTAACAAGGTATATTCCCAGCCTTAAAACCCAAGAAAGTCTGGTTCAGAAGGACAGGAGGTTAAACTGATGGCTTCTTGAGCACCACTTCACATCTTCACATCCTCCTCCAGCCACTGCCATGGAGACCATTTCTGTGGCTTCCATAATTTCATGCAGGTGTGACCTTATGGCACCATGCACTGGGCCTGTGTATCTGTACCTCTCACTTTCTGTTCAAGATCTTCTCTGAAAACCGGGGTGAGGGATGCCCAAAGGAACCACTCATCATTTACCCACAACATTTTTTTTTAATTGGTTGACAGTTTGTTTGTTTGTTTGTTTTAAAGATTTTATTTATTTGACAGAGAGAGTTCACAAGTAGGCAGAGAGATAGGCAGAGAGAGAGGCGGAAGCGGGCTCCCCGCTGAACAGAGAGCCCAATGTGGGGCTCAATCCCAGGACTCTGAGATCATGACCTGAGCCAAAGGCAAAGAATTAACCCACTAAGCCACCCAGGGACCCCAACCCACAACATTTTACTTGATGTATTCTCATGTATTCATCATAGCTGGTTTTTTATTTGGATAATGAATTTTTATAAACATTTTTTCACAGATTTCATACATATATTTAGATTGTCAGAATTCAGATGGTGGGGCGCCTGGGTGGCTCGGTTGGTTAGGCCGCTGCCTTCGGCTCGGGTCATGGTCCCAGGGTCCTGCGATCGAGTCCCGCATCGGGCTCCTTGCTCAGTGGGGAGCCTGCTTCTCTCTCTGCCTCTGCCTGCCGCTCTGCCTGCTTGTGCTCTCCCTCTCTCTCTCTGACAAATAAATGAATAAAATCTTTAAAAAAAAAAAAAAAAAGAATTCAGATGGTAAGGGACACCCACAGTTGTGGAACCCTCTGATCATCCCAGAGACTTCTGCATCTTTGTATACCTGTAGATTATGTTTTCTTACTCTTCTCTTCAAACATGACCCCTTAGCTATTAATTTCATCATTGGTTTTGTTTGTTTATAAGTCTTCCTAAATCTTGTGTGGAAGAAGAAAATAGAAAATCACTTCAGATACATGGAGTGCTTGCATATTTATTCAAACCAAGCACTGGAGTTGGTATTACTGATGGACTTAACTTCAGTAAATAATAAAAGTAGAACTTAACCAAACAGATTTCTGAGAGGTAGAGTCTGAGGAAGGGAATTGGAGATCATTTGTATGCCAAATAATATTTGCTATATAAGAAGATTTGTTCAAAATTTTCCTTTGGTAATGATTTTCCCTAGTAAATGTTTGTTTCACAGATGTTGAGAATCATATTTCTTAATGAGGTTTGGTATATCCCTCTAATAGAGACATCTAGTTCTCTACCCAATATTCCTCCAAACTCTGCTCTGATTAACATAATACTGATTTTGTCTAGGGTAGCTGTGTGCCCAGCTGAAAAATTTAAGGGTAGTCCAGTCCCTGCCAATGAGTTGTGAGAATTGCTAGGTGAAGCTTCTGGGAAAATTTAAAAGGATGCAAAGTAAACTGGCAGTTACATTTTACCCTTTGACCTTTATCCTTTTTTTGCCTGCAACATGGTACAGTGTTGTGGGAGGAGTTTCCATCCGTCATCTTGTATCCATGAAACAACCAGTATGAGGAAGAAAGCCTATGGTGGAGATGACTAAGCAGCCTGACCTGAAAGCACTGTGGTGCCAAACTAGCTTTAGAGCACCTGGACTTCCTGATCCATGAGAAAAATAAACCCCTTATTTTTTAAGCCACTACTATTTGATAGTTCTGACTGTTACATGTGGCCAAACCTATTTCCTAAGATAATCCCCTAAAACCTTTTATTTGACATTTTCTAAAGATTGTCTTACAGATTTTCTACAGTGAATGTACTTCTTTCTATTTTTAAAAAGTACAAATTTATCTTCAGATATATCTTGTATTAAATTAATTCAGTAAGAAAAGAAAATAATTTATTACTCATATTTTATAATTTTCAAGTGGAAGCAAACCTTAGAGATCACCTAGTTATTGAATATTTTATCATTACCTGAAAAAATTATATTGTTTATGAGCTTATTTGCTTGTTTATTACATGTCTCCCTTATTGAATAGAGCACCACAAAGAAAGGGACATTGTTATGTTCTTCACTATATCATCATAAAACATAAAACAATGCCTGCCACACACTATGTGTATGATAAATGTTTGATCAGTGAATACATGTAGTTATCTAAATTCATCTAATGAGGAAGTGGAATCTCAGAGAACATTGTTTGTCCAGCACCACAAATCTGTTCAACCATTTGTGACCTATAAAAATAGTTATTTCATATGGTTCAACCTAAAAGGGGCAGAATGGAGATAAGAATTGAAGTCTTCTTTTCTTTGCAAAATACTGACTACTGGTTGTGATACAGATTGCAAAATTATTCTTTATTAAAAATAGTTTGTCATACATTATAGCTTGTACTCCTGTTTATTTAAAATATGGCCTACTTATTAGAAGTATCATTATACTCAACTTCCCAGGAAAACAGAGGAAAGGAAATTAAAATTACTCAAGGAAGAGTTAAGTACTTAATATGTGTCATTACACTTCATTCTCACAGAAGTCCCATTTCACAGATGACAAAACTAAGCATCAGTTAAGCTAAGTGGGCTTGCCTGGAGTTTCACGGCTACTAAGTGATGAAATGGATCTGAGGTTGGGCCTGTGCCCTTCCTAGCGGACCAAATACTATTTTACTGATTATAATCTATAAAGCACTTGATAAATGTAAAGTATTAAATTATCTCCATCTTCCATTTAATTGACTTCATCAACCTCAGAAGCATAGTGATATTTATATCTAATAAAGAACATTTCTATTACCTTTAAAATGGATCCACATTTTTAATTGTAGACAGCGTGCTTTTGGTTAGACAATTTTCAGTTAGAACACAAAACACTATAAAGCAGGACATTTCCTTTTTTTTTTTTCCTCCAATTCTTGTTCATGCAATTTCTTGACCATGTAAAATTTTTACAATCTGTACACTTGGGTTAGTTATCTAGTGGTTTAGAAAAAAAAGAAATGTGAATTCAGAAAAACAGCTGCTCCTAAATGGAATGATATCAGACAGTCTCAAAATAAGCTTGGTCCAAGATTGCTTATTCTCCTATGAATTGGTTGGTACTTCTTGAAACTTCCTCACTTTGCAATGATTATATTAAATCACCTCTCTATTTCTGCAAGATTAGGCTATCAGTGGTTTTAAACCTATTTGTAGAAATCACGCCTCTTCTTCAAATGGAATCTTATG
Organism: Enhydra lutris kenyoni; assembly: GCF_002288905.1. Taxonomy (NCBI): domain Eukaryota; kingdom Metazoa; phylum Chordata; class Mammalia; order Carnivora; family Mustelidae; genus Enhydra; species Enhydra lutris. The sequence goes on along the minus strand of NW_019154102.1, from coordinate 1,051,284 downwards.
TGGAACATTAATATGTAAATCAGGTAAGAAAAAAAACCAGGGAGGTCTGAAATGGGAGTCCAGAGGCACATCAGCTGGGATCCAGTTTGGGTCTGGAGAGGAGGCTGCCAAGCCCTGTGCAGACTCCTCACATCAGACTATCTCTAAGGTCCCTTGCAAGTTGAAAATTCTATGAACCAATAGCTCTGTTGGGTATCTGTTGGTTATCTTATTGCCATGAAAACCAGTTGTATTCAACAAGGGGAAAATAACAGTAACTGTCTTTCTCTGGGAACATCTGGTCTGGAAATTAGAGCATTTTAGTTCTAATCCCAACTCTGCCACTATTTAGGTCTGTTACCTTGGTTGCTGTCTGCCCATCTATGAAATGAGGATAAAACATTCCCTGCCTACTTTATTTTTAAATACATTTTCTGGTGGGGTTAAAAATTCCCTTTGACAAAATAAAATTAGAACAATTGTAAAGTTTTGCCTTCAGGAAGATATATGACAAAAGCCATGGATGTTGACTTTTCATTTCAAAGTCACAAATGTTAACTACCTCTGTTAATACTTATAATAAAATTAAAAACTTGAAATAGAAGTTCTATTAGTGCCTGGATATAGGGGCAGGTATTCATTTTCATTTTTGCATAGTTATAAAATTGTTTCCAGGAGAAAGAGGAACAATTCCTTTGTTTAAAAAAAAACAAACACAAACCTGGTTTTTACAGGGTTGATAAGTTTTATCAAATTAATGCATGATGCTTATTAAAATACATAAAAAATAAATTCTACCATTTAAACCTATCATAAATGACATTTGTTGAAGATCTTTTTAAGACATTCAATATGCAACTGAGATACAGACAAAAAGAATAGTAGGTAGGTAGATAAATATAAGCTGAGTGAGGAGATCAGTAGACAAAAATGGAAATTGCACTCTACATGCTATTTTACTTTTTTTAAATTTTTTTAATGATTTTATTTATTTATTTGAGAGAGAGAGAGAGAGAGCATGAGAGGAGAGAGGTCAGCGGGAGAAACAGACTCCTGAGGATGGAGCCCGATGTGGGACTCAATCCCAGGACTCCAGGATCATGACCTGAGCTGAAGGCAGTCGCTTAACCAACTGAGCCACCCAGGCGCCCCCATGCTATTTTAAAACAAAAAATAACTTTATAGTTTCATTTAGTGAAGGTAAAGGAAATTGAAGTGAAACTGTACAAATTGCTGAACTTAAATAAATGTTTCTTCACTATGAAAGTTATTAGTTCCTAATTTTGTTTACGATTTATTTATTTATTTGTGAGAGAGAGAGCAAGAGATCATGAGGGCAGGAGGGGGGAATTGTGGGGAGAGCCAGAGGGAGAGGAAGAAAGAAACCCAAGCAGACTCCCCATTGAGCATGGAGCCCTATGCAGGGCTTGATCTCATGACCTTGAGATCATGACCTGAACCAAAATCAAGAGTCAGACGCTTAAGCAACTGAGCCACCCAGGTGCCCCCCCCAATTCTTTTCAAAAATTTATGAAAAACTCTAGAATGTCAGAATCATTACATAAAAGGTTTTTTAGACAGTATCTATGCACCCCAGGTGATGCAAGAGGAGAAAATCAGTGTGTTCACTCTTCCACCATACTTTTGATTTTTGTGTTGTCATTTACTTTCTGTCTGGTAGTCATAGTTCCCAGTTATTTAATCTTAGTTTTATATTTAAGTAAATTAAAATTTCATCATTAATTCTTTTACAATGGCTTCCGTGTTCCCTATTCGTTTATTATTTTGATTTAATTTTTGTTGGCTGAGTTTCATCATCTAATTTTCCTCCCAAGGTTGAGAAGTCCTGTCCCTTTTCTTTATATCTAAAGGACAGCTGCCTGGCATAATCATTTAGCATTACGTTTGGCTAACTATAAAGAATCTTTCCCCCAACACACATACACATGAGAGATTTTAACACAGAAGTTTATTGCTTTTTCACATAACAGAAGTCCAGAGCAGGCATGATGTCTACATGAATTCGTCACTCTTCTATCATTTCTTTAAAGATTTTTTTTTTTTTAAATTTGACAGATCACGAGTAGGCAGAGAGGCAGGCAGAGAGAGAGAGGAGGAGGCAGGCTCCCCACTGAGCAGAGAGCCCGATGCGGGACTCGATCCCAGGACCCTGAGATCATGACCTGAGCCGAAGGCAGAGGCTTTAACCACTGAGCCACCCAGGCGCCCCACTCTTCTATCATTTCTTAAAAAATGGTCCTTGTCCTCGTGGTCCAAAAAGGCTACTTGAGTGTCAGCCATCATATCCATATTTCAGGCAGCAAGGTGAAGGAATGAATCAAGAAGGAGGGAGCCCCCCACCCTTAAGGAGACTTCTTTGAAGTGGCACACAACGTTTCTACTTATATTTCATTAGAGAAATATCAACTACATGGCTGTGGGATATATAGTCTTTTAGCTGATTGTAATTGGCTCAGAATTTGGGTTCTTCATGTTAAGAAGGAATAAAGTAAATGTAGAGAAATAACCAGCAACTTTTACCTGCCACACCTGGAAGTGGAGTTTGGGGTCACACTTTCATGTTCTCATAACTGTGTAGTCATACACCACTATCTTCAAGCATTTGAATATCACTGCAGAGATTTCTGAATTCAACCTAATTCTTTCTTCCTTTTAAGTAACCTGCCTTTTCTATTTGGATGTTCATATAATTAATTCTTTATACTTGAACATTTGTCTCTGCAGGTGTATCTTGGGTTCATCTTTCTATAACATTTTTTTTTTGCAAATATTGATGTAACTTTTTGATTTGCAGATTAAATATTTAGGAAACATGTCTTCCATTATATCTTTAAATATCATTTCTATCACATCTCTATTTTCCAAGAGTTGAATCTTCTTCTATATGATTTTTATATTTTTGTTCTTTTATTCTTTCTCTCTACCTATTCCTCATCTCTTGACATGCTTTAATCATACTTTATCCCTAGTTTTCATTGTTTCTAATGTAGCATTCACTTGAGATATGTTTTTTATTTTCTTTTTACTTCTTTCTCTACCAATCTGCTTTTATCTTCTAATTTATTTTTTAAACCCTAGTAATATTCTTTGAGATATATTTTTAGAGCAATCAGTTATGTTTAATACATTTTGTTCTTATGATAATTTATGTATTTGTTTATTTGATTAGTTATTTTTTATGGGTTTTTTTTTTAAAGATGTATTTATTTGAGAGAGAGACAGCATGAGTGGGGGGAGGAAGGGCAGAGGGAGAGGGAGAGAAGCATCATGTGGGGTTCTATCTCACAAACCTGAGACCATGACCTGAGCTGAAATCAAGAGTCAGATGCTTAAACAACTAAGCCACCCAGATGCCCTTAATTAGTTATTTTTAAACATAATAAACCCCTGAAAATCCAACATGAAAACTAGCTCCTTGACAATAATCTGTATCTAACTATATGTTTTCCTCATTGCATCCCAATGCCTTCTGCATCCAAAGTAAGCATCATCTTGAATCCTGTGTTTATCATTCCTTTGATTTCTTTTTATATTGTGTTACTGTATCAATATATATTACTTAAAGCCATCAATAAAACAAAAGGCAACCTACTGAATGGGAGGAAATGTTTGCAAATGATATCACTGATAAGGGGCTAATATACAGAACATATAAAGAATTCACACAGATCAATATAAAAAAACCGCATAATCCTATTAAAAATGGGCAGTGGAACTGAACAGACATTTCACCAAAAAGACATACAGATGGCCAACAGACACATAAAAAGATGCTCAGCGTCTTTTCCCTAATCGTCAGGGAACTGCAAATCCAAAACGCAGTGAGACATTATCTCACACCTGTCAGAATGGCCAGTATCAAAAAGTCAAGAAATAACATGTGTTGGCAAGGTTGCAGAGAAAAGAGAACCCTTGTGCACTGCTGGTGGGAATGCAAACAGGTGCAGCCATTGCAAAAATAGTATAGGTTTCCTAGAAAAATTAAAAATAGAACTACTGTACAATCCAGCAGTTACACTTCTGGGTAATTCCACTTCTGGGTATTTATATAAAGAAAACAAAAACACTAATTTGAAAAGATATATGATCCTGCATGTTCAATGTAGCATTATTTATAATAGTCAACATGTAGAAGCAACCTAAGTGTTTATCCATAGATGAATGGGTAAAGAAGATGTGGTAAACACACACACACACACACACACACACACACACACACACACAAAATGGAATATTACTCAGCCATAAGGAAGAACAAAATCTTGCCATTTACAACAACATGAATGGACCTAGAGGGTATTAGGCTAAATGAAATAAGTTGGGCAGAGAAAGACAAATACTCTGTGATTTCATTTACATTGTGTGATCTAAAAAACAAAACAAATGGGCAAACAAAACAAAACGAAACAGACTCTTAGATACAGAGGTTGCCAGAGGGGAGGATGGGTGGGATAGGGAAAGGGGATTAAAAGGGGCAAACTTGGGGCGACTGGGTGGCTCAGTCATTAAGTGTCTGCCTTAGGCTCAGGTCATGATCAGGATCCTGGGATTGAGCCCCACATCGTGCTGCCTGCTCAGCAGGAGACCTGCTTCTCCCTCTCCCACTCCCCCTGTTTGTGTTCCCTCTCTTGCTGTGTCTCTCTCTGTCAAATAAATAAATAAAATCTTAATAAAAAGGGGGGGCAAACTTCTCATCATAAAGTAAGACATGCAGATGCAATGTACAGCACTGGGAATATAGTTAATAATATTGTAACAACTTTGTGTGGTGACAGATGGTAGCTAGACTTACCTTGGTGATCACTTTGTAATATATATAAACGTTGAATCACTGTGTTGTACACCTGAAACAATCATATTGTCTGTCGACTAGACTTCAGTTAAAAAACAAAAACAAAAACAAAAACAAAACATACACCAAACGTGTTCCTTATAAGGATTATATATGTGATTATATGTATTATATATACACACATATAATTACATTTATTCTTTATGTTGATTGTTTTTGACTTTATTAATATACCACCCTGAATATAATACTTTTTAATTTATATTATATTGCTGTTTTTTATCTATATCATAGTGTGTTCATCTGTTTTGGCTACCATATAATACTTGGTGGCATGAATATATCACAATTTATTTATCTACTTTCCTGTTTATAGGCATTTTAATTATTTCTAGGTTATTGTTTTATGAAGAATATTTCTTTTTTTTAAGCATTTTTTTTTAAGATTTTATTTATTTATTTGACAGATAGAGATCACTAGTAGGCAGAGAGGCAGGTGGTGGGGAGAGGGAGCAGGCTCCCTGCTGAGCAGAGAGCCCGGTGCGGGGCTGGATCCCAGGACCCTAGGATCATGACCTGAGCTGAAGGCAGAGGCTTAACCCACTGAGCCACCCAGGCACCCCTATGAAGAATATTCCAATAAACATTCTCCCACATGTATTTTGTCATATAGGTCCAAGAATTTCTTGGGTTTAATGCCTAGGAGTGAAATTGTTGAGTTATGGAGTTTGTCCAAAATAGAATTCGTTATGTTATCCTCTAAAGCAGCCTTCTCTCTACCTCCCTATTTCTGTGTAGTAACATCCCAATCACCAGCAACTTTGGCTCCCCAGTCCTCCTTTGTTCCCTATATCCAATTGATTGCCAAGCCTAGAAAGCTCTTGCCTTCTCATGATATTTCTCATCTCTCCTGTTCAAGCCTCATTAATTCTCCCTTTTACTCCCTATTTCTCATAGTCAATCTGTTCCAATCACATCATTTCCCTGTTCCCATCCTTCAGTGGCTCCCTATTGTCTATGAGATTAAGTGGATCCATAATCCAACAGTCTTCCACAATAAGACTCCAGTCTACCTTTTCAGCCTTAATGTTTCTCTTTTGGTAGCAGAGAATGTTTGAGTTGCAAGGGACCTTAGAGATGATCTGATCTGACCCACTGACCTACAGACGAGGAAACAGAGGCCCAGAGAGAAAAAAGGATTTTACCATGGTCACATATGTGATCCATTTGAACAATCTTACAGCTATTGCAGGCACTTCAGGACAAAGTCAAAGAGGTTTGTGATCTTCCATCTTGAGTTAAGGACAGTGGATTGAAATAGTTGTAGATAGGGAGGAAGCATCATTTACCATGTCAAGAAAAATATTGAGGCTCTTGTGCTGGTGGAAAAGAACCATAAAGAATGGACCCTTGTGTTACTATCTTGAACACAACAATTGTTGCACTATATTAAGATATAATTATTGTTTGGGAATGAAAGGGTGAAGCTGTGCTCTTGAAGATAGTCCATCAGTAGTGTCTACACTCTATCTCCAGGTAAAGATAGCAAAAAATTTTGGGCATAAGTACTTGGGTTGTTGTTTCCTGTTCCTCAAACATCTAAAGCTCAAGAGTGACATTATACAGCCCATCACTCACTCATTGATTATATGTCCTATATCCTCTCTTTTGCCCAGGATAATAATAGTACCTCCCTCATAAAGGTAATATGAGAACCAAATGAGATAATCTAGTTAAAGCAGTTAGCAAATAGAAAACACTCAGCAAATGCTATTGATTATTATTTCACAAGCAAGACTGACAGATTCAGAGCAGGGTTGGTAGGGAGAGGAAAAAAGAGAAAGAGACTTCAAGTCCAACCCTACTACTCAGACCTCCCATCTAGGGCCCCTGCATCTCCTCTTTGAAAGACATGCTTGCCAGGCACAATTACTACCACTGCCTTGTGGAATAGGACTGGTCTTGAGCACCTTGGGATTGAGCTAATATTAGAATGATCAAAATTTAGACTATATGTAAATATATATGCATAATATGCTATATATGTCTTAAATACTTATCTATACACATGTATGTCTTTTAAAATTTTTTTTGTTTCTGTGTTCCTTTTGGTCTCCCTTAGTAATTAATAAAGCCTGTCCATTTTGTGTAAGGTGACCCAAGAGAAGATTTTTTTTTTGTTTATTCATGTTGAGTCAGAGTATTTAAGAGGCAGCAGCAGGCTAATGGAAGAGAGCTCCTTTCATCTTGAAAATAAAGGTGAAAGTGATGGAGAGAACCATCTTACTACTCTTCCGAGGTTTGCTGTCTCTCCTGGAGAATACCCTTTCAAGGCTAAAACCTGCAATTCCAGACAAGTTCTAACCAAAAGAAAAGGTTAGCCTTTTGGAACTGGAATGATTCATAATAAAAAGCAAGTTAGGGAAGGTTATGGAGGAAGATGAAAGCAAAGCTTGTCATCTTTTAACTGTCAGTCAGTTAAAATTAGTAAATATTTATTGTGAGTCCGCTGTGTGCTAATCTAATGATAGATATGATCCTTGCCCTCAAAGTCAAACATCCAAAGTGAAAAGGTCAATATGTACATGAGTGGAATGGAAAAACAAGTTAAAAAAACAACAAGGCCTATCATAAAACAACATACCAAATGAGGGGAACAGAGAGTCAGCAGGTTCTGCAAGTGTAACATGGAGAGAGAGCTCACTGAGCTAAGTGCACTTCCAGTATGAAGAGGGAAGGACTAGCCCTAGGTATTTTTAAAAATGTAAACATTGGATATTGGAAAGGAAGAAGAAATGGCCAGAGTGGACATAAAGTATCAGGAGAATGTAAGGTGTTTAATAGAGGCAGTGAGAGGATCTTTCTGGCTTGGATCAAGAGTTCCTTTAGGGTATTAGCCTGGATGGAGGACTTTGAATGCCAGGGTGAGGAACTCAGCTTCACCCTGCAGAACATGAGATACTCTTTAAAATGTCTGAGGCGGTTAGTGAAATAATGAGTAACTTTTGAGGATGGCTGGACATTAGGGAGACAGGTTAAGACACTTCAATAGAAAACCCTCAACATTTCAACAGTACATGAGTCTTGGGGAGACTTCTAATATGTCAAATGTGGGACACCTGGGTGGCTCAGTCGGTTAAGCCACTGCCTTCAGCTCAGGTCATGATCCCTGTGTCCTGGGATCGAGTCCTGCATTGGGCCCTCCGCTCAGGGGGCGCCTTCTTCTCTCTCTGCCTCTGCCTGCTTGCGTGCTTGTGCTCTCTCTCTCTCTCTCTATGACAAATAAATAAATAAATCTTTAAATGTGTCAAATGTTTAGGAAATTCAGAATTTTTTTTTTTTTTTAATGGTAACTGCTGACTTGCTCCACAGAGAAAGGAGAGAAAAGAGCAACTGGAATTTTATTTAACGCAGAAGACAGTTATTGTGCTAGCACTTACTTGCACTGCTGACATTTTGGGGTCAACTCTGGCAGAGGCCACTTCCCTGGAAAGAGTGGCACACAGTTCTCAGTTCACAGATTGAATGTAGGAAGACAGACAACCTTCAAGGTTGGAGAAAACTAAAGCCCTCAGAGGGCTTCATGATGTTCCTTCCTCTTCTAAAGTAAGTTTCTACTTCATTAAAAACAAAATCCCACTTGGCTAAAATCCTCTTTTTATACTAATATGACCAGGAAATTTCATATATAAAGAACTGTTTCCTCTTTTTAGCTAGACATTTCTGTAGGCCCAACTTGTGTCAAGATTTTTTATTTTTATTTTTTTGTTTGTTTTATTTTTGAAATTGAACGCTTCATAGACAGTGGCCTCAGCTGATAAGGACACAGGCTGTTCACTCTCAGACATCAAAGTGTTTCCAAGATTGCTAACAGTAATGGCATATTCTGGGAATGTTCTTTACACCAAACAGACCTCAAGGAGCCAAATGTCTGCTCTTGGTTTTCAAAGTCAGGTAGTGGATGGATGTAATCCAGGTTCCTGGTCTAGGGATACTGAATTGAAAGCAAGGTGGCTCCACTGGACAAGATTGAGGTGGAGGTCACTGAAATGAGGGGCATAGAAAGGAGTTAGGAGCAGTACTTAGGTCTGCTGGGACCTTAGTCCAGGGATCTGTCCACCAAGCTGCATATATACCTATTATGGGGTTTAGAGCCTTCTGCCACTCTCTTGCCCCCTCCATAGCCACCTGTGATTGCTTACCCAAGCGAGAAGCTTTGGGCTCACTCCCATACCAAACCTGCCTTGGCAAAGAGGGGTAGGGGACAGATGTTGCTTCAGAATCAAACTTATGTCACAAGACTCTTGATTGTTTGACCTGGCATATCCCTGATCAGTTCTAACCTCTGCCAGCTGTTACCCATTAACCTACTTCTCCTATTTTTCTGACATCTGATAACTAAGGTCCTATACTTGCACCAGCTTAAGACCAGCCAAACCTTTGCTCCATTGCTATCCATCACCCTGAATTAAACCTGCATCAATATGATTATTTACTTTTCATGTGGTCGCAAGTAGTTGTGTTGACAGACCAAGTCCTTCCAGGCAGAGCTCCCATCTAACTTGTGACATGACTTTCAACCAGCAACCAGGTTATGATGCCCTATGGGGCTTGATTCCCTTTGGGGTAATAGTACAGGCCTGGAGAACTGGGATGTGGGAATCAGATCCAACCAGTGGAGGGAAAGTGTCAGTGGAGAACAGATGCAGCTGTAGATGCTAGGAGCAAGTTCAGTCTAGAAAGTGTGTCCTTAGAGATTGGAGGTACTTCATGATTGGTGGGAACAGGAGGCATTCAGAAATTTAGACAGGTAAGCAGGCAGCTCGGGAGAGTCTGGAGCTGGTTAGCAGAGGCCCAGCCCCATGACTCAGCTCAGGGATGTGTGTTGGTGATGGCAGAGGTAGCTTTGAAAGAGAAGGCAGAGCTTTGGTTCTGGAAGAACACATGGTCTGAACTTGTTCCTGACTGTTTCCCAACCAAAGGCTCAATTATTGGCTCCCTTCCAAAAGCTTCTTCAGTCCCTCACCTTAGGGGACATCTTCCTTCTCTCAGTGGGTTCCTCTATCATCTCTGTCCTCTGCTGTCAACCCAAATCTTGGGCTCTGGTTTTGCTCCCTGCTCCCTCCTTGAACTGACCACTGAGTTTTTCTCTCATTTCTAATGCCCAAATCAAGTGCAAGGAAGGAAATGTTGCCAGAACTGTGCATGTTTAGGTCAATCGGGTTCCAGATACCCTGACCCAGTTCAGTGGCTGAGGCCCCTAACACACCAGAAAGGAGAGGTTGGACACAATGGAACTGCATAGTTTACTGAGTCAGAAGTGAAGTTATAGGGGTAGGGAGCTAGTTATTAGAGCTGGGACAGGGTAGACTAGATTTGAGAAACGGCAAAATTCTACCTGTTGGAACTGGGGCAGCAAATCTCCAAGTACTTCTCAAATTTTTTCCTCCATAAGGTTAGTGCTTATCAAATATCAGTAAGCTTCAGAACCAGTGCCTGCACACATTATGCCTTAGTAGGTCTGGGGAAGGGATTACAGTCTAGGACTCTGCAATTTTTCTTGTGTATCTTTCGAAGAAATATTTGCTTTATGCATATTAAGCAAAAATGACATATGTATTTTCCCCTTTTCATTCACATGGTAGCATACCATGCACATTGTTTTGTACTTTTTTTTTCCCATTTAACAATGTTTCTTTGAGAGTATAACCATACCAGTATATAAAGTTTTCTCACTCATTCTTATTACTGACCACATAGTATTCCGTTGTGGGAGTATATCGTAATTCATTTAATGGTACACCGCTGATGGACACACGTGTTGTTTCTGATTCCTTGCAACTGTGAATAGTGTAGCAACAAGTACCATGTGTACATGTCATTTCCCACATAAGTGATTATATCTGGATACATTCTTAGAAGTGGAATTTTTGGGCCAAATGGTAAGAGATTTTGTGATTTGGGTAGATATTGCCAAATTGCCCTTCACAGAAGTTCTATTTATTTATACTCCTACGAGCATGAGTACCATTTGTTCACAAACTCTAGCCAACAAACTGTACTGTCAAACTTTTTAACTTTGCCAATAGGATAGGTCAAAAAAGTATCTCATTGCTGTTATAATTTATAATTCTTTTACCATGAGAGGAAGATGAGCATACTTGAATATGTTTGAGAGTCATTTGTATTTGTGTGTGTGTGAAGCCTGTTTGTTTCCTTTGACTAGTTTTCTGCTGGATCTTTTGATCTTTATTTTACTGGTTTGCAGAAACTGTTTATCTATTAGAGAAATTAAGCCTCTGGTTGGGATCTGAGCTGCAGATATTTCCCCCAGTTTGTCTTTTATCTTTTGGCTTCCCTTTTGGTGGCTTCTGCAGCATAGCTTTTAATAAAAATGTGACTGTTATGAATTCATTAATGTTTTATGCAAGGGGCCCATAGGGACTTCTGTTATTTAAAAGGCCTTCCCCATTCTGAGATTATGAAAAATTATCCCATATAATTTTATAGTATCTTTATGGATTTTAAAGAATATATTTAAATCTTTAATCCTGATAGAATTTATTCTAGAAAAAGATGTAGAATTTGGTTGCAACTTATTTTCTTTTCCGGATAGCTATGCAGTTTCCTCAGTATCTTTTACTAGATAATCTATTCCTTACTTTTATCATTGCCCATATTTGCATTGCTCCTTTTATCATATTCTAGATTCCATATAGATTTGGGTTTAACTCCAGACTTTCTCTTCTGTGATATGACTGTATCTGTCTCTTCATGCACCAATACCACACTGTTTTAATTATACTAGCTTTTTTTTTTTTTTTAAGATTTTATTTACTTAAGTGTCAGAGAGAGAGAGAGAGGCAGGCAGAAAGAGAAGCAGGCTCCCCACTGAGTAAGGAGCCTGATGTGGGACTTGTCCCAGGACCCTGGGATCATGACCTGAGCCAAAGACAGACACTTAACCAACTGAGCCATCCAGGCACCCTATACCAGCTTTAAAATGTAGTTCTAATGCAGGTGATCCCTGGAGTGCACTTTGAAAAACACTGTCTTAGGGCCTAATATAGAACTAGCCCTATGTAGAGTAGGATTGTAAGTTGATTTCAACAATGAGGAGAGGAAGGATACTAAAGAAGAGCATTTGGAAAAGATGAGGATTTCATAATTCAAGCTGTATCTATCTGTATCACTAAATTGAGTGACTCCTACACCTTGACAGCAGTGAGATATATACAGATAATGGGTCATATCTTTCTTTGTGAATAATATTGACTCCTACACAGACCAGAATCTATAGTTGAGGATTTGACTATGGCAGTGACTATGATATGTTACTGGCATGACTAATCAATTTTGACAATTTCAGAGAGAATATGGAAAAGAGAAGACAGGCTGCTCCTTTTAAAAAATTTTTCCTATTTTTGGGGCGCCTGGGTGGCTCGGTGGGTTGGTGCCTCTGCCTTCAGCTCAGGTCATGGTCCCAGGGTCCTGGGATCGAGCCCCACATCAGGCTCTTTGCTCAGTGGGGAGCCTGCTTCCCCCCCCCCGCCTGCCTCTCTGCCTATTTGTGATCTCTGTCTGTCAAATAAATAAATAAAATCTTAAAAAAAAATTTCCTATTTTCCTATTAACAAATATAACTTCATTTTGTCTCTTTTAATAGGAATTTTTTTTAGTTGTTAGTTTTGTTTATTTGTATGGCTCTTGGGTTAATATAAGAGTACCTTTATGTGATAATTATTATTTATTCAGTGTACATGTGTGGATTTATAGATTTATGGGCTACTATTACAAGGGGCATATTGATCAGAAAGTGTACTTTTATATAATGATTGTGTGCATACATAAACAATTCATTCATTCATTTGACATGTATGAATTGAGCTCTGATTGTGTTGCCAAGAACTTTGATAAGTGCTGGGGATGCACTAGGTAGCAAAACCAGGAAAGAAAAAAAGATGAATGCATATGAAAGAACTTGTATTAGTTTCTTAAGACTGCTACAACAAAGTATCTCAAGCTGGGTGGCTTTAAAAAAAAAATTATTCTCTCATAGTTCTAAAGGCCAATAGTCCAAAACCAACCTGTCAGCAGAGACATGCTCCCTCAGAAGGCTCCAGGAAAATCCTTCCTTGCCTCTTCCTAGCTTCTAGTCGTTGTCTGCCATCCTTGGCAATCCTTGGTTTATAGTTGTATCACTCCAGTCTCTGGCCTCATCTCCACAGGACTGACTTTTCTCTCTATGTGTCTATGTCTGTTCACAGCCATCTTTTAAGGACACCAGTGCCTGCTTTAACCCAGTATGATCTCATCTTTACTTGGTTCTGTCTGCAGACTCTATTTCCAAATAAGGTCACATTCAGAGTTATCAAGAGTTAGGACTTCAACATATCTTTTTGGAGGACACTTATCAAAATGTAAGGCAGAAATAATATCTCTCTTAATCATCAAGTTAACCGTTAAGTTACTTAACCATCAAGTTGCCTTAACCATCAAGTTAGCTTTCTTTTTTAAAAGATTTTATTTATTTTTTTGTGTGAGAGAGAGAGAAAGAGTGTGTGTGTGCGCGTGCACAAGTGAGCATGGAGGAGGAGGGTCAGAGGGAGAGGGAGAAGCAGACTCCTATCTGAGCAGGGAGCCCAATGCGGGGCTCCATCCCAGGACCCTGAGATCATGACCTGAGCTGAAAGCAGACGCTTAACGACTGAGCCACCCAGGCGCCCCTCAAGTTAGTTTTAAAACATAATTTAAAAACAGTTGTCTATTTAACTATTTAATTCAATCAAATGGGAGTGGAGACAATGGGAATAAGAGATGGAGCAGGGCAGGAGTTGTAGGATTTGGGACACCCAGGGGTGGGAAAAACCCTCTGGAAGAGGAACTGGAATGGGCCAACAAAACATCTTTACAGTTCCATGGAGGGTCTGTAGTCTTCTGGTTAAGGCAAACTATTCCTCCTTTTGTGGAGGAGACACTAACCTGGACTGCTTTTTCCCTTGGAAGAGGTAGTAGAAACCAACATACACCCTCCCTGACTTCCTATTCCACTGAGACTGCAGAAAAATAAGGTACTGGGCTTCTCCTTCCCCACCCCCACCCCCACCCCGCCACCCTCTGCTTCCTGCCCTTGGGAACCTTGGCCTCGGCCAACCTTCCTTAATGTGAGATCTGTTTCAGTCCAGGAACATGATTCTCAAAGCATATTTCTATGTCTTTGGTTTCCTACCAGGCTGTCCCTTTTCCAGAGCCAATATTTTCATGAAGATGGCACAGTGACTGTGGTTAAGATTCCATTTTATTGTATTAGCATTATTTTTTAAAAAGTATAGTAACAGATTCAGAATCAAGAGCTCTAGGAGGAACCCATATTTTCCTACTGGTGACATGAGGAGCCGTAACAGAAGTTCTGTCTGGCAATAGATATAAAAACAATTTTAGTTGCTACATAGAGAGCTAGCCCTCAGTTAACAAGTAAATTTGTTTTCATTTGCCTTCAGCTGCACACAGCTGGCTTCTTCCCTCACCCCTAAGGAGAGGCTCAGTGTCCCCCTCCTGTCTTCCCCCTTCAGCCTATAAAAACCCACTCTCAAAGAGCATTTGATAATCTCACTTACACAGTTGTGTTAATGGCTGGTAAATGGCAAAAGGAAGTTTGGAGAATGTGGATGAAAGCACTCTTAAGTAGGAATCCAAGGCCTGACTTGTTTAGATTCTATTGTACCCTAGTGTTGAGGGGACGTGCTCCTAGACTTTTGAGGGCAGGAATGCCTAGGTTTTTTAATCCAAGCTCCATCACTTATTAGCTGTATGATCAAAAACCTTAATCAATGTAGGTGCTCCTAATTGTTCTTTTCTTGAAAGTGGATATTGTAGTACTTACTTTACCAGATTTGTCAGATAACACAGTACTTGACATACAGGAAGGGCCTGAAAGGATAATCATGGTAATTTGCTAATAGAAGAGGACTCAAGATGTTATACTCTTTAAGAGAGAATTCTTTTGCCTTTTTGCCCAACCAATTAGTGAACGTTTGCTTCTTCTAACAAACATTAAGCAGCACTGTGGTTCTGATAAGCAGTGACAGCTTTCCGTAGAACTAGCTCTTAACAAGCTTGCCTGTAGGCAGATTTAGGAAGGCAGAGATGCCCTGGGAGAAGGACAGGATGTGTCCCCTCTGGAATAGTTTCCAACCCCCAGCCAGGGAACTCTTCGACCAGTTGCCACACCACTGCTTCTCCAGGGCCCTCACCTGTTTCAAGAGCCTTAGGCTTACGCAAGAGGCAGAGAGAAACATGGAAACAGAAAAGAGACAAGCAAACCACCTGGACTGTAATTTTGTTTCTTCTCTCTTATCAGGCTCTCTCTTATCTCTGAAGATTCCATGTTTTCAATGATTAAGTTAGTTCCTTAGAAGTTGCTTGTCCCCATCGTCCATCCAGTCTCTCCCATGGGTCACTGGTATGCAATCATAACTATTTTTCAAGGTTATATGGGGTCATCCTTCATTAGACTGGAGTCCCCCAAGAAAGAGGACCATGTATCTCATACATTCATTCATTTGTTCATTCATTTATATATCATTTATCACTGTAAGATTAATAATAATGGTCAATATTGATTAAGTTCTTCCTATATGCCAGATAACTTGCTAAAATTTTCCCATATTATCTAATTTATTTTATCCCAAAAACTCTGTGGTATAGGTACTATTTATATTTCATTTTCTTAAAAAAGAAGTATTTATTTATTTGAGGGAGAGGGAAAGAGAGAGAGAAGAGCAGGAGGAGGAGGAGAGGGAGAGAGAATCCTTAAGCAGACTCCCCACTGAGCACGGAGCCCAATGTAGGGCTTGATCCCAGGACTCTGAGATGATGACCTGAGCTGAAACCAAGAGTTGGATACTCAACCGACTGAGCCACCCAGGCACCCCTGTATCTCATTTTTTTAAATGAGGAAATTGAGGTGCAGATACTACCTGCCCAGCCACATGACTAGCAAGTGACAGAATCTGGTTTCTACATTTTGCCCAAGTCGGTGCTAAGGAGATACTGAGTAGTATAAAAGATATGCAAATGATAGTTCTTGTCCTCCAGGAACAAAACTTAGATGGGTACATAAGACAAAACAATTAAGCAGCCATGTATGACAGAATATAACTAAATATTTAAATAAATCTAACTGGACAAAGGAAATTAGTGTGGGGTAGACCATTAAAATTAGAGATCTTAAGCTTGAAGAGATGAAATCAAGGCTTCTACAAAGGTACAGGTGGTTGGGGAGGGGAGGAATGAAGGCGGGAGGTGTATGGCTGTGGCAGGTAGAGAAAGGAGGCATGCCTACCACCAGACAGAGTGCTAGGAGATACGGCCCAGGGTGACTAGGTGGGCTGGACTGTTTGGGAAAGAAGTTTAGAGCCTTCTTTCAAACAGACTATGTAAAGTTGCTCAACCTTTCTTAAGAAGAGTGTGGTACAATCAAAACTGTGACTTAAGAGGATTAAAAAGTGTCAAGAAGGAGAATAGGAATCTAGAAAGCTAGTTAGGACATTTCTTGAGCAGTCTAGGAATGATATAAAATTCTGGACTAAACTAATGACAGTATAAATGGCCAGGAAGAAACAGTATAAATTTCAAAGGAAGAGCTGATTGAACTTTGTGATTGATTAGTTATGAGTGATAAGGAAGAAGATGGAATTTTAAAAATGTCTTGTAGGGTTTGAGCCAGGGAAATGGTAGTAAGAAAACCAGAAAGTTAGTGAAGGAAGATGTATCTAGTTGTAGACATTTTAAATGTAAGTACTGCAGATAGCTAGATGAATGTTCAGTTAGAGCAGGAGATGTGTGATTAGAGCACGGGAGAGGAATTAGGATTATTCAAATAAAGTTGCTGTTACCTAAGGAATAAACATGCCCATACCTGCATGTGGATGGACTGGGGCTACTCATTTGCTTTCAAGACAATTCCCCATTAAGTATCTTGCATTTCTGCACATCTTGTGAATGAAGTACTGACTACCCATTTGTCCAAAATATCTTTTCAAGGATGTTTGTATAACAAACAGCCATGGAAGACAGACATGATGCCTCCGTCTAAAGACGTATATAACAGTATACAACAGTATACAAAGTATAAAACAGTATAACAAAGATGATGTCTCTCTATAGAGCAAAGAGCAGGCATGTTTACTGCCCACTATAAAAGATTTGGTCTCCCTGCGTTCAGAGTTCCTCTACTGTAACACAGCCCACAGGCATCCATTTGGCCCCTCTGCATTGTTCCCAGTGCACTAGGGAGCAATGGAAGCCAATGTCAATGTGCTAAAGCTCATGCTACTTGCTGTGCTGTGAGTGATGCAGTCCTTTGTCTCTGGCTCAGAGTCTTCTACCAGCATCCATGAAACTGTGTCAAGATAACCTGTTAGCCTGTCAATTTGGTAAACTCTTAGACCTCTCTGCAGTTCTTTAAAGTTAGATGAGGAGGTCTTTTAGAAGGGACAACCAGCTCTGCTACTGAGGGAAGGCTCCCGGAAGTGATACTCTTCATTATGTCTCCTTGTATATCATCTTGTATCAATCTTACTGGCCCATAAAGATCCCTGCTATAGACTGAATGTTTTTGCTCCCCTCCACTTCATGTGTTGAAATCCTAACCCCCAACAATATTAGGAAGGTGATTAGGGGAGGTAATTAGGTCATGAATGGGATTAGTGTCCTTATAGAGGAGACCCCAGAGAGCTCCCTCCCTGCCTCCACCATGTGGGGACACAGTGGGTCCATGTGGGGACACAGTGGTTCCACTTCCACCAGGAAGTGTCCACTTCCACCAGGAAGTGGGCTCTCTCCAGAATTCATCCGTGTTGGCACCTTGATCTCAGAATTCCAGTTTCCAGAACTGTGAGAAGTAAACTTCTATTGTTTATAAAAGCTACCCAGTCTATAGTAGTTTATTCTAGCAGCCCACACTGACTAAGACAATCCCTGTGGTTAAACCTTTTCCCACTTGGTTACCTTATAGGTATAGTCTAGCGCCCTGATTTCAGACTAAGTGTTCCCCTATTGTCCAAACAGCATGCCCAGAGAGGTCACAATGTATCTTGAGCCCTTCATTTCAGGGTCAGGATAGAAAGAAGTGAGGACTGAGCAAGAATTGGTCAGAAGAAATTGAGCCTGGCTGTAGGAGGGTGCCCTATGCAATGTAGGTGGGGGAGGGGATGATTTGACTAACTTGGGCTTGATTCTAGGTGAATAGTAGAGACCTTGAAGTAAAAAGTGCAGATAGTACACAAGCCACGTAGACTGAACTACTGTAGTCCTTAGAAGGTAGGCACAGCTAGCTCCTGGCTGAGTTATTATTGTGTGGCATTATTAAAAGTGGAAAGTAGTGAATTCAGTTCAAGTCAGTTGGTTCAACACTTATTAAATGTTTACTATCTGCTAGGGACGCAGTGATCTACTGGGGAAATAACAGTATCTCAAGGATACACAAATAAATATGATAGAGCATAATACATGCAATAATAAAGATACATGCTAGGTATGTAGGAGAAGAGTCAGTCATTGGTTTGGAGGGGAACAGAAGAAAGTAGCCAGAAAAGGACCACTGAGAAGCAGACCCAGGTGTAGCATTTCAAAGGATAAACAAAATGAATATGAGTTTTCCTAGGACTATGGAGTGTTTGGAATACATGGGTCAGCCCAGAGTTTGGGGGAATAGGAAGGACACTGCAGGAATTAAGTAGTTAACAGAACCTGGTGAAGTGTTCCCGAATTCAGGGTCAGACTCTGAACCCAGGACAGAAATAATCTACTAAAAAGGAAACTGAGGGAGACCTGGCTGGTTCAGTTGGTGGAGCGTGTGACTCTTGATCTTAGGGTCATGAGTTCAAGCCCCACGTTGGGGCTAGAGCCTACTTAAAATTAAAAAGTTTTTTAAGACAAGGAAACTGAGGCAGAACCTAAGCATATGACAGGGTAGGGCAGAGGCAAGGAATAAGTAGGCATCAGTGAGCCTGACAATGCCAAAGCTGACCATGGGTGTGCGGGTGACAGGCTTCTGATCCTGTGACTAATTCAAGACCTTCTTGGGTGGAAAACCTCATTTTGAAAGTGTCTGCTTTCTGTTCTGTGTGGGCTTAGGGACAGGGAGACCAGGCCTTCTGGGGTGACTCTCCCAGTAACTTTTGCTAAGTGAGGCTGGGTCAATTCCTTCTTCATGAATTCTGCTCAGACTCTTGGCTCTCTGGATTATGAAAACAGCTTCCTAACTGGTTTCTCAGCTGTCTGATGCAACTCCTCTGATCCATCTTCCAGACAGCCCTAAGGGTGTTTTCCTAAATAGCAGATCTGATGATGTCACTTTCCTGCTGCAGATCCTGTAGTAGCTGCCCTTGTTGGCCCCTGCTCTTTGACGAGGCCCTCACAGTGTGGTCCTGCTAGGGTAGATGTTCTGAGAAGATAATGAAGCTGAAAGGTCAAGGCTCCCCACATTCAGGTCCTGGGAGGCTCCTGTAAGTATGTTTATATGGCCATTTTATATTCAGTTTTGCAAAAAAGGTCCCCCAAGCTCCAGGTCCTGCAAAACCTAACTCTACCCCATGGGCCCTATCAATCTCCCCTACCTCTTCTGATGGCAATGTGCTCTCTCCCTCTCTCTCACTCCCAATAGCCCAAAGGTCTCTGGACACACAGTCTGGAACATTCCCCACCAAGCTGTCTCTGCTTCAGCCCACCCTGATGAGGCATCTCTCTCCTGAGGAAAGGCTCATCCCCAGCCCCTTTATCACCAAAAGTTCACAACCTCCTCCTCCATGGGTTTACTGCTACATTCCTCCATACATCATACCACCTGGCAGCTATCTGCCCCATGGAACCGAGACCTGCCCTCACCCAGCGCAAAAGCAGCAGCTGAATGAAGAGGAGCATCTCAGATCAGGCTTGATGAACACACCTGAAATGAAATGCCACTATTGCTGCCTCTTATAATTCCTATTTGTCACCATATATGGTGACATCATGTAATAAGTAAGGCATTTAAAATGTGTTATCTGTGGGGTGCCTAGGTGGCTCAGTCAGTCAAGCATCGAACTCTTGATTTTGGCTCAGGTCATGATCTTAGGGTTGTGAGATCAAGCCCCATGTAGGGTTGTGAGATCTGCGCTGGGCGTGGAGCCTGCTTGAGATTTTCTCTCTCTGTCTCTGCCCCTCCCCAACCCCTCTAAAAATATATATATTTATATATATAAATATATATTTTATATACATTTTTACATTTATATGCATATTTTATATTCCTATATTACATGAGAATATAATATATAGTATAATATATAATATATGGGACTATAAATATAAATTTATATTCTATGCAGGAATATAAATTGGTATTTATAAATCTATATTTTTATATATGTATTTTGTATTTTTGTATTTTATATGTATATATAAAGTATATATGTATGTATAATACATTATCTGTTATTCTCACAGTAACTGAAGGTTGACCAAAGAGAAGCTATTAGGCCGACCCCTGTGAAATTGACAATATTTAGCCATCTTTGGTGTATACAAACAGCAATTCCCTACAGTTCAGCCTAACAAACTTAAAGCCAGTCATCTGACTCCAGGGTCAGCATTCTTTCCTATAGAGAGGAAGAGCTATCCTGACTGGTTGAGATAAAGAGGATAGAACTGAGAGCCACAGTTGCAGTATAAACACTGACAGCTCACTATCCGATGTGTACGGAGATGTGCATGTGACAATTATTTTTATTTCTATGTTTTCTATAGTCCATATTTTAACCACAGTCAAAACAAAAGATTTGTTTATCTTCCTCCTCTTCAATTAAAAAAAATCCAAAGGGAAGGACTCTATAATAGTTTTTGGAAGGAGGAAAGGGAAAAAAAAGGAAAAGAGAATGGATAGCATAGTTTTCTCTATTAAGATTTTTAATAACAGCTCCATGCTAGTGGATCTTATTATACAAGATCATATTTTAAGTAACAGCAGCTTTCACATGACACTCCTTGCATAATGATTTTAAGAAGAGGAAATTGTGTTTATGTTTTGAGATAGCACTTAATTGCTGGGAGCATAAGTAAAGAACCCAAGGCAGCATTACTATTGAAGCCTGAGAGAAAATAGAAAGCTTCTAGTTCCATTACTGCAATGTAAGGCAAAGTCATAATTAATATAATTTATAAAGAAGTTGTTATCAAAGGGGGTATGTCACCAGGCCCCACCAGCTCAAATTGTTGATCTAATTTAGTTAATAAGTGCTTTGCCAAAACCACTCCCATTACAGGCAGAAAAAATTTGATAAACCCACATGGGCCACACCACAGATCCTTTATCAACTGAGCAAAGGCATTTTGTACATTGCCTGAAAAAGGATTTCGAATTGATTGTCTAGAGCAGAATGGGAGAGAACAAGAACCTAAAATGGAAATCTGCAATTACAGCTCAGAATATCTTTAGGGAAGCTAAACCATTTCAAAGTACAGGTCAGCCACCCCAGATTGAGAATGAGAATGGCGAAAGACTACTGACCACTGGCACCCTTCACAGTTCACAGAATGACTTTCTTTTTTCCCTGGTTCCTTTCTTATTTCTCTTCCATCCCACCCCTAATGGCCATCTAGATGGGGCACTACTCATTTCGTCCTCAGAGGCATACATCTAGTAAACCTTCCATAAATAGAATCACTCCCAGCTCTTTCTCCCACTTGGCTACAGGAATGTTCCCCTATCAATCAGCCCCCAAACATATTTGAATACAGCGCTGAGCAAGACCAAATTAGGCAGCAGCTGCACCTGCTTTCACACCAGTCTGGAACTCAGGGACCACAGGTTCCTATGAGGAAGGTTTACTCTTTCTCCCTTGCTGCCATCCTTTATCCTTTCTTCTTTCTCCTACTCCCAGCCCCAAGCAAAGTTCATCTGGAGCGGAACGGAAAATCTTGACTCATGAAATCTAAACTTGGAAAACCAGAAACGATGGGCACAAAAGATTTGGTAGCTAGTGGGTGATCTATGAGTGAGGATGGCTAAATCCAAGATAGTCAGTGATTTGCTCAAGGTCTTCAGGACATGCATCTTCCAGGAAGCCTAAGCGGTGAGAATTTGTGGTATAGTGGACTGAGTCCAGCACTGGAAGATGTGGGTTCTAATCCCCTCTCTGTTGCTAAGTAACTAAGTGGCCTTCAACAAGCCACATTGTTTCTTGAAACTTCTATTTCCTCACCAGTAAGATGCCTGGGTCAGACAAGATCAATAATTCTCAATCTTTCTTCTCTCAGTGACTTAACACATTCCCACAATAGCTCTGTGATGATATCCCAAAATTTGAGGTTATTCCTATGGGATAGAGCTGTTTCTTAGCGTTGTTTAAACCTATGCCATCTTTTGAAGACCGCAGCAATATAAAGAGAGATGATCTGAGACCCTTCCAGCTTTAACATTCTCCAATTCTAAACAAAAAAGTAGATTTTTAATTGGTGTGTTTCTATACCTGGGTGTGTCTTAGCCTGCCTCCTAGAAAGTATCAAAATATTTGCTGAATAAGATTGAATTAGGTAGCTTAAATGTCATTCCCTCATCAGGGTCAGGGAAGATCACCCTCTTTTCTTTCCCCTCTTCACTGCCTTTTGTCTCTCTCCTCCCACAGCCCAAGAGTGCTTGGGCAGTGGGACAGGTGCAGTCTGGCATAGAACCTATACTCATCACTTTCATCCCTAGCCCGTGAAGTACATCAAAGCTCCAGGAGATCTGGGCTTTACTTAGTGAGAGAACCAAATGTCAGTTTTCCTTTCCCTTTTCAGCAAGTAGCAAACAAGAATGTCCTGCAGAGGGCCAAAGCCAGATAGACTTACATGGAGCACACTGGAGTCTTTTTGTTCCTGTCCTGCCTATATTTTGGAAGCTCCAGCGGGAATGTGGCCTGAATTTAAACACTCAGGGCCATGACCATTAACAGTGAGCACTTTTGTAGATTCATGCAGCTTCTCCTGCCTTTCCTCTGCCATGGCCTTGAATGATCTGTTGTTTGTGGACAATTCACTTGTTGTACTCCAGAGAGCACGCTGACCCTGGCTCTCCCATTGTCTCTTATATGGGCAAACAAAAGCAGTCTTCTTAGGCCAGAGCACCAAGCTGATAAAAGACTGATTAAGGCCTCTTTTGTGGTGAAATTTAATAGGTCTGGGTTGGGCATTATATTTGATTAACCCCAACCAGTCATTACATGGCATTATACATACAGTACAGCCAAGCCAACAGCTCTCGGCTGGGTGGAGCCTGTCTCTGAACTCCTGAATGGTGCCACGGTACCGTAGCCAGAGCTGGTCATCAGCAAAACGGAAGTCAATAAACTTATCTCTGGGGCCTACAATTTTCCCTTTCACACTGTCTTTCCTTCTCCACCCAACCTTTATGTTCACTGTTTCCCAGGCATATTATTAGGTTCTTTCCGACAGGCCGGAAGACATCTGATAAACCCTTTTACACAGTGTTTTAATGGGTTACTTTTCCAAGAGTAGCTGCAGTTCAAAAGAGGAGTTTGAACTGGGAGTTACAGAATTTGAAGGGACGAGGCTCTCATGGTGGCTCAGAGGATGCCTGATTCCTAAGTCCAGACTCTTTCTTCTTCCCATAATTGGGCCAGGTGGCTTCTCCCAACAGGCTCCCCAGGACCAACTCTGGCCTTAGCCTGGAGAAATGAAAGAACCTCTGGTTTGACCTGCAAGCCTCCCCTCCTGCCTCTCCCACCTTTTAAATTTCCTTTTATTTTTCCTGCCTTCTTTAGGATTACCTGAATTTTTTTTTTAAGGATTACTTGATTTTTTAACCCATTGCTGTTTCTCCATCTACTTTTCAGTTAAGTGCATCTTCTTCAGGAAGAGAACTCACCTGATTTTGGAAGGAAGATATTTTGGGGCTTATTACTACATAAAGAAGGTCAATGGATTAGGCTTACCATGGGTGCAAATAGCCAAATCTCTGGTAATCTGGTACATGGTTTACTCATCTATTCTTTTACTGTTAAAACTATGAAATTCTGGGGCACCTGGGTGGTTCAGTCAGTTGGGCATCTGACTCTTAATTTCAGCTCAGGTCATGATCTCAGGGTCCAGGGATTGAGCCTTGCCTTGCCCTCTGGGGTCAGCAAGGAGTCCTCTTGAGATTCTTTCCCTCTGCCCCTCCCACCACTCACCCAAGTACTCACACTCTAAAATAAATAATTTTTTTTAAAGATTTTTATTTATTTGACAGAGAGAGAGAGCATAGGCAGGGGGAACTGCAGGCAGAGGGAGAAGTTGAGTAGCGGGCTCCCCGCTGAGCGGGAGCCAAATACAGGGCTAAATCCCAGGACCCTGGGATCATGACCTGAGCTAAAGGAAGAGGCTTAACCAACTGAGCCACCCAGGGCCTCCTAAAATAAATAATCTTTAAATAAGTAAAACTATGAACTAGTAGTGAAAATAACAGCATGAATATCAACTATTCTTTAATTTTGAACATTTACAAAACAAAAGAAAATAAACATAGAACAAAGTTCAAAGAAATACTCCCAACTGGACCAATCCTTTATTTGAGAAACTCAAAGTCTTGCCAGTCGTATCAGTTATATCTCTTTGGATTACAAACGACAGATGATCCCACCAAACCGACTGAGGCAAAAAAGGAAAGCTTTGACTAGTGACTGAAAAATTCTGCTTAATGCTGCCACTGGAGATGCATCAGTGTGGGGGCTTAATATGTCACCAGGACTTGGTTTCTCTCTTACTCTCTCTCGAGTCGGCACTCCTCCAGCTTGGCTTTAATTTAAAACATAATATCCTTTTATGGCAATTTAAAACATAATGTGGTTTATAGTCAAATGAGGGCTGAAGCAACTCCAGATCACACTTTCCTCAGATTTAAGTCCCACCTAGGAGAGCTAGATTTTGTTTCCCAGAAGTCCTAGCAAAAGCCTTGTTTTTTTCTCATTGGCTCTGGTTGGGTCTTGTGACCACACCAGGAAGTGAATAGGATACAATCACCAGTTTGACCTCTGACATTGAAAGAAGCTGGGGGGAAGGCCTCCAAGTGAATGGGTCAAGAGTGGGGAAGGACAGGGTCACCTGGCTTGCTCACTTGGTGCAGCCTATGACTCTTGATCTCAGAGTTGTGAGTTCAAGCCCTAACGGGATGTAGAGATTACTTAAAAAAAAAAAAAAAAAAAAAAAACTTGGGGCACCTGGGTGGCTCAGTCGTTAAGCGTCTGCCTTCGGCTCAGGTCATGATCCCAGGATCCTGGGATCGAGCCCAGCATCCAGCTCCCTGCTTAGCAGGAAGCCTGCTTCTCCTCTCCCACTTCCCCTGCTTGTATTCACTCTCTCACTGTCTCTCTCTCTCTCTTTCTCTCTGTCAAATAAATAAATAAAATCTTAAAAAAAAAATCTTCGGGGCGCCTGGGTGGCTCAGTGGGTTAAGCTGCTGCCTTTGGCTCAGGTCATGATCTCAGGGCCTTGGGATTGAGTCCCACATCGGGCTCTCTGCTCAACAGGGAGCCTGCTTCCCTTCCTCTCTCTCTGCCTGCCTTTCTGCCTGCCTCTCTGCCTACTTGTGATCTCTCTCTGTCAAATAAATAAATAAAATCTTTAAAAAAAAAATCTTCAATAATAATAATTTTTAAAAAAGAATGGGGAAGGATAGATACCTAAGACTACAAATAGGATTGGAATAAATGGATACCAAATAGCAGCATCCACTGAAATCACTACTTCATTTTATTTTTTAATTAACATGTAATGTATTATTTGTTTCAGGAGTATAGGTTTGTGATTCATCAGTCTTACACAAATCACAGCACTCACCATAGTACATACCTTCCCTAATGTCCATCACCCAACCACCCCATCCCTCCCACCTGGCTCCACTCCAGCAACCCCCAGGTTTCCCCTGAGACCAAGAGTCTCTTAAGGTTTGTCTCCCTCTCTGGTTTTATCTTGTTTCATTTTTCTCTCCCTTCTCCTATGATCCTCTGTCTTGTTTCCCAAATTCCTCATATCAGTGGAATCATATGATAATTGTCCCTCTCTGATGGACTTATTTTGCTTAGCATAATACCCTCTAGTTCCATCTAGGTCATTGCAAATGGCAAGATTTCATTTTTGATGGCTGCATAATATTCCTGTGTGTGTGTGTATGTGTGTGTGTGTGTGTGTGTGTGTGTGTGCACATATATATACACATACATATATATACACCGCATCTTCTTTATCCATTCATCTATCAATGGATATCTAAGGTCTTTGCTTAGTTTGGCTATTGTGAACATTGCTGCCATAAACACTGGGGTGCCCATGCCTCTTCAGATCACTACATTTGTATCTTTGGGGTAAATACCCATTAGTGCAATTGCTGGGTCTTAGGGTAGCTCTATTTTCAACTTCTTGAGGAACCTCCCTACTGTTTTCCAGAGTGGCTGCACCAGCTTGCATTCCCACCAACAGTGTAGGAGGGTTCCCCTTTCTCCACATCCTCACCAACATCTGTCATTTCCTGACTTGTTAATTTTAGCTATTCTGACTGGTGTGAGATGGTATCTCATTGTGGTTTTGATTTGTATTTCCCTGATGCCAAGTGATGTTGAGCACTTTTTCATGTGTCTATTGGCCATCTGGATGTCTTCTTTGCAGAAATGTCTGTTCATGTCTTCTGCCCATTTCTTGATTGGATTATTTTTCTTTGGGTATTGAGTTTGATAAGTTCTTTATAGATTTTGGATACTAGCCCTCTATCTGATAGGTCATTTGTAAATATCTTCTTCCATTCTGTCAGTTGTCTTTTGGTTTTGTTGACTGTTTCCTTTGCTGTGCAAAAGTTTTTGATCTTGATGAAGTCCCAATAGTTCATTTTTGCCCTTGATTCCCTTGCCTTTGGCGATGTGTCTAGGAAGAAATTGCTGTGGCTGAGGTCAAAGAGGTTGCTGCCTGTGTTCTCCTCAAAGATTTTGATGGATTCCTGTCTCACATTGAGGTCTTTCCTCCATTTTTAGTCTATTTTCGTGTGTGGTGTGAGGAAATGTTCCAGTTTCATTCTTCTACATGTGGATGTCCAATTTTCCCAGCACCATTTGTTAAAGAGACTGTCTTTTTTCCATTGGATATTCTTTCCTGCTTTGTCAAAGATTAGTTGACCATAGTGTTGAGGGTCCATTTCTGAGCTCTCTGTTCTGTTCCATTGATCTATGTATATGTTTGTTTTTGTGCCAGTACCATAATGTCTTAATGATTACAGCTAATAGAGCTTGAAGTCCAGAATTGTGATGCTACCAGCTTTGCTTTGCTTTGTCAATGTTCCTCTGGCAATTCGGGGTCTTTTCTGGTTCCATAAAATTTTGAGATTATTTGTTCCATTTCTGTGAGGAAAGTTGATGGTATTTTGATAGAGCTTGCATTAAACGTGTAGAGTGCTCTAGGTAGCATAGACATTTTCACAATATTTGTTCTTCCATTCCATGAGAGTGGAATGTTTTTCCATTTCTTTGTGTCTTCTTCCATTTCCTTCATAAGTACTCTATAGTTTTCTGAGTGCAGATTCTTTGCCTCTTTGGTTAGATTTATTCCTAGGTATCTTATGGTTTTGGGTGCAATTGTAAATGGGATCGAGTCCTTAATTTCTCTTTCTTCTGTCTTGTTGGTGGTTACAGAAATGGAACTGATTTCTGTGCATTGATTTTTATCCTGCCACTTTACTGAATTTCAGTATGAGCTCTAGCAGTTTGGGGGTGGAGTCTTTTGGGTTTCCATATAAAGTAGCCTATCATCTGCAAAGAGTGAGAGTTTGAATTCTTCTTTGCCAGCTTGGATGCCTTTTATGAAATCACTACTGCATTTTACTCTGCTTTCCTTTACTAGGGTTAAAAGAGAGCAGCACTCTTTTTATTTTTTCTTAGGGTCGAAAGATTCTTGGGGCACCTGGGTGTCTTAGCTGGTTAAGCATCTGCCTTCAGCCCTGGTCATGATCCCAGGGTCCTGGGATGGAGCTCCATGTGGGGCTCCCTATGGGGAGCTTGGATCTTCCTCTACTCCTCACTTGTGCTCTTTGTTGCTATCTCTGTCTCTCTCTCTCAAATAAATAAAATCAAAAGAAAGAAAGATTGATTGATTCCCAGGTGTTAAGTATTTTCTGAATCCGGCATTGACTTCTGAGCTATACAGCTTCCATATGAAAAATCTTTGCAGAGGTGACTTTTACTCAGGGCTGGGGAATGGGAAGTGGAGTAAGGGAGGGTCAAGAGAGATGATGTTAGTTATAGGTATAGTGGCTCTTGTTCAGGGATTTTTTTTTTTCACAGTTTTTGCTAATCTCAATTAAGATTCCTGGGTTCCAGTCCCAGCTCTCCCATTAATTTCCTTTTTGAATCAGTGGTTTTCAAACTTTTTTTTTTTAACCTCTGGAGTCTTTTGCTTAATGAGCCCTTACTTGGAACCTAGTAAACATGTGACAAAGTGAGATTTTATTAATGTGCAAATGTTTCCAGAGTCTCTTCCTCTCCACTCCCAGTCTAATTGAAAGGGTACCTTTTCATACTTGTATTCCCCAACTCAACTCTGAAAAGTTCATTTTACCACAGTGGATCCTGGACTTCTGTGATTCAGGGCTAAAACTAGAGTGAGGAAAATAAATTTTTGATACAAAATTAAGGGAACTCCTAAAACTCAGTAATCAAAGTAAATAATACTTTTAAAAATCAAAGTAAGTGCAAAAATATAAAAAATTTTTATATTTTTAAATATAAATTTTAAATATAAATTTTTAAAAGACAGGATCCCATAGTGCCAAGCCAATTCATACTGGAGCCAGGGGCAAAAGGAAAAATGTGCGCCTCTGTATTCATTCCTATGTATTTATTTTAATGGTTGATTTTACACCAGAACACTAGAGTAATTGAAAAAAAAAAATGGGAAAATTTAAAAAGTGGGTGTAGTAAAACTCCATTATTTTAATTTTAAATACTTTATTTATACCAAAACCAGAATTTATTATAATTTTATTTCTTTGTTTTAATAAAAGCAAATTCATCAATGATGTTTTCATTAAAATCCATTAATGATTAAAAATTATATAAAAACATGTAAATAGGGTGCACATTTTTAATTTGTAAAGCTGTTAGTAAGCGAAACCTGTTTTTCTAAATTTGCTTAGCATCTCCAGACAATTTCTTATAAACCTTTTAATAGCTTTAAAAACTAAATTAATTACATTTTAATAACTTTACTTCATTAAATTATTATAGTAATTTGTAAACTCAAAATCCTATAACCCTAAAGTTATTGTTTTAGGATATTTCCTTATAGGCCTTATATGTCTTTCTTTATATAACTGTAATCGTTATGTACAGATAACTTAGGTGCTTTTTTTTTTCCCCACTAAAACACTTACCTATGTTGCTAAATGACCTTTATAATTACCACTTAAAATGACTGCAAAATATATCGTTGAGTAAATTTCATAGGTTATCTATTACCCCATTAGTAGACGTTTGGATGCCTTCCAATTTTGCACTGCTATAAATAGTGCTATTACTATTGCCATTTATTGTTTATGCATGTTGCTTTTTCCACATTTTTTTTCTTTAAGATGGAATTTGTGAGCATTTGAAATATACAATTGAATAAACTGCTAATCAAAGATGGGGGACTGAGCTGACGCTGAAGTCCCCCTTCTTCAACCCAAACATGAGAAATGCTAGTCAATTTTGTAGCTGACCGAAAGTGAGAAAGGGGAACATCTATAGGCCAGAAATAAAGGAGGAGCCCACAGCAGTGCAAAGGATCTTGGAGGATGACGAGGCTGGGGACATGGGGTAAGAGTCCACACGGGATGTCTGGAGTTGGACTGCAGTCTCTGTGTGCAGTGCAGAGGGCAGAGAACATTGGTTCCCTGTAAGAAAAACCTTCACTCCAGTTCAGAAGTGAGTTGTCCCCTGTGGTAGAAGTAATTTTCAGAGAAGGGTAAAATCATGATTCCCAGAGATACAAAGATCATCTGGTATCAAGACCCTGGTGGGGAAAGATGGAAAAGCACGATGGATGGAGAGGATCAGAGTATTAGATGGATCACCAAAAAAGATGTATTTTAAAAAGGATCTGTACTTTTAAATATGTCAAATATGTATTATGTATTTTAGAAAGTCATACTTTTATTATGCGGTTATAAAAATGTATACTGTTCCTGGGGTCACCCTTCCCTTTAGAGCTGTGCAAGATTGACTCATTCTGCAATTTGTTTAAAGTTCAGTGTCTTCCTCAAATTTTCTGGAAAAGCCCCAAGGGCAAGTTTCTGGTCAGTTTTCATTCTCATCTCCCACTTCTGCAGAACTAATAGTTTGGGGATCATTTTGCCACTCCATACATGCTGCCTTTATGACTACATAGGCCCAGACTTCCAATTAGCCCTTCTCCTTGAGTCCTATCCTCCCCCACCCCGCACAGGTCACCAAGTCATACAAGGGTGTTGTGTGAATAGCAGATGTTACTGAAGGTTTGGAGTGGTGAGGGGTTTATATTGCTACAGTGCACAAAACTTAGGGTAAAACAACTTATCATCCCTGTTTTTAAAAGTTCTTTGCTGCTCTGGCACATAGCTCAACCCCCTCCCTTCTCTACTCTCTGACACCCAAATTCCTATTAATTTTTTATGTCCTCAAGAGTATGAGATGCATTTTTACCACAAGAGGCTTCCCAGAAGTGGTATCATTCTTAGACCCAGAAAGAAAGGATAGAAAGGGCCCCAGGCCCCTCTGGACACTGTGCTTCAAAGGAGTCTTTGATCCCTCCCCTCCCCCACATAGTATGAGGTACCCAGTTAGCTAAGGAGACACACCTGCCCCGCATTTGCCCTCCTTCCTACCTTCTGGATGAGACAGTAAATATTTTAGGCTTTATGGCCATATGTCCTCTACGTCAGCTGTAGGCCTTGTGTTTGGAACTTGGCTGTGAAGGCAGGAGGGTTGTCACAAAGTGTGCCAAAGGCTCCCTCCATGTGGGTTGGAATTGGGGTAGGAAGAAAGCCCAGGAGGTTGAGATGGTTCATGGGCCAGGAGCCAGGGTTGGGGTCCAGCTCTCTACAGAATACTGTGTTCTGATTCAGAATTCTGAGGAGTCCATGAAGTCCAAATTCAAATCTGGCCTTCCAGGTTGTTAAAAAGGAATATTTGTCAAGTTAGGTGAGTATAACACAGTTTGTTTAACAGTTTGTTCATTTGATTTATGACTTTAGTCCTTACACATGTAGTGTAGGGTCTCTTTTGTCATTTTACCCACCCCCTGCCCCACACTAATGTCATGCAGTTTTCGTAAGCAAAATTTGATCCCACCTTGAAGAAAAATCCTGATTTTCTAAACATTTTTCTTCATTCTTTTCTTTATATCTATATCTATATCTATATCTATATCTATATATCTATATATCTATATATCTATATCTATATATATATATATATATATATATATATACACTTTCCCCAGTTCTGAACATTCAAGGTCAAGACCGGAAGAGTAGATAGTATGATATGATGTTAAATCCTGAGTTCGGGCAAGAGCTTCTTATAACCCTCCAAGTTCAGGAACGGTTCTAGTGACCAGATAGGGCTAAATCAGCGAGTGGGAGTCCTGAAGTTTACCTCTGGAGAAAGATGTTAGCCAAGGGTAGAAACCAGGCAGGGTGTATGACAGACCCAAACTGCCTGAAGCATCATTCCCTTTAAGAAACCAAATTTCGCGATAGCTAGGACTGCTAAGAATGGAACTACCAGGGTTTGTGCTTGCCCAGAGAATCATGCCATGAGAAAGGTACAATGGGGATAATAAGCTTCATGTCAGCTCTGAGCTGTTAGGCTAGGAGGCTGGAAAAGGGACACTACAGCTGGTCAGGAGGGCTTTTTCCTCGAGTTTCTCTTGGCCATCTGTTCTGAACCGTGCCATCAGCCTTCCCATTGGAAAGGTCAGAATGGGTGTGTGGGTAAAGCCTAATGTTGGCTCCACATGCTGTGTTAGATGCAGCTGCTCTTGGCTTGGTCACGCCTGGGTTTGCACCCAGGACCCTCAAAAGCTCTGCGCATTATGGTAATTAGCCATCTGCCGCAGCCTTTCCAAGACCGGCTGATCACAAAAGGAAGCCAGGAAGCTCTCTGACAGCAGCAGAAATGGAGGCGGGAGGAGCCGCCTCAGGCCGCTGGCCCCCTCCCCCACGTCTCTCCCGGACCCTGAAGCCTTGAAGGGCGCTGGTTCAGCGCTCAGCACAACCCCTCATCTCCCAGCACCCCAGGGAAAACAAGCAAGGGATCGCCTCACTGATGCATGGCTGTCACCCATGCAAAGAGAGGAGCCGAGCAGGGGACATGAGTGTGCCGAGACAATTAAACTCTCTGTGTCAGCAGGGAGACAGGCACACCATTTGTCTGAGAAGTGACTTTCCTTTGGGGCCTGGGTGACTCGAGAGAGCGTGATTGGAAATTTTTAGATGATCGATTCGTACTGGAACTCTAAACTTGTACTTATGTATCTAGTTATGTTTGTCCTTGATTAGGAGTAGCTATTGAGCTCTGAAAATTATTTCTGGTATATACATTTAGCCATAAATATACAGTTACGTACATATGCCATGATATCCAGATCTATACGTGCTGGCAGAAATCTTGTCATGTGGAACACCCTTCCCAGGATGGACCTTTTGTTTTGTGTATGTGGATATGTACATATATAAGCTATAAATTAGCTTTAGGATGCATGAGTGTATATGTAGAGGTAGCTATGTAGTACATATAGCTTAAGGGTTTTTTAAATTTTTTTTTTAATTTATTTCTTTATATGACAGACGGAGATCACAAGTGGGCAGAGAGGAGGGGCGGGTGGCCAGGAGGGGAAGCAGGCTCCCCCCTGAGCAGAGAGCCTCCATCCCAGGACCCTGGGATCATCACCTGAGCCAAAGGCAGAGGTTTTAACACTCTGAGCCACCCAGGTGCTCCAGCTTAAGGGTTTTTTTTAACTTTAAATGTGCATAAATGTATCCATAAACAGAAAGCTATGTCTGCATGGGGAGAGGAATGGCATGTAGAACTCAAAACTTGGAAACTGGTTCCAGTCCCAGTTCTGTCACCCTACACATACACGGTGGTACTAATGGGAGGATTGTACTCTTTGTAGCAGGAAAAGTAGAATAAAAAAAAAACCTCAGACCTTACTGGCATTGGCTGGACTTGACTCTGGCTGTGTTTGAGCTCCCAGGGAGAACTAGAAGCACAGATATGGTCTGGTAGCAACATGCAGTGAGGCAGTTTGGAGGTAAGAAGAGGCTGGAGCCCTGTTTTAGCAGATGAGGATATCCGGGGGATGCAGTTGCATTCATAATTATCAGAGCAAGCCCAGAGCCCTGTGTGCCTGTGCTGGGGGCACAGAGGGCAAAAGGGCTAAATGCCTGAGAAGATCAAGGGGAGGGGATCATTGTGGAGTAACCTGGAGTCTGATCTTGAAGGATCGCAGGAGTGAGGGAAAGCATTTCAAGATTTAGAAATAGCATTTATAAAGGCATGAAAATACAAGGTGTGTCCTGGTGATGGTGAGATGTCAGGGGTGGCCAGAGTGTGGGGGGTTGGAGATAAGACTAGAGAGGGGTGTAAGAGTTTGAAGAGGGGACCATGAGCCCCCCCTTATGAGCAGGGGCTTTATTCTGTGGCTGGTGGGGAGCCACTAAAAGGTTTTAAGCAGGAGAGTTAAGAAATCGGACTTACTTAAGTTTCAGAGAGATTGGTCTTAGAGCTGGGAGAGGATGGACTGGAAGTGGAGGGCTGGAAGGAGATTTTTGCAGGAGCCTGGGTGGGGGATGGTCTCGGAGATCATGGGGATAGAGAAGAGGGCATAAAGTGAATTCAAGAGCTTGTGAGGTAGAATTGGTAAGATTTTGGGTCATGAGAGGAAAGAAGAAACAAAAACGACTTGGGTTTCTAGCTTGATGCATTGGGTAGAGGTTTATCCCCTCACAGGAGTGTGGCTCTGAATGGTTGGGGAGTTCTGTTTTGGACATCCTACTCAGAGCTGACAGCAGGACAGCCAGGGAAATACATCTAGAGTCAGAGGAATGAAATTCTCTCTCTCTTTCTCTCTCTCTCTCTCTCACACACACACACAGAGGACCCCATACCAAAAATAATTGGGTAAGAAGTATGAAGAACCATATCAGGAAAATTTCAAAATACCTTCTATGATCCAGCCCTTGTCCTGCTCCCTCCTCTCTCCTGCTCCCCCCCCACCCCCAGCAGCTCTCTTTGCACCAGCTTTGCTGGCCTCTCTGCTGTCTCTTGAGCATTCCAAGCATGCTCTCATCTCCAGGCTTTAGCTCTAGCTGGTCTCCCTCATTCTTCTTCGTTTTCTTATTTTATGACTTTATTGTGTGTTGCTTGTTTCCCTGTGAGAATATACACAGGGGCAGGGATCCTTGTCCCTTTTGTTCTTAGAACCATGCTAGGGCAAACAATAAGCTCTCCATAAAAACTTGTGGGATGAATGAATTTTAAAATGAGTCCACTTAAAATGTGGACTAAAATTTGATTGATAATTGACCTTTAAAAAGAGAAATAAAAATTATAAGAATATTTTAATGTATACTTCACAAAATGTGGTTAATAATTACAATTATGATTCTTAGAGTAAAGAATGAACCAAGTGTTCCTTATTTGGGGAGTTGTATAATTTTTCTGACAATATTGTTTAATGATATGGTATACCTTAGACCAATTCCTATTTAGACCAAAATCCTCTTTGACTTTTGTGATATGGCTATAAAAAAGTGTTATCTTTTGCAAAAATATTTGAGGCTTTGTCACTTTTTCTGCCCACCTTAGTATGCCATAAATAAATAAACAATATTTGAAATTGAGATACACTTTGCAAGTAATAAACTGCTCACATCTTAAGTGTACCATTCAACTGGATTTGGGAACTCATATCAAGACAGAACATTTCCATCACCCCAGAAAGCTCCTTTGTGCACGTTCCCAGTCAGCAGTCCCTCCCCAAGCAATCACTGGTCTTGTTTCTACCACCATAAGCTAGGTTTTTTTGCACTCTAGAATTGCAAATAAATGGATTCAGATAGTATATAGTTTCTTTCACTGAGCATAATGTATTTTGAGATCCATCGTGTTGTTGTGTGTATTTGTAGCTCATTTTATTTCATTCCTTAGGAGTGTACCAAGGGCCTTTCATATTTCAAAAGGCTCATTCTGTGTATTTAATCAATTGTTACTTGAGATAACTCTGCCATTGCCTTTGCGGGTGGTTCAAGTACTCCTTTTTCACTTTCTTTCATTTAATGAAGTTCTGTATCTTCCTCTGTTAAGACTTGCCACTTTACTTTGTAATTAATTTCCATATATTTGTAGTGTGTTTTTAAGTACATATCTAACAGTGAATGAGAAACTGACCCCCCCCCAAAAAAAAAACTAGTATGAAGTAGACATTACCAGTAAAAAAGGAAGGGTGTTTGGAGTAGGGACTAATTTTATAAGTGGTCACTTTATTAGTGTTTTGATCATTTTTTGTATTTTGATCACTTTTGCTTCACAAAGTAAACTTCTAAATATAGGGATCAGGATACTGAACACTCTTATATGTCAAGGACACTCCTTCCCCTGGTGCATGTGTGTATGTGTGTGTGTGCATAACACACGTGGGTCCATGCCTGGGAACTTGAAGACTCACTTGTATGTACACATTCACTAGCTTGTTGTCATTATCCATTTGAGACAATAAAGCTAAACAAAGCAGACATAGACATCTATTTGATTCGGTTATATGAAATTGCTGATATTTAAGCCTTTCTGATGTATAAAACCAGCAATTTCATGGGGTTCAACTCATCGGTTTTATACTGCAAATTGCCACCCATTAATGGGTAATGAAATCAATTTAATAGGCTAGGATCAGCATTTTTTTTTAAATGAAATAGACTAGAGTAGAAGATATCAGAGGGAATTTGTGTTGTAAGAATAGTTAAGGCTTACTTCTGTGCCAGGTGCTCTTCTAAGTGCTTTGTAAGCCTTAGCTATCGATTATCATTATCATTGTCACGTCCTGATTATAGCTCTGTGCTAGCCTAGTGGACCAGGAAAGACTAGTGATACCGTGTTAAAACTCCACCCAGAAAATTCAAGACATTTGAAAGTCAAAGGATCTCACTATAGCACAGCCACAAAAGTAGCCCAGAATACTGCCCAGGGAAGTTTCAAAAGCTGTATTCTCGTCGTCAGCCCCGGAAAACTAAAGACAGAATGTCTGATGCATACTGTATATTGTCTCTCCAAAATCTTACAAAAGGCATCTTGCTTTAGATAATGGGTGGTTCCTGAAAAGTTGAAAGCTTTTTAAAATCCAACTCGAGACAGCATGCCTGATATATCTGCTTCCACTTCTGAGATAGTCAGGCTCAATTCCTTTATTATACAGAAACCTCCCCATTACATACAAACACGGTGGTAAATTCTTCTGTGAAGTAAAGAATTACATCCCTGGTCTTCATTATCATATTTTCCTAAAGAGAAGAGTAAATCTTTCCTGTCCAATAACTGTGTTAAATCCAGATGAAATGTGTGTTCTTCCTCCATAGTTCTTAGGAGAATGAGATTAATTCAGTTGCCAATTTGTCTTTTCCACATTTTTCTTAGAGTCATAGATTAAGTTTTTGGTTTTCCAAGTATCTGAGGGTGGGTCCTTTCCACTTTCTCTTTTTGTTAAAAGACAATCCCCTTCCACTCCCCGCCCTCCAGCAAACAATAGTAATACCCAACAACTGCATAGTGTGACTTTGTTGTTACATTAACATAGTACATTATTGGAGAAGAAGCAGATCAATGCCATGGTGAGTAAAAGCAGGAAAATAAACTCCTGTAACATAGGAGCGTGAACTGCTACACCAAAAATATTGGTGCTTACGATGCAGGCTCTGTGCCTGGAGCTGACAATGTAAATTCTTGCCAATATAAAGCTTCTCTGCAAAGACATTAATCCTGCAGAGGTTGCTGGTGCTGGAGGAGCATTTGTTTGCTAAGACAAAAATCCTTCAAGTTAATTAGTGATTTGAAAAAGCCAACCAAAAACAGTAACAATCATGGTCAACAGGAGGGCTCAGACTTCTGTTTTCTGGGGAGCAAAAGCCTGGATGAGGGAGATGCCTGGCTGTTTGATCAGATTTGCTACATTACAGAGACATTTTGTCAGTGGCCTGGCCATTATAGTAAATTCCTCGGTGGTTTTGGGTAGACTAAATTATCTTTGGTGCACATAGGTTAAAGCAAATATTTATTGAGTGCCTACTACGTACAAAGTCCTGTGCTTAACCAATTAATCTGTACTTTCAGGATGTATTTTCTTCATTCCCAATAAACATTTAACAGAAGGTATGCTTCAGTACTTTAAACTGATCTCCTTCGTGCATACCTCCTTAAAACTCTGTCATATGTGGCCAGTGCTGTTCTTACACATTACATATTCTTGTGTCGCAAGTGTTACTCTTCAGTGCTTCTATTTCTCGGTATATCTAGGCTGTCCTTGACTTTGGGATATTCAACTTTTGTACAACTCTTTTTTTCTTTTTTAATTTTTTTAAAAGACTTTATTTACTTATTTGACCCAGAGAGAAGGAGCGCGCGCACGCACGAACGAGCGCACAAGCAAGGGGAGTGGCAGGCAGAGGGACAGGGAGAAGCAGACTCTCTGCTGAGCAGGGAGGCAGATGTGGGGCTCCATTCCACAACCTTGAGATCATGACCTGAGCTGAAGGCAGATGCTTAACCGACTGAGCCACGCAGGCGCCCCTTTTGTACAACTCTTAAATAAGCTGTACTGTACACTGAATTCAAACCTTTCTTCATGAACCAATACATGAACATTTAAGTTTCTGCACGCACTGCTAGCCTAACAGTGGTGTAATTCTGGCAGAGTCTCCCACCTTGGCTTGTCCAGCACTGTTTCGCAATTATTCAAATAGTTCTTTTGCATTTTGCTCTTTTTTTTTTCCACTTAGCCATTATTTTTATAAAATGAATGACAAGAGCATAGATCTCAAAACCAACATAATGGAGAAAAGCTGGAAATCATTAAAAATGTTAAAAGCAAAACATTTCCAGCTTCAATCTAATGTTCACTGAATTTTAAGCCAGTATTTTGCATGTTTAAATGGGAAGAACAAAATTAAACAACATGCATGAAAGCAGGAAATAACTTGAAGATTGTATCTGAAGAAAAACTTCTAATTCTTATTATCATTTATCTGACCTTCTGCAAACGGCCCTTCCCTTAGAACATAGAAGATGATCAACTTTCTAATATTCAACTTGTATATATATGTGTATATATTTTGAGCATGTTATATGTACATGTAGAGGATTGCCTACAAAGAATCCTGCCTGTAAAACTTTTATAGAGCAAAAGGGTCATTTTAACATTGAAATTCTTGTTGGTGGAATAAGTACCAAGTTTGCTTCTTGTCCATCCTAAAGCCCCATTGAAGTAAATTGTGCTCTTACACACCCCCGAAAACAACAACAACAACAAAAACCAACACCCAAAACAATCACCTTAGGTGCCAAGAGAATGGAAGGAGCAGGTTGCACCCAGATGAGAGTTTCCCAGAGACTTCTAAAAGAGAAGAGAACTGACAAACTTGTAGAGCCCAAATGGAAAGCAGGAACTGCTTCAAGACAAAAGGGCTTTCCCTGTCTTGTAAAATCCTGAATGAACTGAAGAGACTTTGCAAAGTGCCTTCAATGGCATTAAGACAGGGGCTTGGGAAGTGCTTTCTTCCAGAATAAGATGAGGTCAAGAGAGCAAAGGTCAGATTCTGTGGGGATGGGAAAACAAAGAATCCTTCTGACCTTGAGGAGAGAGCAAGGCTAGAAAGACAGAGAGGGTTACTGCATTATGACCCTGGGTTGACTGGGCCCTGAGTACCAGTGTCCCCAACACTGGGCAAAGGGTCCTGTGCTCCTAACATAGAATCAGAAGCCACTGGGTCTCATTGGACCACATTCTCCAGCCA
The DNA here is from genome assembly GCF_002288905.1 of Enhydra lutris kenyoni. Classification (NCBI taxonomy): domain Eukaryota; kingdom Metazoa; phylum Chordata; class Mammalia; order Carnivora; family Mustelidae; genus Enhydra; species Enhydra lutris. The sequence goes on along the minus strand of NW_019154102.1, from coordinate 1,012,411 downwards.
GAAGTGCAAATCCACCGTGAGGCATGTCTAGAATCTGATTTAATTGCATTGAAAGGAAGTAAAGAAATAGATAATTTCTTTAACACATGAATCTTTTAAGAGCTACAACCTCTACATCAAGAGAGGCAGGAGGGGGTGTAGTGTACCTTGAATGATACTAATAATAATTTTGAGTTACCTGTAAACTCACGGAAGAGAAGTTTTTGGTCAAAGGGGCCTTCTGACACCTAAAATTTAAAGAAGTTGGTAATTGCAATGCTTAGAACCAACTTGCCTTCTAGGAACTTTTCCTCTCCTGGTAGCCCCAGCTGCCACTGCTGGGTATGGTTTGGGTTCTTGCTGAGTTTCCCTGCCATGAATCACATATACTCTATCAAGTTACTAGATACAGGTCAGCTTTTGTGCCCTTACAGGGAAGGGGTGGGGCACACAGAAAGGACAGAGAGCAGTGTCAGGTCAGGCAGTGAGAGGCAGGTCAGGAGACCAGGAAGTTCATCTTGCCAACTTTGCAGTCAACACATGAGGTCTGCATGAACTCATGCTTCCTCTGGAAAGCCTTCACCCATCAGTGGACCCACCCAGTACACTGACCCTCGTGTATTGTCCCACACTCTTCTTCCTCTGAGCTGTCGTCCAGTCCATGCCTCTGGACTTTAAAGTTCCCAAGGGCCAGGGTGGTATCTTCTCTTATACCCACTATGGGACTGGCCTGTAATAAGGTGCTCAAGGGAAACACTCCAGAAATTTGATTTTATCAAAGTACTCTTTTCTTCCTGCTGAAAAATGCTCCCACTCCCCAGAGGTTTTATTTCTTCTAGTGGTGATCCCTTCATATCTTCAGTTGTGCTTATACTCCTGTTCTTGGTTCATGAACCTCTGGTGGTATCTGTTGACTTATAGTCATGTCAGATGAAGTCTCAGCTCATTTATCTACCCTGCATCCCTCCAACCACTCCTAGACGCCTACTCCCAATGTTCAGTTTTCCCAGTGGCTGCATCTTGGACTTCAAACAATGTATTTGGACCTCCATTTATTTTTCCACTTAGACAGTGTCTTCTGACTTCCTTGTTTTGATAGGAGGCTAATTATGCCCAGCCTTTCCCTCCTCTCTGCTCCCCACCCCTTCTATTTCCCTATCTCTGTCAAGATTGATCAGATCAGGGGCACCTGAGTGGCTCAGTGGGTTAAGCCTCTGCCTTCGGCTCAGGTCAGGATCCCAGGGTCCTGGGACCAAGCCCCGCATCCGGCTCTCTGCTCAGTGGGGAGCCTGCTTCCTCCTCTCCCTCTCTCTGCCTGCCTCTCTGCCTCCTTGTGATCTCTGTCAAATAAAAAATAAATAAATAAAATCTAAAAAAAAAAAAAAAGATTGATCAGATCAATGTTCTCGAGTTTGGTTAACATTTACATTTTGTTCTGCAACCAGACTGTCTTCAGTGACTTGCCCATTAGTTCCTTCATTCCTTCATTTTTCATTCAATAAATATTTTTTGAGTGCTTACTATGTGCCAAGCACTATTGTAGGCACTAGGGATATAGAAGTGAATACAATAAGCAATATTCTTCAAAACAAAGGAAAAAAAAAAAAAAAGCAAGTCTTCATGGAGCCTTCCTTCGCATAATGGGAGAGAAGCAAAATACATATTTTGGGGGCACCAGGGTGGCTCAGTTGGTTAAGCATCTGCCTTCCGCTTGGGTCATGATTCCAGGGATCATGGGATTGAGCCTCATATTGGACTACCTGCTTAGCGGGGATTCTGCTTTTCCCTCTCCCCTTGCCACTCCCCCCTTCTTCTGCTCTCTCTCTCAAAGGAATAAACGAACTCTTTTTGTTTGTTTGTTTTTGTTTTTGTTTTTTTGTTTTGTTTTGTTTTTAAAAGATTTTATTTATTTATTTGACAGATGACAGATGGAGATTATAAGTAGGCAGAGAGGCAAGCAGGGTGGGGGCGGGGGGAAGCAGACTCCCTGCTGAACAGAGAGCCTGATACGGGGCTCCATCCCAGGACCCTGAGATCATGACCTGAGCCGAAGACAGAGGCTTAACCCACAGAGCCACCCAGGCACCCCCATGGAATAAACGAACTCTTAAAAAAAAAAGAAGGGAAGAAGAAGACGACGACCAGGGTGGAGGTGGGAAACTAGTGAGGTTTCCCCAACCAATTCTCCAGTCCTCTGATGTCAACAGGTTGTCCAACAGTTAGATTTAATGCTAACCCTAGCTACCTGGAGCTAGCCAGACACCACAGATTAAGGGCGCAGTCCCACAACACTGTCCGCACTTCAGTCACAAGCCACAAATGAGCACCCAGACGACCACGACCTCTCCAAGCTCAGGTTCCATAGGTGGCTAGAACAACTCACAGAGCCCAGGAAAGTACTTGACTTGCTATTACCAGTTTACCGTAAAGGATACAACTAAGAAAAACCAAATGGAAGAGATGCATAGGACAAGGTATGGGATAGGGAAGGGCACAGAGTTTCCATATTTTTAGTGAAAAGTCCAAATGGATTCTTCCTTCTCAAATCCATGCTACCTTTTATTTTTTTCAGATTGTTTTTTGAGTAGATAATATATTCATATGATTTAAAACCCAAAATGACATAACAATTATGTGGTAAAAACTCTTGCACTCACATCTATTTCATCTGCTTCATGCTTAGACCAGGCATTCACGCATGCATTCATTCGTTCATTTTAATTTACTTTAGTTTCTGCTTTTTCCCCTCGAGTTTCTTTTTCAATGATTTTTATTTATTTATTTGTCAGAGAGAGAGAGAAAGAGAGCACAAGCAGAGGAGTGGCAGGCAGAGGCAGAGGGAGATGCTGGCTCCCCAGCAAGAAGCCTGACATGAGACTCAATCCCAAGATCCTGGATCATGACCTGAGCCAAAGGCAGATGCTTAACCCACTGAGCCACCCAGGTGTCCCTTCCCTCAAGTTTCTGCATTGCCTTTCTTTTTGAGGAAAGAAGGAACATGAACCTTGTCTACCATGTATCAAACATTTTGTAGCTTCTCACTCCTTTTATCTGTTGCTTAGACTACACAATTCTGCTTACATGAGTTATCTAAAATACTCAAGTTTATAGAAATGGAGAGTATAATGCTGATTTCCAGGGGCTGCTGGGTGGTTGGGGTAAAGAAGATTTGCTGTTTAATGGATATAGAGTTTGATCGTGCAAGATGGAAAAATTCTGAAGATTCACAATAATGTGAATATACTTAATACTGTTGGACTGTACACTTAGAGATGGTTACGAGGGTAAATTTTATGTTGTCTGTGATTTACTAAAATTAAAAATATATGTTTAAAAAAGGTTAAAAAAAGAAAGCAGAAGTTTCACTAATATCTATGGAAGTTAGGACTCTAAGTTTAAATAATAATTATAACAATATAATAATATTACTATTATAATAAATAATTATAATGATTATGATAAAGTTGCAGCTATTAATTATTGAGCCTTTACTTAGTTTTATAGTATCTCTTTCAGTCCTTAACACAACTTCCTGAGGTAGTAGGCATTACCACCCCGTTTTAACACAAGAGTATTCACAAATGCACCAGGACCATCAAATGGTCTCCCCACACTCTGAGATGGCTAGCTGGTTTGCGTGGCAATAAGAAACAGAAGACAGAGAGCCACATTACCAATCAGGAGGTTGGACATGTCACTCAACCTAACTGAGTCCCTCAGGGTCAGAGATTTCCCCCCTATGCCCTGAGGAGCCTAGGAGTTTCATAGAGACCTCCGCCCCACCCCCTGCCGCCACTCTCACCCAAAAAGTGTGGGACTGGAGAGGTCAGGTGAACAGGGCTCAAATCCTGCTGACCCAAAGCGGTTTGCATTTTTCTATTTTCCATTTTGGACTTTCACCCTAAAGAATGGGCTCTACCACTAAAAAGAAATTTGAAAGTCACTGGATTCAGTTATGTCTGAGCTCACACTTTATAATAGTTCAAATGAATCTTCCTGGATTTTGCATCTCCGGAGCTGTGAGTGGGCAGGGTCTGCTCCATAATTTGCAGGGCTCAGAGCAAAATGAAAAGGCCCCTTGTTCATCAAGCAGTAAAAGAAAAAAAAAAGTGCCATCAAAGGTGCTAAAACATGAAACTTCTTCCTTTCTTCTGTGGTCTTTCTCTCATCTTGTCACAGTGTTTTTATTCACTATTTATGTCATTCTAATTAAAGAGAGAGTAAAATTTTTAATTATTGGCATAAAATTTACTATTCCCATTCATACTGGGAAATGCCAGTTTCTAATGCAAATATAAGAGCATTTTACTCATGTGCAGAATCCTGAAAATTATATGATTTGTATTTCATAGCTCATGTATGCATATGTGTTTTGTTCTTACCAGAATGGTGGAAACACTACACAAGACTAACTCAACTGTTTTTATTTCCATCTTGAGATGCACACATTCTACCACCAATTTGTTCCTTCTACTGTTGAATAGGAAAGGACTGGAAAGAAGGGGACCTGTGGGTGGCCCAATCTTTCCCTTCCCTCTATGTCATCATTTTCAGTAGTAGTGGTTAGCTGACCCAGGTAGTTTGATAGGAGTAAGAAAGGATGGGATTGGGTTCCTTGGTTGTTTGGTGTTTCTTAGACTACCATTACCATCTTTTTGCGTTCTGAGCAAGTTCTTATAGTCTCTGGGGGCTATCAGCACCCCTGTTGACTCAGGCGTAGACATAATATGATTGCTTTTTACTTGCATTGAGTCTCATTGAACTCGCACACATTGTGGGGCCACTGGAATCCTGTGCTCATGAGGCATGTGAATGCTATATTGCAAAGGAGGTAGTAAGGAACAGCAGGGGACATACATACTGTGTGTATCTCCTCTGTTCATGCACACATGCTCTACTGTACCATTGGACTTCATTTATGAATAGAAGCTCAGGGCGCCTGGGGGGCTCTGTGGGTTAAAGCCTCTGCCTTCAGCTCGGTTCATGATCCGGGGGTCTTGGGACTGAGCCTCGCGTCGGGCTCTCTGCTCAGCAGAGAGCCTGCTTCCCTTCCTCTCTCTCTGCCTGCCTCTCTGCCTGCTTGTGCTCTCTGTCTGTCAAATAAATAAATAAAATCTTTAAAAAAGAGAGAGAATACAAGCTCAGAGATGAAATTACTAAGAATTTCAAAAAGCAATAGCAAAGCGTTAAAACCCAAGCATGGGCCATTCTGAATAGGAGGCCTACATGACATGACTACAGGGTTGCATACCCTGAAGCTGGTCCTATGGGTAGGGAATGGAGCGTGAATATTTCGATAGGCAAGTGCTTTCTTCATTGGATCTCTCAAAGCCTCAAAATGTAGGAAGGCTTATACAAACTGGAAACACCTATAGTAGGCATTACTACTGTTTGCCAGTATCTGGTGCTCTTCTCCTTCCAGACTCAGCCCATTTTAAAGAATGTCTGTGTGACTTTGGTTAATAAAATGTGCATAAAGTAACATATGTCTCTTCTGGCCAGAAGCACTTAAGAACTGGTGTGTGATTAATTATTTATCTCCCTTTGCCCCACTCCAGTGACTAACAATATTCCAGATGGTAGAGTCTCCACCAGCCTGGGTCCCTAAATGAGAACAATGTGAAGCAGAGCCCCCATCCTCCTACGACCCTCCTGCTGACCCAGAGTGGACCTGTAGCAAGAGAAAGAAAGAAACCTTTGTTATAAAGATTTGGGAGTTTTTTGCTATTGCCCAGACTAATACAGTGTTATTACTGTCCCCCCCCCCACCCATGGAATATATACTACAACTTAAAATTATCTTTGAAATAGTCATAAAATGTGCATTTAAAATCCAAATGCTATAGCTATTTTAAACGTTGATTTCGTTTTTTTTTCTTAAAATAGAAATTACCTTCGGTAAATTTTGTATTTGTTGAGTATTTAATCGTTAATTTTTATATGCGTGTTGTTTGAAGGGCAAAACACAAGGGTAAAGTGCTAAAGTTGAACCTAATTTTCCTTTGTATCCAAGGATCTCACTGATACCACAGTCACTGTAATATTCTAGAGTCTGTGTTTCATGCTACTGGGCAAAACCTTTCCCTTTAGCAAACCTTGATGAATAGAAAGGATAGTAACTCTACTGAATGTTTTCAGTGGCTTCCTTTCCAGTAGTGGAGTGATCAGGGGAGCTATTTTCCCCAAAAAGTATACAAGGAAGAAACAAAAGATCTGGATTATTTGGGCCTGAATAATTCTATAGATCTGAAATTCTCCCCAAGATGCCACATACATGGTACTTTTACTATTGATATTAAACTCCTCTTCTTTCTCTGATATCTGGAAGGATATAAACTCCATCACTGGGAAGAGCTATTTGTAGAAGAACATGGAAAACTAGTTTTAAAAGCAACTATGAAAACTGGCAGAGAAAACTTAGATGGATTCTTTTGTATTCAGAATTAATGCTCCAAGGAGAAAAAAGCCAATGAAAGTAAAGGTCTGAACAGCAAATTAACAATTCTCATGGTTGGTCTTGATATTTGATGTCAGATAAATTTCAATGAACTAAGTCTCCAGTTTCTTTCTTAGAGCAAATATAAGTCTGCTCTCTATAGACTTTAACAGATGGAAAAGAAATATACTGAATTATGTAAAATGCTAACTCTGAGATCCAGTTATTTGAAGGCTCTTAGAATTCCAAGTAAACTCCCTGTGTTTAGAAATACCTGGTCATTGGCATTTGTAGACCCAATTTTTTAAAAAAAGATTTTATTTATTTATTTGAGAGAGAGAGTGAGAGAACATGAGAGGGGAGAAAGTCAGAGGGAGAAGCAGACTCCCCGTGGAGCCAGGAGCCCAACTCGGGACGCGATCCCCAGACTCCGGGATCATGACCTGAGCCGAAGGCAGTGGCCTAACCAACTGAGCCACCCAGGGGCCTGACCCAATGTTTTCTGACTTAACTGTCTTTCTTTCTTTCTTTCTTTCTGTCTGTCTGTCTGTCTTTCTTTCTTTTTTTCTTTCTTTCAAGTAGGCTCCATGCTCAGTGTGGAGCCCAATGCAGAGCTTAAACTCGCAACCCCAAGATCAAGACCTAAACTGAGATCAAGAGTTAGATGCTTAACCAACTAAACCACCTAGGCACCCCTTCTGGCTTAACTCTCTTTGGGTGACCTGGAAGTTTCAATATAAGTAGAACCTTGTAATTTTGTGAGAGCACAAATGTGAATAGGCTATCCCAAGTTTGGGGTATACAAGGAGGTGTGCCTAGCCTGCGGGCCAGCAACTCCACCACAATGCAATCCAGTCTTACTGTTCTCCATCCGCTGCATATGCAGTAAATCTCAAGGAGTATAAAAGAGTTTGTGTGTGTGTGTGTGTGTGTGTGTGTGTGTGTGTGTGTGTGAAGAGCCCTGTGAAGAAAAATAGTCTCTAGTCTTAATGTTGTTGAAGAAAAGGTAAAACTCTCAGAAAGTAATTATTCTTAGGCAGAGAATACTTTGGGGATAGTTATAGCCCATTATTAAACACTCTTTCTTTTGAGGCTGATGATGTGACAAGTCACCCATATACTATCTAAAGAAACAGAGGGTGTCACCTGGGTGGGTCAAGCATCAGCCTTGTGGTTAAGCATCTGCCTTGGCTGAGGTCATGATCTCCGGGTCCTGGGATTGAGCCCCATATCAAGCCCAGCATTGAGCTCCCCACTCAGCGGAAAGTCTGCTTCTCTCTCTCCTTCTGCCTCTTTCCCTGCTCCACTCATGCTCCCTCTCTCAAATGAATATGTAAAAAAAATCTTAAAAAAAAAAAAAGAGAGAGAGAGAAAGAGAAAGGGAGATTGGTTTATGAGCATATTTAGCAACTTCCTGGTCAGACCATAGCTACTTTTCAAGTGAGAAATAAAACAATAAAACTAAAGTGAGGAAATGCACTGGAAATAATTACCTTTTATAGAAATAGGATTCAGGAGGTCTATAGAGGCATGTCTATGAAGCAACAGGCAATGTGGCTTCTACTGCTGCAATGAGAGCTCCAAAAGTAACAGTTGGTTCAACAGTCTACAAAATGTGACATTAATGGGGCAGGTGGCTTCAGCTGACCCTCCTCTCAAGGTGAAGAAATCCATCCCCTAGCATAGAAGTGTTCATTCAACTCACCGGGAGCCCCAGCATTTAGAGGCAATTACTTTGTTTCAGAAATACACTAAGTGTTATCTTTATGCCAGCAAATGGATAGAGTTGCAAAGGAAACAAAAGGCAGTTGTCAGTCATTTTCTTGAAGGAAGCATTTACAACCTCAAGAATGCCCTTCTGAGGTGGGTCCTTTGCTGTCTGAGTTCATATTGTGTCTTCCTCTACAATCCCCTTCCTACATTTCTTCTAGCTCTGATGCTGCGTAATCACTAAGAAGGGCAGGAGGACCCTGCTCATCTCCTGTGACTTCTCATTCTCCTCTGTTCATACGTTTGAACAAGCACAGTTACACTCTCATCAGCATAGACTGGATCTTGCAGTTTCCAGCCATTTTACACTTAATGTTCTGTTCAGTCATTATGCAAGGTAGGATTCATTTATTTTAGCTTCTCTCCATAGTTTTATAAAAGACTCTGATCCTATACTTACACAAACACCCCTCAAAAGCTTGAGGGAATTTAGGGGCACCTGAGTGGGGCAGTCAAGTGAGTGACTGAATCCTAATTTTGGCTCAGATCCTGATCTCAGGGTCCTGGAATGGAGCCCTGGGTCGGGTTCCACAGCCACCTGCTTTAGATTCTCTCTTTCCCTCTCCCTCTGCCCATCCCCTGCTTGTGCACACTCACTCACTCTCTCTCTCTCTCAAATAAGTAAATCTTTAAAAAAAAGTTTGAGGGAATTCAAAACTCAGTAATAATTTATTGCAGTTCAGGGGAAAATTATATCATGTGGTGGTATTTATAAATTTAGTTATTCACAACACATGCGTGACTCTAGGTGTCCTGACATATATGAAGGACCTATGTTTTCCAATGAAACAATTAACCAATTAAAAATCATTCTCAGTTTAAATAATGTGTAATTTTCAAGTAACAAAATGATGTATAGAGATGCAAGGAAAGAAAGAATATGTGTAAATCAAGTGTAACTCAGTTCCACTGCCATGTGCCCCTAAGTCTAACAAAATAAGGGACTTAGAAATTAAGTCACTGTTTCAGAGTTAATCTTGTAAAGAAAACACTTATTAGATTGGAGTTCTAAAGAAGTTGGCTAAAAAGACAGACTGCCTCCCAAGTCAAAAGTAGAAAGTACCTGGAAATCTAATAAAGGTTTGCCCACAAGTCAAAAAAGCTACAGCTTTATCACCAATGTTCTTACACCTGTAGAAATGATGTCCATTTCCAGCAGGTATGGCAAACTAGGTAATCTGGCCAGCCCTTCAGGTAAAAAAATAAAATGCAATAAAATTTATAATCATCTTTTTTAATGCATTAGTGATATAGCAAGAAAGTGAAGAATACTCAGGCCAAAAACAAAGTGAAAAGGGATAAAAGTACCCAGGGATATAAGCTGAGCAATAAAATGATTTTTTTCTTTGAGGGCATTTGCTGAACTGGATAACACAAACTTCACTTTTTTATGGCTTCATAGTTCTGAAGATAAGAGACAAAGTGCAGGGATTCCAAGAGTTGGGGGGAGGGGCATCTATTATGAGACCTAATGAAACTAGGACCTTAAAAGCCTCACCCTTATTCTAGTGTAAGAGGAGCAAGCGATAAATCGAGGCACCCTCAGAGATACCCCAGGAGACTCCAAGGAGAATTCTCTGCCTCAAATCTTACTACTAAGTAAGAGGAACAAACAAAATCTCACTTGAGAATTTATAATTAAGTAAGTAGGCTTATAAACTGAGTTTGCTTTATCTGGATGGTCAGGCTGAGGACTTAACTTAAAGTGTTCTTGGAGAGAATGTGCCCTCAGGCACATGGCCGAAGGAAACCTACCTTCATTCCAGCTTCAAAAATTCCCAGAAATAAAGTTCTATAAAATATAGTATATAATAAAAAATCATGAAATACAGAGGAAAACAACATACTATAACCAAAGCCAGCAGAAACCAGTTAGCACAATCAGATCATCAAAGACTTCAGATACAGGAATTATCAGAAACTATATGGAATAAAAGAAAGGTATAGGGAAAAACGAGTAATGAACAATATGAGGAGTGACCAAGCATATTAGAAATAGAGCCAAATAGGGATGCCTGGGTGGTTCAGTTGGTTGAGCGTCTGCCTTTGGCTCAGGTCATGATCCTGAGGTCCCGGGATTGAGCCCCACATTGGGCTCCCTGCTGATTCTCCCTCTCCCCCTACTCCTCTCACTCGCTCTGCTCTCTCTCTCTCTCTCAAATAAACAAATAATAATCTTTTTTAAAAAGACCCAAATAAATGTTATAGAAAGGAAATTTGATAATTGAAATTATAAATCCAATGAATGGGTTTAACGGAAGATTAGATATAGAGAATTAGTGAAGCAAAAGTAGGTCACAAAAATTATCCAAATTTTTGCCTAAAGAAACAGATACGGAGAATATAAAAGAAAGAGTACCACAAAGTGAGAAGGTCTAAAATGTACCTAAATAGAGTTCTACAATGTGATGGTCGGTGTTAATGTGTCAACTTAGCTAGGATATAGTACCCAGATATTTCGTCATACATTGTTTTAGATATTTCTCTGAAGGCATTTTTTAGATGAGATAAACATTTTCATCAGTAGACTTCGAGTAAAGCTGATCACCCCCCATTATGTAGACAAGGCCTCATGAAATCAATTGAAGGCCCTCCACAATTGCATGAACCAATTACTTAAAATTTCTCTCTCTCTTTCTCTCTCTCTCTACACACACACACACACACACACACACACACACACACACACACTGTTGGTTCTGTTCTCCTGGAGAAGCTTGACTAATACATGCAAGGAAAGAGAGTGAAGCAATATTGAAGAGATAATGCTTGGGAATTTTTCATAACTGATGGAAGACCCCAACGTACAGATTTAAGAATATTAATGAATGCCCATGCATGATAAATATCAAGAAATCTGTAAGTAGACAAAACATAGTTAAGCTGAAGAGCCCCAGAAGCAAGGATCAAATCATAAGAGCATCCACAGAGGACAGATTTCTTTCAAAGGAATGAGCATGACTGACAGCACAGCACTCAGCAGAAACACTGGGAGTCAGAAGACAATGGAATGATACCTTCATATACTGAGGGGAAATAGCTGCACCCTACAACTCTGTGCCCTGAGAAGATACCTTTTAAGAATAATGAAGGAGATGGGGCGCCTGGGTGGCTCAATGGGTTAAAGCCTCTGCCTTTGGCTCAGGTCATGGTCCCAGGGTCCTGGGATTGAGTCCCGCATCAGGCTCTCTGCTCAGTGGGGAGCCTGCTTCCTCCTCTCTCTCTCTCTCTCTCTCTCTCTCCTCTCTGCCTGCCTCTCTGCAAACTTGTGATCTCTGTCTGTCAAACAAATAAATAAAATATTTAAAAAAAAAGAATAATGAAGGAGGAAATAGAGATATTTTCAGACAAACAGAAAGTGAAAGAAAAAAAGGACAAATGAGATAATCAAAAAGTGAAATCATAAGAAGGGTCTTCATGAAGTCTAAAGGATATATTTCAGGGAGAAGGAAAGAGATCTTTTCTTCCATGTGGAGAGGAGACCCTATATAGACAGAGATGCCTGAAGTGGGTGTGAAATGCAAAAAGAATGAAAACCAGTGGAAGTAATAAACATGCTGATAGAGATAAAGAAGGAACTGCATAAAATAGCACTAATGACAAGTGAGAGGATTAAAAACAAGAAGACTACAAATAAACAAAAACAAGATATCTTTCCTCTCCTAGGTTCATGAAGGTGTGCTCTCTATATGCTCTCTATATCATCTTCTAAAACCTTTATTGTTCTTGGGGCACCTGGGTGGCTCAGTTGGTTAAGCATCTGCCTTTGGCTCAGGTCATGATCCCAGGGTCACAGAATCGAGCCCCATATCAGGCTCCTTGTTCTGTGGGAAGCCTGCTCTGCCTGATGCTCCCCCTGCTTGTGCTCACTCTCACTCTTTCTCTCTCTCTAACAAATAAATAAATAAAATCTTTAGGAAAAAAAAAATAAAACCTTTATTGTTCCAGCTTTCATATTTATATGCTTAACCCACCTGAAATTCATTTTCTATGAGATGTGAAAGAGACGTCTGTCTTTCTTAGTCAGCTTTGCTGCAGTGACAGACAATGCTCCGCTCAAAAATTTTAGTGGCTTGCACCAACATATATTCTTGCTCAAGTTAATATCAGCGACTACAGGTTTGCTGCTTCAACTCCATCCCAAGTTGTTTCTCGTTGCCAGTCCCATGCATCTTCTGCTTCTGAGAACCAGACTGAAAGAACAGCCCTTTGTAAGACATGCCATTCTTAGGGCAGAGGAAAGAGCCAGATACTGTTACACTTAAATTATCTGTCTGGATAGAGCATATGCAAGTGCTCAAGCTAGATACAGTGAGATGAGAACATAAACTCTTCATGCAGGGAGCCATGACGAATCTTATGGCAATGGGTAGGAGTATATAATCCTCTAACAGGAAAGGATACAAATACAATTAAGTTCCTCATTTAGTTTTTTTCCCTGTATTATCTCCAGTTGTCCCACTATGATGTGCTGAAAAGTCTATCCTTTCCCCAGGGATTGCAGTGCCAGGTTTGTTCAAAGACAAGCTTCCCACATACCTGAGCTCTCATTTTTTTTTTTTTTTCCCAATTTCTTCCTTCTCTTTCCCAAATCAGATTATTCGTTACTATAGTGTTAATAGTAAGACTTCATAGCTGGTTAATCAAATCTACCCACTTTGTTCAGGTGTATCATGACTCTTCTTGGATCTTTGCCCTTTCATATCCCTTTGTTAATTTCTGTAAAAACCTGTTGGGATGTTGAATAGGTCTACATTACATCTACTGATCAATTTAGAAAGAATTGGCATCTGTACAATATGGAATCTACTAATTCATTAACATGGCTATTTCAATCTTCTTTAATTTTTTTCAGTAATATTTTCTAGTTTCCTGGCTAGAGGTCATCATATTTTCTCTTAGATTTATTCATAAATGTTTTATGCTTTTCATGATTTTTAAATGATATATTTCCTTTAATTTCATTTTTATACCTTTATTAATTTTCAATTTCTATTTTAGATCCTCTAGATTTTACTTTGGGGTAAAAATAAATCATTTTAATTTTACATTTTTTGAAATATTAAGCTATCTGTACCAATAATACTTGTTAAGAGTACATTTTCTCCCCTTTGAATGCCATCTTTATTACACACTAAGTTTCCATGAATGCCTAAGTTGTTTTTTTTCTTTTCCCTATTCAGTTTTCATATATTTTGCCCATCTCCTAATCTTTAGTTATATGTTATTTCCCATGCTCTATTTCTTTGCTGGTATGTAAGCTTTTTCTTTCTCAACCTTCTTTGTTTTTTCTTTGATTAACTATATTTTGGCTTATTGCTGACGCATAGACATGTGATTGATTTTTGTGTTTTGATGTATTCAGCAAACTTGCTAAATTCTAATGATTAAAATTATTAATTCTGATAATTTGCCAGGATGTTCATTTGGATTCCCTACTATACATTATTATTATTACAAATGAAGTATTGCCTGCCAGGAAAGTTCACCTGACTTTGGTGTCTGGGGTTTTTAGTGGGGTTCTATCATGTAGGCCTAGAATACCTGTGTGACTGAACTTAGTTATTCAGTGTCCAGTCCCTCCCAAGGTCTAAAATGACATGGCCCAAGTCTCTCACCAAAAATCACAGTTAGATAGCTTGCTGAATGTGGCCCATGGCCCCAGTTCTTAAGCAAGATAACTTGCCTGTATCAGATGCTTATCAAGTGAGATATTCCAAGGAATTGATCAAAGAACAGCCCCTTTTTTAGAATGTACAGGGTTTGGACTGCCCAAGCCAGCTGAGTTAACCCCTTACTAGATGCTTCAGAGTGAGTTTGTTTGAACAGACTCCCAAGTCACTTCTGATTTAGAACTCAAGGTTTGAGACTTCTGGGATTACCTTGGTCATATGAATTTGAGTTTAGGACTCTTTAAGGGCTGGCTTTGGGTTATAAATTATCAATAATGATATTATTCTGCTCAGTGCCAGTGCAACATTTCTTGAAGTCATGTGTGTGTGTGTGTGTGTGTGTGTGTGTTTCTGTGTGTGTTTCTGCGTGTGTTAGCATGGTGTATTTAATATATTTTTCCCTACAGTGAGGGCATAATCCCACCATAAGGGATCCCAGATGTAATGGGTGGATTCTCCTATTAGATTTACCAATTTTAGAGGCCTCTAGATCTTGTTTTCTGTCCTCACACTTCAACAAGCCATGACTATCAACCTAAGTGTAAGTTTGCCAGGTTAGACAAATGTCCTTGAGGCAAATGTGACTTTCGTAGTCTTTGAGTCCCTTCTTTCCCTTAGATATTTGGCCTGGTCATTCCTTGTTATTTTGCAGTCCTGTGGAATGCTTTTAAGCATAAGCTTTTAAAATATACTTAATTCTGTATTTTTTCTTTTCTTCTTCTTCTTTTTTTTTTTTTTCAGGAGAATCTTGGGGGCTAGAAAATACCTAGCCATTCAGACTACTGGCATATAAGAACAGTTCATTTGTGTTCACTCTTTCTTTTAGAAAATAATAGAGAGGGGCGCTTGGGTGGCTCAGTGGTTAAGCCTCTGCCTTCAGCGTGGGCCTTGATCTCAGGGTCCTAGGATCGAGCCCCACATCAGGCTCTCTGCTCAATGGGGAGCCCCACCCCGCCCGCCTGTCTGACTCTGCCTACTTGTGACCTCTGTCTGTCAAATAAATAAATAAAATCTTAAAAAAAAAAAAAAAAAGAAAAGAATAGAGATAGTTAAGGTTATACATTTTCCTTTGACTATAACTTTAGTCATTTCCCATAGGTTTTATTATAAATTACTATTCTTTTGTTAATGTCTAAATAAATTGTGATCTCAGGTTTTATTTCCTTTTTGATTCAGGTGAGATTTTAGAAAGCATTCTTCAATTTTGAAGTGGTTAAGTGTTTCTGTTTTGTTATGTTTCTATATTCTTCTGTTGATTTCTAGCCTAATTGAATTGTGGGTAGAGAATGTGGCCTGTAAAATCTTTATGTTTCTGGAATCTATTAGGATTTTCTTTGGGCCAAGTACATGATCAATTTTTATGGATATTCTGCAAGCAATTGAAAAGAATGTGTTTTCTCTGTTTATAGAAACCCTGTGTAAACAGGGATAACATTTGTACTTTAAATAAATGTGCATTTCTCTTTCAATTTCCATATGTGTGTTCTTTGACTTCCCAGAGTAATCTATTGCCTTAAGTGAAAATTTGGACAGTTAGGGCTGGGATAAAAAGAGAAAGTGGTAGTCTATGTTTAGCTTTTGATCACCAAAAAAGGATTTTTAAAAAATCTAAAGTAAAACAATATTCTGAAGAAATCAGATTTTCACCAGAGAGAAGAGGATTTTCTAATTTTATTTTTTTTTTAAACATATAATATCTTTTTATCCCCAGGGGTACAGGTCTGTGAATCGCCAGGTTTACACACTTCACAGCACTCACCATAGCACATACCCTCCCCAATGTCCATAATCCCACCCCCCCAACCCCCTCCCCCCATTAACCCTCAGTTTGTTTTGTGAGATTAAGAGTCACTTATGGTTTGTCTCCCTCCCAATCCCATCTTGTTTCATTTATTCTTCTCCTACACCCTTAACCCCCCATGTTGCATCTCCTCTCCCTCATATCAGGGAGATCATATGATAGTTGTCTTTCTCCGATTGACTTATTTCGCTAAGCATGATACCCTCTAGTTCCATCCACGTCGTCGCAAATGGCAAGATTTCATTTCTTTTGATGGCTGCATAGTATTCCATTGTGTATATATACCACATCTTCTTTATCCATTCGTCTGTTGATGGACATCTAGGTTCTTTCCAAAGTTTGGCTATTGTAGACATTGCTGCTATAAACATTCGGGTGCACGTGCCCCTTCGGATCACTACATTTGTATCTTTAGGGTAAATACCCAGCAGTGCAATTGCTGGGTCATAGGGGAGTTCTATTTTCAACATTTTGAGGAACCTCCATACTGTTTTCCAGAGTGGTTGCACCAGCTTGCATTCCCACCAACAGTGTAGGAGGGTTCCCCTTTCTCCGCATCCTCGCCAGCATCTGTCATTTCCTGACTTGTTAATTTTAGCCATTCTGACTGGTGTGAGGTGGTATCTCATTGTGGTTTTGATTTGTATTTCCCTGATGCCGAGTGATATGGAGCACTTTTTCATGTGTCTGTTGGCCATCTGGATGTCTTCTTTGCAGAAATGTCTGTTCATGTCCTCTGCCCATTTCTTGATTGGATTATTTGTTCTTTGGGTGTTGAGTTTGCTAAGTTCTTTATAAATTTTGGACACTAGCCCTTTATCTGATATGTCATTTGCAAATATCTTCTCCCATTCTTTCAGTTGTCTTTTGGTTTTGTTAACTGTTTCCTTTGCTGTGCAAAAGCTTTTGATCTTGAGGAAATCCCAATAGTTCATTTTTGCCCTTGCTTCCCTTGCCTTTGGCGATGTTCCTAGGAAGATGTTGCTGCGGCTGAGGTCGAAGAGGTTGCTGCCTGTGTTCTCCTCAAGGATTTTGATGGATTCCTTTCTCACATTGAGATCCTTCATCCATTTTGAGTCTATTTTCGTGTGTGGTGTAAGGAAATGATCCAATTTCATTTTTCTGCATGTGGCTGTCCAATTTTCCCAACACCATTTGTTGAAGAGGCTGTCTTTTTTCCATTGGATATTCTTTCCTGCTTTGTCGAAGATTAGTTGACCATAGAGTTGAGGGTCTATTTCTGGGCTCTCGATTCTGTTCCATTGATCTATGTGTCTGTTTTTGTGCCAGTACCATGCTGTCTTGATGATGACAGCTTTGTAATAGAGCTTGAAGTCTGGAATTGTGATGCCACCAACTTTGGCTTTCTTTTTTAATATTGCTTTGGCTATTCGAGGTCTTTTCTGGTTCCATATAAATTTTAGGATTATTTGTTCCATTTCTTTGAAAAAAATGGATGGTACTTTGATAGGAATTGCATTAAATGTGTAGATTGCTTTAGGTAGCATAGACATTTTCACAATATTTATTCTTCCAATCCAGGAGCATGGAACATTTTTCCATTTCTTTGTGTCTTCCTCAATTTCTTTCATGAGTACTTTATAGTTTTCTGTGTATAGATTCTTAGTCTCTTTGGTTAGATTTATTCCTAGGTATCTTATAGTTTTGGGTGCAATTGTAAATGGGATGGACTCCTTAATTTCTCTTTCTTCTGTCTTGTTGTTGGTGTAGAGAAATGCAACTGATTTCTGTGCATTGATTTTATATCCTGACACTTGACTGAATTCCTGTACAAGTTCTAGCAGTTTTGGAGTGGAGTCTTTTGGGTTTTCCACATATAGTATCATATCATCTGCGAAGAGTGATAGTTTGACTTCTTCTTTGCCGATTTGGATGCCTTTAATTTCCTTTTGTTGTCTGATTGCTGAGGCTAGGACTTCTAGTACTATGTTGAATAGCAGTGGTGATAACGGACATCCCTGCCGTGTTCCTGACCTTAGCGGAAAAGCTTTCAGTTTTTCTCCATTGAGAATGATATTTGCGGTGGGTTTTTCATAGATGGCTTTGATAATATTGAGGTATGTGCCCTCTATCCCTACACTTTGAAGAGTTTTGATCAGGAAGGGATGCTGTACTTTGTCAAATGCTTTTTCAGCATCTATGGAGAGTATCATATGGTTCTTGTTCTTTCTTTTATTAATGTGTTGTATCACATTGATTGATTTGCGGATGTTGAACCAACCTTGCAGCCCTGGAATAAATCCCACTTGGTCGTGGTGAATAATCCTTTTAATGTACTGTTGAATCCTATTGGCTAGTATTTTGGCGAGAATTTTTGCATCTGTGTTCATCAAGGATATTGGTCTGTAGTTCTCTTTTTTGATGGGATCCTTGTCTGGTTTTGGGATCAAGGTGATGCTGGCCTCATAAAATGAGTTTGGAAGTTTTCCTTCCATTTCTATTTTTTGGAACAGTTTCAGGAGAACAGGA
The DNA here is from genome assembly GCF_002288905.1 of Enhydra lutris kenyoni. Lineage (NCBI taxonomy): Eukaryota > Metazoa > Chordata > Mammalia > Carnivora > Mustelidae > Enhydra > Enhydra lutris. The sequence goes on along the minus strand of NW_019154102.1, from coordinate 994,263 downwards.
ATTAGTTCTTCTTTAAATGTTTGGTAGAATTCCCCCGGGAAGCCATCTGGCCCTGGGCTTTTGTTTGTTTGGAGATTTTTGATGACTCTTTCAATCTCCTTACTGGTTATGGGTCTGTTCAGGCTTTCTATTTCTTCCTGGTTCAGTTGTGGTAGTTTATATGTCTCTAGGAATGCATCCATTTCTTCCAGATTGTCAAATTTGTTGGCGTAGAGTTGCTCATAGTATGTTCTTATAATTGTCTGTATTTCTTTGGTGTTCGTAGTGATCTCTCCTCTTTCATTCATGATTTTATTTATTTGGGTCCTTTCTCTTTTCTTTTTGATAAGTCTGGCCAGGGGTTTATCGATCTTATTAATTCTTTCAAAGAACCAGCTCCTAGTTTCATTGATTTGTTCTATTGTTTTTTTGGTTTCTATTTCATTGATTTCTGCTCTGATCTTTATGATTTCTCTTCTCCTGCTGGGTTTAGGGTTTCTTTCTTGTTCTTTCTCCAGCTCCTTTAGGTGTAGGGTTAGGTTGTGTACCTGAGACCTTTCTTGTTTCTTGAGAAAGGCTTGTACCGCTATATATTTTCCTCTCAGGACTGCCTTTGTTGTGTCCCACAGATTTTGAACCGTTGTGTTTTCATTATCATTTGTTTCCATGAATTTTTTCAACTCTTCTTTAATTTCCTGGTTGACCCATTCATTCTTTAGAAGGATGCTGTTTAGTCTCCATGTATTTGGGTTCTTTCCAAATTTCCTCTTGTGATTGAGTTCTAGCTTCAGAGCATTGTGGTCTGAAAATATGCAGGGAATGATTCCAATCTTTTGATAACGGTTGAGACCTGATTTAGGACCGAGAATATGATCTATTCTGGAGAATGTTCCATGTGCACTAGAGAAGAATGTGTATTCTGTTGCTTTGGGATGAAATGTTCTGAATATATCTGTGATGTCCATCTGGTCCAGTGTGTCATTTAAGGCCTTGATTTCCTTGTTGATCTTTTGCTTGGATGATCTGTCCATTTCAGTGAGGGGAGTGTTAAAGTCCCCTACTATTATTGTATTATTGTCGATGTGTTTCTTTGATTTTGTTATTAATTGGTTTATGTAGTTGGCTGCTCCCATGTTAGGGGCGTAGATATTTAAAATTGTTAGATCTTCTTGTTGGACAGTTCCTTTGAGTATGATATAGTGTCCTTCCTCATCTCTTATTATAGTCTTTGGCTTAAAATCTAATTGATCTGATATAAGGATTGCCACTCCTGCTTTTTTCTGATGTCCATTAGCATGGTAAATTCTTTTCCACCCCCTCACTTTAAATCTGGAGGTGTCTTCGGGTTTAAGATGAGTTTCTTGTAGGCAACATATAGATGGGTTTTGTTTTTTTATCCATTCTGATACCCTGTGTCTTTTGATTGGGGCATTTAGCCCATTAACATTCAGGGTAAGTATTGAGAGATATGAATTTAGTGCCATTGTATTGCCTGTAAGGTGACTGTTATTGTATATTGTCTCTGTTCCTTTCTGATCTACTACTTTTAGGGTCTCTCTTTGCTTAGAGGACCCCTTTCAATATTTCCTGTAGAGCTGGTTTGGTATTTGCAAATTCTTTCAGTTTTTGTTTGTCCTGGAAGCTTTTAATCTCTCCTTCTATTTTCAATGATAGCCTAGCTGGATATAGTATTCTTGGCTGCATGTTTTTCTCATTTAGTACTCTGAATATATCATGCCAGCTCTTTCTGGCCTGCCAGGTCTCTGTGGATAAGTCTGCTGCCAATCTAATATTTTTACCATTGTATGTTACAGACTTCTTTTCCCGGGCTGCTTTCAGGATCTTCTCTTTGTCACTAAGACTTGTAAATTTTACTATTAGGTGACAGGGTGTGGACCTATTCTTATTGATTTTGAGGGGGGTTCTCTGAATCTCCTGGATTTTGATGCTTGTTCCCTTTGCCATATTGGGGAAATTCTCTCCAATAATTCTCTCCAATATACCTTCTGCTCCCCTCTCTGTTTCCTCTTCTTCTGGAATCCCAATTATTCTAATGTTGTTTCGTCTTATGGTGTCACTTATCTCTCGAATTCTCCCCTCATGGTCCAGTAGCTGTTTGTCCCTCTTTTGCTCAGCTTCTTTATTCTCTGTCATTTGGTCTTCTATATCGCTAATTCTTTCTTCTGCCTCATTTATCCTAGCAGTGAGAGCCTCCATTTTTGATTGCACCTCATTAATAGCTTTTTTGATTTCAACTTGGTTAGATTTTAGTTCTTTTATTTCTCCAGAAAGGGCTTTTATATCTCCCGAGAGGGTTTCTCTAATATCTTCCATGCCTTTTTCAAGCCCGGCTAGAACCTTGAGAATCGTCATTCTGAACTCTAGATCTGACATATTACCAACGTCTGTATTGATTAGGTCCTTAGCCTTTGGTACTGCCTGAGAAGAGGATTTTCTAAATTCCTTATGTTCATTAGCATATCCAAATCCAGGCCTCAGGGATTTTTGCTTGCTGAGTTTAAAGTAAACCACAAGTAGACAGAAACCAGTTTGTTAAGTCCTTCCTAGGAGATCACTTTCTTAAAAAATTTATTTGACAGAGAGAGCACAAGCAGGGGGAGCAGGAAAGGGAGAAGCAGACTCCCCACTGAGCAGGGAACCCGATTGGGGCTCCATCCTAGGACCCTGGGATCATGACCTGATCTGAAGGCAGACACTCAACTGACTGAGCCACCCAGGCGCCTCTAAGAGATCACTTTTTCTGTCTTGCTCTTGTCCTCTGTACTGGAAAAGGGAAAAGATCTGTGTTCTGACCACCTTATTCTGGCTATAGTCTTGGGTGGCGTGGTTTTGAGGTTGATATTGGTACTGGTGGTAGAGCATAGTGGCTGCAAGTAATAGTGATATGGAATTTTTCCCTCCATCGGTGCCCAAGGTTCTTGGTCATGCCACTTTGAAGAATGAAGAGGTAGACTAGGCAAGAGTGGTGGGCAGCAAAGCAAGGTTTATTGAGTGCTAGCAAAGCTCCCCAAGAGGGAGGGGACCCGAGAGGTTTGCCATCCGAGTTCCTAAGTCTAGGAGGTTTTTATGGGCTTGTCAGCAGGATGTTTTAATATGATTAACCCCCTGTGCCTGTCATCCAAACAGATTTTTGTCACCTATGTATCACGTGGGAAAGGGTGGTGGGCTCCCCTCAGGGTGGTATAAAATCCTTTTCGGGGTGGTTTTCTCTTAGGGCGGGGCCCCTTGTCCTGTCTGCCTTCCAACTATCCTTCATCAATAAATAGCATGTCAGAAAAGCTGGAATCAGAGTGGGCTTATACCTCCCTTTCACTGAGAACTCTTGGGAGTGTCTGCCACATACAGTGGCCTCCTCACCATCATGTGGGGACGAACCAGACTGGACAATCTAACCATGGTCCTGTGGTGAAGTTAGGCAGAGAAAGTGCCCAAGTTGGACCCTTTGCCTCCCTTGACGCCTGTGTAGTATGAAAGGAGTCAGAACTTCCTCTATCCCCCCAAGGTGGGTGGCTGGCTTCCAGAGTGAAGGCTGAGCTGACCCCACCACAGAGGCTGCAGGTGGGCAACAAAAGCTAGGGATCTGATGTTGGTTTGATGTGGAGGAATGTGAACACCATAGTGGCCAATTCCATGCAGAACTACTACGGCCTGCCTGGGTTCAGAGAAGGATAAGGAGACCATAAGCCACAGACTGAAACAGTAGATTCCCCCCAATGAGGTGACTCTGAAGACAACACCAGGTCATGGCCACACAGATCCAAACCACCTCTGCTGAATGGCAAACATCCTTTTGCGAGTGGTAGGGAATGGAAGAAGAAATGTGAAACTCTGAGTATATACCCCAAAGAGACAAAAAATTCAAGAGACACTGAGATACCTTTCATTAGCAAAGCTCTTTTCAGGGCCAAGTCAGGAAGAGCTTGTGAGGAAGATTGGATTGTTATAAGGAATTGAGAAGTTCTAGTTTTTATACCTACCTAAGTAGCTGTGCATGCAAATGTGTGACTCATCTATTATTTGTCAGTTCCAGCTGTCAAGTTATTAAGAGAAATATTACCCTCCCCATTTGACAGTTTTATCAACGATAATAATTTGATCAGCTGTCAAATTATTAAGAGAAATATTACCCTCCCCATTTGACAGTTTTATCAACGTCCTGTTTCTGAGCAATTTTGCCATAAATACTTTGCTGTGTTCATGTCTGATAACAAAAAAAAATGTTATATTTTCTCTGATGGGTTCTATTATTTATCCTTATAAAATATTTATTTCTGTCACATTTAATGTTTGTGGCTTTGGAATCTCTATTATCAGGTGGTAACTTGGGGACTCCTGCTTACTTTGTATATTCATTTCCTAGGACTAATAACAAGTACCAAAAACTTGGTGGCTTAAAGCCACACAAATTTATTGTCTCACAGTTCTGGAGGCTGGGAGCTTGAAATCAAGGTGTCGGCAAGGCCATGGTCTTTCTGAAGGCTCCAGGGAGAGAATCCTTTCTTAGCTCTCCTAGCTTGTGGTGTTTGTTGGCAATCCACAGCGTTCCTTGGCTTGTAAATGCATGGCTCGGGTAGCAGGGCCCTCTTCCCTCTGTGCATGTCCGTGTCTGTGTCCAAATTGCACCTTTTTTACAAGGACACCTGTCATACTGCATTAAAGCCCACCCTCATGACTTCATTTTAATTTGAGTACATCTGGAAAACCCCTATTTCCAAATAAGGTCACACTGAGAAGAAACCAGTAAGGTACATTCTAAGGACTAAGACTTCACCATGTTTTTGGGGGTTCAGGATTCAAGCCATAACGCTTTGTGTTTGCGTGATCTATTTGGCTCTTTATTTCCGACTCTTACCTTTCTGCTCCTGGTACATTTTTTAGACAGAAGATATTTAAGAGTCTATTTTTATAGGGGATTCAGCTCATTTTTATGGGTTCTAATGCTTTCATCTTATTTTACATCTACTAGTATATGTTACTGTTTCCTTTTTTCTCCTTTGCTGAATTTTGCTGGGTTCATCAACTGGTAACTCTGCTTCCCATCATTAAGATGAAATGATATGGGGGAAGGGGCGCCTGGGTGGTTCAGTCAGTTAAGCATCTGCCTTCAGCTTAGGTCATGATCTCAGGGTCCTGGGACAAGACCTGTGTCAGGCTCTCTGCTCAGCGGAGAGTTTGCTTCTCCCTCTCCCTCTGTGCTCTCTCACTCTTGAGCTCTTTGTCTAGTTAATAAATAAAATCTTTTTTTAAAAAAAGATGAAATGATTTGAACACTTAATTTTTCACTTCTTTCATTCTTTCCCTTCCTCCCTGGTGCAATTTCTTTTTTTCTTTTTATTAAACCAGTACCAAATTTTAGTTTCAGGTATATTTACATCCTTCCTTATAGAATGGCTCTTTCTGTTCTCAAGAATCTCCTTAATCCTTACACAACAGTATGCAATCATATTAGCATCATCCACTTACATTTAATTGTATTTAGTGTATGGCTTACCACTATTTCTTAGATAGATAGATAGATAGAGAGAGATGGAGGTATAGAGATAGAGATATAAAGGTATAGTCTAATCCTATTTTGAGGTCTTTGTTCTAAATTTAATGTTTATTTGGTTGGAGTAGTTCCTAAGCAATTTCTTGGGAATTTCTTCAGAAAGAGCATAGGTCTATATATTTTCTATGCCACTGTATGTCTGAAAAAAAGTCTGTTTTTTGTTTTCATATATAATGATAACTTGGCTCAGAATAGGAATCTTGACTCATGGTCCTTTACTTCCAAATGCCTCTAAATGTTGTTTCCCTATATCTAGAGTCAAATTATGCAGATGAGAAACCTGAACCCGGCCTGATTATCTTTTCATTTGAGCAACAACATCCCTGTCTGAAAGCTTGCAAGAAATAAATAAATAAATACATAAAGCTTCCTCTTTATTCCTGGGGGTTTAGAAGTTTCACTAGGATGTGGCCAGCTTTGTTCCCTTTTGCCTAAACTCTGCAGGCCGCTTCCTGAACCCTTTCAACCTGAAAAAATTTTTCAGTTCAGGAAAGTTTTTACTCTGGTTTTTGTTTTGTTTTGTTTTGTTTGTAATTATATCTTCTCCATCCATTCTTGTTTTCCATCTGGAACTCTTATGATTCCCAGCACCCTTGGATTTGCCTTTCGTGGATCACCCTTTTACTCTTGATTTCCCTTTTGCCATCATTTTGCTTAGGGATGTGAGATCGAGTCTCCATTTATATGTTCAGATCATTTTCCTTTCAGCATTGTTCATTCTCTTTTTCACCTCTCTTGAGCTTATATTTTGATATAGTTTTTATAATACAGAAAAGTTGCAAGAATAGTACAAGACATCCTTTTACCAATTGTTTATGTTTTTACCCTTTGTGAAATTTTTACATAAGGAATCATGTTTTAAATTTCTGTTTATTCATAGATAGTTTAGAGTATTTGTTGCTGAAATGAGTAAAAGTTGTTTTACTATGTTATCCAATTGGCTATGTTTGGCATATGTGCAAGTTGGTGAGGGAATATTTATCTAGTAATTTGACTTCTTATTAAACTATCACATTAATCCTATATTTTTCAGTTAATTTTTTTGTACTTTCTCAATGGATGATCATAAAAACTGCAAATAATGACAGTTTTATATTTTTCTTTCCTATAATTGAACCTTGTCCTATTATTTTGACAAGGGCCTTCAGAATGTTGAAACATGGTCCTCCTGGTTTTTAGTTCCTGATCTTAAAGGGCTTTCCCAAGAAATTGAGGAATGTCCCCTGGCATTCACTATTAAGAGTGATATTTGCTGTTAGCTCTTGAAACATGTCCCTTCTCAAGTTAAAGAAGTCCCATGTATTCCCAGTTTAAGAATTTAATTAATAATAGATCTTAAATTTGATCAAATCTCTTTTCTGTACCTCTCATAATAAGCACATAGGTTTTCTCATTTAATCTATAAATATAGTGAATCACAATGAATTTCCCAGTGGTTAGCATCTTCACATGCCAGGCATAATGCTGATTGCTCAAAGCATATTCGTCTCTAACATTGAGCTGTGGCCTTGTTTTCCCCTTACTGTCCTGGTTTTACTGTCATAGTTACATAAACTTCTCATCTTTTTCTATGCCCTTAAAAACATTTAAAGTCAACTAAGAATAGAAGATGATAAAGTCTTGAGGAGTTAATAAATCTCTTGAAGGCCAAATCTAGAAATTTAAATGAAAAGTAATGGCAATAAAAGACTTTCATATCCTCTACTCTCCTCACTTTGTTAGAACAGAATCTTTAAATGAACCAGCTGATTTTAAGACATCAATTGCTCAGAGCCTCATGAACACCAAACTAAGGAAGAAGCACTGTCATTTCAGAAATGTCAAAGCCTTCCATTAGCCAAATATTTAAAAATGTATGTAGCTTATGGGGCACCTGTGGCTCGGTCAGTTAAGCATCTGCCTTTAGCTCAGGTCATGATCTCAGGATCCTGTGATTGAATCCTACATTGGGCTCTCTGCTCAGCAGGGAGTATGCCTCTTCCTCTCCTTTCTCTCCCCCTACCATGCTGTGGTCTTTCTTAAATGAATAAATAAAATCTTAAAAAAAAAAAAAAAAAGTGTGGGGCGCCTGGGTGGATCAGTGGGTTAAACATCTGCCTTCAGCTCAGATCATGGTCCCAGGGTCCTGGGATCGAGCCCCGCATCAGGGTCTCTGCTCAGCAGAGAGCCTGTTTCCCCCTCTCTCTCTGCCTGCTGCTCTGCCTACTTGTGATCTTTCTCTGTCAAATAAATAAATAAAATTTTTTTAAAAAATTGTGTAGCTTATAAAGTCAAATAGTGGGCGCCTGGGTGGCTCAGTGGGTAAAGCCTCTGCCTTTGGCTCAGGTCATGATCTTGGGGTCCTGGGATCAAGCCCTGCATCCGGCTCTCTGCTCAGCGGGGAGCCTGCTTTCCCCCTCTATTTCTGCCTGCCTCTCTGCCTACTTGTGATCTCTCTCTGTCAAATAAATAAATAGTTTTTAAAAATATATAAAGTCAAATAGTACTAAAAATGATTAAAAAAATAAATAAAACCACAAAAACCATTTACTGATGGGGTGCCTGAGTGGCTCACTCAGCTGAGTGCCCAACCCTTGATTTCGGCTCAGGTCATGATCTCAAGGTCCTTGGATAGACCCCTGTGTGGGGCTAGCTGCCTAGTGTGGAATCTGCTTGTCCCTCTCCCTCTGCCCACCCCTCACAGCTTGTGATCTCTTTCTCTCTCCCATAAATAAATAAAATTGTAAAAATAAAAACCAGGAACTAATCACTGTCCTTCCTGCCTCTGCCTCCTCAGCCCTATGGGCATCCACTTCATATTTCTTCTCTTCTCACTGTATTTCCATGTCAGAAACTGTATACTGCTGTCTTTCAATTCATTGATTTATTCATAATCTACTGTTCTCCTATTATGAGAGCTGAAGATTTTAACTTTCAAACAGCTTCTACTCTTTTCCCCATTCCCTCAAAATAATTGTATCTTTACAAACTATGGAAAGAACCTAGATGTCCATCAATAGATGAATGGATAAAGAAGATGTGGTATACATACACAATGGAATACTATGCAACCATCAAAAGAAATGAAATCTTGCCATTTGCGACGACATAGATAGAACTAGAGGGTATTATGCTTAGCGAAATAAGTCAGTCGGAGAAAGACAATTATCATATGATCTCCCTGATATGAGGAAGTTGAGATGCAACATGGGGGGCTTGGGGGGGGAGGAAAAGAATAAATGAAATAAGATGGGATCGGGAGGGAGACAAACCATAAGAGACTCTTAATCTCACAAAACAAACTGAGGGTTGTCGGGGGGAGGGGGGTAGGGAGAGGGTGGTGGGGTTATGGACATTGGGGAAAGTATGTGCTATGGTGAGTGCTGTGAAGTGTGTAAACCTGGCGATTCACAGACCTATACCCCTGGGGCTAATAATACATTATATGTCAATAAAAAAAATAAAAATATAAGATAATTGTATCTTTAAAAATAATTCAGTCATCTTTATGTTAAATAGATCTTGCACACTGCTGAGCTGAATGGTATACTCTTATTATATTTTCTTTCTTGCAAGATGCTTTAATTTTCTTGTGATTCATTACCTCATCTTTTCATTTGCTTAGTTTTCCCTGAATCTATTGCTAAGTGTTCTAATATTCCCCCAATACTCTGTAGAGTGCCTCTCAGTACAATTTCCCACACAGTCAAGTCTGTTGGATAACTTCTCTTTCTAAGTGCCTCCTGCAGATTGGTGGTGATGTACTCCTGGCCAAGGCACAACACTCAGCTTGGGCATCCCTTTACTGCTTTCCTGCCCTGGGTGCTCTGCTTTGCATTTCCATGTCTTCTTTCTTGATTTAGTCCCTCTTTTTGATGAGCTACATGTTCCAGTAGCTTCCTGTGAAAGGCCTGAGTCGTGTTAATCCCTACCACTTGGATCTAGTGCCTGAAACTCTGCTGAAAAGTTTTGAGACTTTGCATGTCTGGAAGTATCTTTATTATGTCCTCATGCTCAATTTGCCAGGGCATGACATTCTAAGTGGAAATTAATTTTATGGGCATTATTCCTTTTCCTTCTGGCTTCTAATGTTACTACTGATATGTCGCCATGATTATTTTCTTATTCCCAGTTTATTGTGTGTGATTGTTTTTTTTTCTCTCTGAAACCTTTTGGGATATTCTTGTCTCTGGTAAGAATGAATAATGTCATGAATAAATTCTGTCTGTCCAGAGACTCTTCTTTGATGTTATTCAGCCATTTGATCCTCAAACAACTCTATGAGGTTGTTGCTACTATAATTATTCTCATTTTACAGCAGTGGAAAACATGACACAGACAGATTAGGTTCTGTTCCTCCCAGTCCAACTCTACAATACATGCTCTGAACCACTATTTTTAGCTTCTGCAAAAAGGTGAAAGGAACCAAAAGAATTGCCCGCCAATGCAAAGTTTCAGGCACTCGGCCCAAGGAGTAGGGATTAACACCACCTGGAGTTTGGCTTCTTGATCTATACACAAGGTCAACGCTAATCAGGAAGCGGTGTTTCTGTACTAGTCTGCCTTGGACATTTCCTAACAGGAACCAGCCAGTAGTGCTTTCTAGCTGTCAGGCAGGAACATCCAAAGGCAGAACAGGTGTAATTTTCAGCATGGCCTCATATTACTTCCAGCCATCCGGGAGCCTTGCAGAGGGTGAATCGCTGTCTGTCAACCTGACCCAGCACCAGTCTTGGCAGCAGCAAGCTCTCCTCTTGGTGACGTCTTAGGGTGTCTTGCACCCAGACGCTGCTGGCTGTTCATCCCCTTATCTTCTGTACCTACTGCAGACCTAGTGATTTTCCTCTTCTTACCTTCTAGAATACCACTGTAGAAGTCCATCATTGGCACACAACTGATCTCTGTGTGTGATAGTCTTGGTCTTCTTTTGTTAACTTTTCACACATTTACATCTTCCTAGCTAGACTGTGGGCAGAACTATCTTATACATCTTCCAAGTTGTCATGGTGACAAAGAGACAACATATATATATATCCACACACACATGCATTTGTGTGCACATGCTTTTTAAAGGCCTTTTATCATAGAGGTAATATGTCTTCATACTAAAAAGATTAAAACAGTGCAGAAGGTAGAAAATGAAAGTTACATTTTCACAATTATTCTATTCTATTTTATTTTATTTTATCTTATTTTATTTTACTTTAGAGTGGGGGGAAGAAGAGGCAGAGGGAGAGGGAGAGAGAGAGAGAGAGAATCCCAAGCAGGCCCCGTGCCCAAAAAGGAGCCCAACGCAGGGCTTGATCTCACAACCCCAAGATCACAACCCGAGCTGAAATCAAGAATCTAATGCCTAACTGACTGAGCCACCCAGGTGCCCCTACATTTTCTCAGTCTTTCTGAGTCTCCCAATTCCCTGCTTCATCTTCTGCCATCTCACGGTCTACTCCCACTCCCCAGAAACAGCAATGGTTATTTATGTATCTCTTTCCAGAAATTTTCTATGTGTATAATAACATATATATGTATTATATCTTTTAACAGAAATGGAATCATGTTATGAATACAGTTCTGAAACTTGGCAGTTTCATTTGTTACATTTTTAACATCTTTCTGTAGGTGCAAATTCTTCTCCTGTGTAGTATGAAGGAATCAGTCCTTTTAACCAGTCATCTACTGATGGGCATTTAAGTCCCGTCTAGTTTGGGATTTTTTGTCATTGTTTGCTTTGCTATTACAATCAATGTTGTAATGAACATCCTTGTAAGAACATCTTAATCACTTATGCAAGTATATTTGTAAATGAACTCATTGAAGTGGAACTTCTGGGTCAAAAGGTATATGCACTTAAAACTGTCATAAGTACAGCTGCACTTATTTCCATGAAAGCTATGCCAAATCTACTCCTCCTAACGTGTCTGAGAGGGTTTGTTTTCCACCATTATATCCAATTCCAAATCATGTAGCTTTTTTTTTTTTTTTTTTTTTAAAGATTTTATTTATTTATTTGTCAGAGAGAGAGAGGGAGAGAGAGCAAGCACAGGCAGACAGAATGGCAGGCAGAGGCAGAGGGAGAAGCAGGCTCCCTGATGAGCAAGGAGCCGGATGTGGGACTCGATCCCAGGACGCTGGGATCATGACCTGAGCCGAAGGCAGCTGCTTAACCAACTGAGCCACCCAGGCGTCCCTCATGTAGCTTTTTAATGTTTCCTTATCTCCTTTGGAGGAAAATTTCCGCCCCTTTGTCATTTTAATTCTCTAATGATGATTGAAATTGAGCATATTTTCAGATATTTGTTGGCTATTGGTCTCTTTTTTTGTAATGAACTGATTTTTATGTCCTCTAACCATTTCCTAGTGAGCTGTTCTTTGCTGTGGTTTGGCTTTTTGTTGGTTTGCAAGAGGTTTGTTTATTGTTTTGTGTGTGTGTGTGTGTGTGTGTGTGTGTGTGTGTGTACAGGGGAATGTATATGAACTAAGGCAGCAGAAAAGAGTGGAGGATTGTTTAAAGCCCCCAGGCACAGGAGTGGAGTGGAGAGGATAAGGGAGGAGGGAAAGAAACAAAGGAACTTGCCAAGCCCTAAAGCTCCTATGCGTTTGCTCATTCCACGACAGTAATAAGCCTTACAAAGCAGCCAGGAAGTAACCATTATCTAAACCTGAGACTCCTATTTACATAGTTTTCAGTAAAGAAGAAAAACCGAAACGAGAAAAAAGTTTCAAAATCATTAGAAATCATTATAAAAAAGCTAGCTTTCTCCTCCCTCTGCCCACCCCCCAAAAGATTATGGGCTATCAGGATTGGATGACAAATTAATATGCAACTTGTCCATGCCAACTCTTCCGGCCAGTTTTATTCTCATCAGCCACTATAATTTATTAACAGTGAGGTGAGAAAAGACATGAATCAGCTTAATGTGATATAAGTAGGGCGTTGCCATAGCAACAAGATGCAGTCTGTTTTCTACTATTTATGTATGGTTTATTTTCTCCAGAGCCTCTGAGTTATTACTTGAAACAAATGGAATGAGAAACATCTTGTCCCGAACACCGCCCCCCACCCTTCAGTGTGTATGTGTATATAAAACCACATTTTTTTCCCATGAGAGAAAAAAACAAATACACGAAATTTAAAAAAAAGAAACATTTATAGCAAAAAAGCTAACTACATAGTTTCCAATCCACTGTGATTTTGCAGAACTCAAATGCTTTTTTTATTTTCACCTCTGAGACACGTGATTCCTCACTGAAACCTCTGGGAGAAAACCCAAAACACATGCTGGAAGCAAACCCAAAGCTAATATTGTTTCTCAAAGGAAACATTCATATTCTCTACCCAGACATCATGACTGGCTGGAACCAGCTCCCCACTCCTAGAAGAGTAGACTAAGAGTGAGCAGACTAAGCCTGGTGACAAGTTTGTATTTTACTCGATCTCAAAAATTCAGAAGAGTAGTCCAGTCCAGGGTGGCAGCAAGGGCTGAGATTATGAGTCTCTCTGCTTGTGGAGGGCACAAGCAGATCCTTAAGGAATCTTACCAGCCAGTAAGCAGCCCCACCAGTGCCTGAATTACCTTGTGAGAAACGGGCACATTTCACAGAGGATCCCCTTCATTTCCCCATTTTGCACTTTTCTCTGAGGATGGAGAATTCAGGTTTTTTGTTTGTTTTTTTTTACATTTTAAAGATTTTATTTTTATTTATTTGTGTGTGTGTGTGTGTATGAGAGAGAAAGAGAGAGCACAAGCAGGGGGAGGGGCAGGCAGAGGCAGAAGCATTCCCCGCTGAGCAAAGAGCCTGATGCCGGACTCTATCTTAGGACCCTGGGATCATGACCTGAGCCTAAGGCAGACGCTTAACTGACTGAGTCATCCAAGGGTCCCTAGAATTCAGTTTTTAGGTCAGAGATGGAGTTGGTCATCTCCAGGCCATAGAAGACATCAGGGTTTCCACTGAGCAGAAAGGGAAGCAGGAACGGAGTCCCTTCATCATCCCCTTCCCTAATCCTAACTCCCAGTTCCTATCGTAATTGTGCCTGTGCTCAGTAAAGACAGAAAGAGGCATAAAACAGGGGAAATGTAGTGCTCAGATCTTCACTCTGCATTAAATATGAATGAACATTTATTTTGTTATTTTATTTCAAACTTTCTGTCACTTCATAAGTGTAGCAAATCTTCCCAATCAGATCCTCTACCTTCTAAGCTTGGCTGTGGGCTCCAGCTGAAGAAGCCTAGTCATGACCAGTAGCACTCACTTCTCATGAAGATGGCTCCCAGATCTCAGATTCTAACATAAGGAACCCAAAATCTTACACCACTCTTCAGACACTCCTCCACTATTCAGGTCCAGGAAGAAGGGAAATGGTGGGAGAGTATCATAAACAATTTGGTGTCTGAAAAAGACCCTTCTCCCTACCCCATCTTCTGCTGGAGGGAAGGGAAAGGATTCAGAATATCCTACAAGTTAACTCAACTAGTTAGTTCTACGTCACCCAGCCTCATTAGTCCATAAGTCCTAGATATCACCATGTGATACTCTCGTCGTCAGTAACCCCACTGTAATTTACCACTAAAGACAGCCTCTAATTCACCCCACACTAGAATCTTCCTTTGAGTCATTTTCCTTAAAGGGTTGAAGCACTTCCGGTTACACTGAGCAGTGAAGCTTTTTTTTTTTTTTTCTTTTTCTTGAAGGTATCATTTACATGCAGTAAAGTGCACAAATTCTAAACTTGAAGAATTTTACTTAGTGTATGGCCATAACCACCCACCAGACCAAGATACAGAATATTTCCAACACTTCAGAAGCTTCCCCAGGTCCGTTTCCAGTCTGTGTCTGTCCAAAGGTATGTGCTATTCTAATTTCTATCATCATCACTCAGTTTTTCTTGTTCTTAAACTTACGTAAATGAAATCATGAACTTTTTTTGTATCTGGCTTCTTTTGCTCAGCATTATGTCATCTGTGAATAATACTGTACGAGTGGTCCATTTATTTTAGCTGCACAATACCCTACTCTATGAATATTCCACATTATATCTGTCCATTCTCTTACTGGTGAACATTTGAGGGTTTCCTGTTTGGTGCTATTGTGAATAATTTGGGGCTCTATGAATAGACTTACCTATCTCTTTTGATGGGCATTGCTATTCTACAGAGTTCAATCGCTGAATCATAAGGTAGGTTTAGGTTAAGTAGGTACTATCAAATCTTCCAAAGTGGCTGAACCAATTTACACTCCCAACACATCCTTGGTAACACTTCGTATGGTTAGTTTTCTAAACTTCAGCCATTCTGTTGAAGAGTAGTATCTCATTGTGGCTTTCCTTTGCATTTTCCTGGTGACTGCCAACACTGAACACTTTTTCAAGTGCAGGGCCCAGGGCACCAGAGGCACTCTGAGGCCTACACTTGCCCACCAAGTATCCCCATGCCTGAGGGAATGGAACAACTGAAAAAGTACATGACAGATGGAGAGAGAGACCATAGAAGAAAGGATAAAGCACTTTTTCTGCTTTTTATTTATTTTTAAATTTTTATTGTTTTTATACTTTTTAAAGATTTTATTTATTTATTTGACAGTAAGAGAGGGAACACAAGCAAGGGGAGTGGGAGCGGGAAAAGCAGGCTTTCCGCCGAGTAGGGAACCTAATGTGGGGCTCGATCCCAGGACCCTGGGACCATGACCTGAGCAACCCAGACTCTCCATTTTCCCTGCTTTTTAAAGAAGGGGTAACACAAATATGTGCCTGGGCTCCATCCTCATTCTGCTGAGTTCAAATCTTCAGGATAGGGTCTGAGATCCTGCATGTTCATCAAGAAGCCAACATGATTGCTATGTTCTGTAGACCCTTTCCAATCAACATATAAGTATATTTAGTTCTTGCAGGGCTAGATAAACAAACAGGGAAACAAACAAACCGTCCACACTAGTTCTTTCCAAGGCCCTTCACTGTAGCCTTGAAAGAGGCCTCTCTGTGCACTGACTTCACTTTCCTTCCAACCACCCCTCAACCCTCTGCAAACCTGAAGTTAGTCCACAGAAACTGCTCTTGCCAAGGTCAACAAGTACATTTTAGCTGCAAAATGCCGGGGTATTTTTTAGTTCTTGCAATAGAGACCTTATTGTTGATTATTTGCCTGTCTTATAATATCTCCTTTAAATGCCCTCTTTCCCAATCAGGGTGGACCTCTAGGAGCCTAGTTGATACTTTGAGATCCTTCCCTCTGGCCACAGATGACTGGGCCAGGGATGGCCACTTGAATCTATTCTAGGAAAATTGGATTCTCTCTTTCTGTCTTTCCTTTTCCTCTCTCTACTTCCTTCCCTGTCTCGTACTTTCTCCTCTTCCCTCCCTCTCTTCTTCATTCCCTCTTTCTCTCTCCCCTCTTCCCTATTGAATCTCAGGAACTGAGATTCTAGTTTAGTCTGGGTAAGTCTTTGAACTAGGCAAGCGCCTTCCAGTATGTAGCCTCATGAGCCAAGGAAAGATACCTGCGAAAAGCAGAGACATCAGGCATGCCGAGAAAAGCTGCAAGGTTGCTAAAATCTTTAAGTTCTTACCTGCAGACCTTTCTGCTCTTGAGTCCATGTGATACTCCTGTTCTCTTATAATCTGTCCTCTCCTTTTTCTTGAGCTAACTCAAGCTGGTTTCTGTTACCTGCTGCTGAAGAGTCCTAGTAACTACCACCCTTGCTTCTCTCAGCTCCTTGCAAGTGTTGGCTCCTGCTAAGGACTCAGTACTTCTTGACCCCTTTCTTCTTTATATGTGCCCCCTGCTGGGTCTCCTACTGCTCCAGTCACATCTTCATAGTCTTCCCTGCTGGATCCTCTCCTGCTTCTCTCCGAAATATGCTCTTCCTCGGGTTTGTCTCTGCTCCTCCCTTGTTTTCATTTCACCATCCCTAAGCATTCCACTTGGGATGGGGAAGGGGAAATGAGATTAGAGAATAAGTAGGATGTAGACGTGGAAGAGATCACATCTCAGGCAAAGTTTAATTTTGATTCTATCAGTGAGAGGGAGATGGATAAATTTTACTCTGCAAATTCACAGTCACTCAAGATGGTCAGTTGGTTCATCTCCCTGTGCCACATCACCTTTGAACATCAGCTTGTGCTGATCCCCTGCCTAAAATTCCATTCCTGTTTCAGTCACACCTCACCCACTCTCTGAAGCTTTCCCTGGATCATCCAGACTCTCCCTGTTTTCCTCAGATTCTACAACGTTCTGAGCCAATACAACATGGTCTGTTCCGTTGACTGTGTGCTGTCATTTAACTGACATGGGTCACCTCACCCTTCTATAAACCAGAATATAAGCAAGAGTGACTTTAAGCAAAAAAAAAGGAGATTGTGTACACAAACATTGCAGAGAGTGTCCAAGAATATTATCCTTCCAAATAATCCTTATTCAAAATAGTTGTAGAACTGTTCTTTGGGAAAGGCTTTAGATCTATCTTATGAAGTGTGTGAGAAATAGATTTGTTTTTTATTCTAACCCTGAATTTTTGGCCCCCAACATATTTACTCAGCTTGCTCACCCACCTTATTTTGCAGACTTGCCTCCAAATGACTCTTATATATAAATTGTAACAGCATGTCCAATCAGAAAAGCAGAACCACTATGTGTGAGATGGATTGAGGGATTTGTTTTACAGCTCAGACTGTCCACAGTTGTGAGAGCTGCAGGAGATGCCTGTTGCCTGTGCATCTGGGATGGGCCTGAGATCTCTTTAGACCAGCAGGGTCAGCAGTCAGGGAGAAAATCTGACACGAAGTCTAGCAGAGTGAGGACAATGTGAACCTCGTGTGGGTCTCTCACTCTTGCCATCATTAACAAAGTGCATGACCTGTGGAGAAACTGCCACAGAGCTGTACCCATGTCTGATATAGGACCCTAGAGTCAGAGAGCTGGGGCAGGCAATGCAATGGCAGCTCCTTTGTACACTGATGCCACACCAGACCCATAGGGGAGCCCCCCAAGATCAACAACAATGTGTGTGAGCTACTGTGACACTGGATACCCTACACCAACCTGCAAATTCTTAGGCCATTCTGGGAAATGTAGTTTAGCTTAGTAAGTTGATGAAGCACATTAACAGCAAGGTTATAAAACTCAAACTGACCTCCAAAAGATGGTTTGCTGCCACTGAAAGTAGTCAGAAACAAATGCCAGTATAAGAGCATCCGGGAGGGGCCCCTGGGTGGCTCAGTCAGTTGAGCATCTGCTTTCAGCTCAAGTCATGATCCTGGGGTCCTCAGATCGAGTCCCACATTGGGCTCCCCACTTGGTGAGGAGTCTGTTTCTCCCTCTCCCTCTGCCCCTGCTCTCTCTCGCTAATAAATAAATAAAATCTTAAAAAAAAAAAAAAAAGCATCTGAGAAAGTTGGACACAGGTGTAGAATCTTTGGAGCGAGTGGCAGGCAAATGCATCCAAGAAGGTCAGGTTGACTCCTTCAAAAACGAACCCTGTTCATTTGGTTATATAACATTCTGATTTTTTGATGGGGGGAAAAGAAGTTATAATATTTTATGGCTATTCCTTCTACTTTCATCATTTCCCCTTCTGGTTCTCAAGTACATACATCTTTTTGTTGTTGCTGATGGTGGTGTTGGTTATATTTTAGCTCAGCTGAATATTGTGGCTCCTTCCGAAATTGTTCCAAAATAATACAGAGAAATGGTTAGGTCCTGGGACAGTGTCCTGGAGCTGGCTGATCCCTTCCTCCTACCCAGGAAGGATATTCTTGCTACTTTCTTGTAACATGGATATACTTCCTAACTATAGACTTTAGAGTCCATTTTTCCTTGGGGCTTGTGGCCCTCTAGCCTTTCAGCACATCTGTGCAAGTCCTTTCTTGTTGCGTGACATATGTCAGCTTCCTTATTTTAGCTCTTTCTGAAGACTTTCTCCTTTAGTGTTGGCAATTTTAATACAGATGATCCTATTCTTGTCACCCTAGGCAAATCCAGAGGCCAGCAAAAATGGTCTGTGGGCATAAAAAGGCCTAAATAACAAATGGCATGGTTCATGCATCACCTTTCAGTCCGCTCGATCCCAGTTTCTTTTTTTCATTTCTCGAACAAAGCCCAGAGGCTTTTGGTCCCTAACATAACACTAATGCATCCACCACCTTGACCTTTGCCACCGAATTTTTTAAAAATTGTGTACAAATGTATTATTTTAATCATTTTTCGGTGTACAATTCAGTAGTTTTAAGTACATTCACAATGGTGTGGCAACCAATCTCCAGAGCTCTTTTCATCTTGCAAAACTGAAACTCTGTACCCCTTTAAACACTATCCCATCCCCCCCACCCCAGTTCCTGGCAACCACCATTCTACTTTCCGACTCTATGAATCTGACTCCTCTAGGTACCTCATGTAAGTGGAATCCTGTAGTATTTGTCTTTTTGTGACTGACTTATTTCACTTAATGTCCTTGAAGTTCATCCATGGTGTAGCATGTGTCCAAATTTTCTTCATTTTTAAGAATGAATAATATTCCATTGTATGTACATACACCATTTTACTTACCCATTCATCCATCTATAGACACTCGGGCTGCTTCCACCTTTTTGCTATTGTGAAAAATGCAATGAACATGGGTATAAAGTATCTCCCTGAGACCCTGCTTTCAGTTCTTTTGGGTATACCCAGAAGTGTTACTGCCAGATCATATAGTCATTCTATTTTTAATTTCTTGAGGAACTCCTGTACTGCCTTCCACAGCACTATTATACATTCCCGTCAAAAGTGCACAAGGGTTGTAATTTCTCTACATCCTCAAATAACACTTGTTATTTTCTCTGAGCTTTTCTTTTAATAGTAAGCATGCTAATGGGTATGAGGTGATACCTCCTCATGGTTTTGATTTGCATTTCCTTAATAATTAGTGATGTTGGGCATCTTTTCATGTACTGTCCTTTTGCGTATCTTCCTTGGAGAAATGTCAGTAGCTCATTTCTTTTTATTGCTGAATCATATTCCATGATACTGATGTACTACAGTTTACTTATCCATTCCCATACTGAAGAACATCTTGGTTGCTTTCAAGAATGCTTCTGCAACAATGTGTGTAGATTTTTGCATAAACATACATTTTCAACTCATTTGGGTAAATACCAACGAGTGTGGTCACTGGATCAAATGGTGACCTATGTTTAGTTTTGTTAAAGAAAAACAAAAAATCCTGCCAAACTGTCTTCCAAAGTGACAGTGCCATTTTGTATCCCCACCAGCAATGAATGAGAATTCCTTTGGCTCCACAATGCTGTCATCATTTGGTGTTGTCAAAGAATACAAGTTAGAATAGATGAGATTATACCCACCCCTCCCCCCAGGCTACCCTCTGAGGCTCTACCTGCGGCCCTGAAAGATGTCTCTTGATGTCTTTCTTGAGGACAGTAACTACTTCTCTTTCCTCCTTATATAGGAAGAAGTGTAGGGTCTGGCATAGAAGATGCTCATTGTTTGTGGAATGAATGAATGAATGAATGAATGAATGAAACAGTAACACACATTTTGTATGCACTTTGCATCCATGATTCCTCTAGGCCTCATACATACCCCACCTTCCAGCCTGGTCCCCAGACCACATTTTTTTTTTCTTTAGTTCATAATTCCCAAACTCACGGGAAAATATCCTTACTGAACCCTGAGTCTCAAAAGGAAGAGAGAAGAGTCCCAGTGGCTTAAAAGGAATAATGCTCAGTTAGCCCCTGTTCAGACTCTGGCACTTTCTAATGGAATAATCTCATTCTGAGCTGTGCTGTTCCATGAACAGTGGCCTTTGGCCAACCCAGAACTGAGGAGCTCTCCTCCCTTCACTGAACATTTAGAAATATATTTTTGGGTTGTTTTGTTTATTTGTTTTACAATAAGCATGCATGACTTTAGGAAGCAGAGGAACCAAGGATTTTTTAACTATAAAAATACACTTTATTATTGGTAGAGCATTGGTCAGAATGTTACTGTATTCTATTTTTGTTGATTATTGTATTGAGGTACACCTATATAATTATGGACAATATTTTGAGAATATTTTTACCCTTTATAACCCACAGTTCTTAGCTTTACTGAGGTTCCCATATCAATGAGTTTCTTACATAGTGTAGAGAAGACAGATGCTCCTTCAGCCATTTAGCTGTGAAGCATGGTGCCCCTAGGGCACATTATTTTTGGCTGTGGATAATAGCCAGGGTAGGAGGCTATGATAAGGATGGTTCATTGTGAAGAGGTAGAAGTGTGGGAAAGGAGAGACAGTAGATCCAGAAGAAGCTAGAGATGGTCAGATGCCAATATCAGGGATCTCAGCACTCCTTCCCAGCTGAGCCTCAAGGTGAGGAGACTGTAGAGACAGCAGGTTAGGCACGGATGTGTCCAAGTCAATAGGATTCGATTATTCCATTCTCCAGGTGTGGTTCATGGAGGCCAGAGGCCTCTGGGAGCACAGACTTTAACTTCTCTACATCCAACAGGGAGGGAGAGTAACAGTGTGGTCTCAAAGAAGGCAGGAAAGTGGGAGACAGTAGACCTGGCTCCCTACAACCTGCATATGGTATACAGAGTATCTAGGAGTTCCCAAGCTCCTTAGCAAGGTGACATGAAAGAGCAGAGGCCTGATGGAATAACCAATCTCAAGTCAGGATGAAGATGTCTCAGCATGTAGTGCTTTTAAAAATTGGACTCCTGATGCCTGGGTGCTGAGTTGGTTAAGCCTCTGGTTTTGGCTCAGGTCATGATCCTGGAGTCCCAAGATCAAGCCCCATCTCGGGCTTGCTGCTCATCGGGGAGTCTGCTTCTCCCTCTCCCTCTGCCTCCCCCCACCCCCACTCCTGCTCTCCACTTGCTCTCTCTCTCTCTCTCTCAAATAAATAAAATCTTTTAAAAAAATCAGACTTCAGGTACGAGTGCCATTGAGAAACAAAGAATAGATGAGGCCAGCCCAGGAGCCAGGCTAGGAAGCAGAGGTCATGAGGATCTGAGTCTTCTTCTCTCCTAGTGCCATGAGGTCAGATAAGCTCCCACTTACCTGAACATCATCTTTCCAAGAGAGAAAGTGGGAAGAACTCAGCATTTATGTGAACTCTGGGTCATTAAGAAGAGATTATCTAGATAATGCAAATAAGAGATACTGGTGATTTACAAGTTTAAAGATTGTTTCCTTCTCTCACTATTCATAGGTTGAGTCCTTGCTGGGAAAATTAGATCAGTAATGGAAAAATTAAGACATTTCCTTTCCTTTCTATAACTGAGTAGTACAATGTGTATACGTCCTATGCTGCTCCCAAGTATGTGGTGCTAGTTGGAGGATTTCAGTTGTTTTCCTGTTGGCTTTGTGTACTTTCTTGATTTGCACAATATTCAGTCCCAGGGTCCTTGAAAAACAAAGTATACACACTTACGCACACACACTGCCTTATCATAACCCAGTTACTGTCATGATCACTGCTGATTCTGAGTCTCTTGGCTCCACACCTTGTCTGAGGTCACCCTAAGTTCTAAAAGCACCTGGGACACTTCTGTGAGCTGTCATGAAAACACTTGGCTGCCTATTGGATGACTTACATCATCCCAGCTTTATATCCTTCTAGCAGAAATGTCCAGGAATTATGTTATAACCAAATTCTTAAAAAGAGTTCTCAGAGTATTTTATTTGTATCATCTCAGATAATGCCAACAACTTTGTGAGTTACGTGGAAGAAATGGTAGTCATTCTATTTTTTAAAAGTCGATGCTCAGAAGCTTAAGTTGGGACTCAGTCTTAAAAACAGAAAGCAAACTAGGTCCTTCAACAGAGAGAATTTATTATAGGGAATTGGTTGCCGGTTTTCATATACTGGAACTGCTCATACTGATGTGGGGTTGGGAAAGAATGGTCAAGTAAGAATTCTTGAGATGTTTTGGTGCAAAAAGATGCTTTTATTATAGCACAGGTACAGGACCCATGGCCAGAAAGAATTGCACTTTGGCAACTATGTGCTTAGTGCCCAGCGGTGTGGAGGGGACAATTGCAGACAGTATTAGATCATAAATGTCTTCTTTGAATTTCTACTTGTAAAACGACTTTCACAAGATTTCTCTGGTGCTTATCATTCAGCTCGATATTCACTATGGGTGAGATGTACAGGCAGTCACTAGACCCTTTAAGAATGTAGCCGCCAGCACCTATTTGATCCTTATCGGAGACTTGCAGGCTATATAAAGCTCAGCCTTCTGGGCTAAAGGTGAACATTTTTCTTTTTCTGTCCCTCCTCAATACCAGCTTCACTTCAGGGATGTCATGTTGGTAGTTGAAAATTATCCATCATAAGTGATTTATATTATGAAAAATCAGCACACATTACAAAACAGGTTTCTTTTTGTTTTTCTGGAGAGCTGGCTATTAAATATTTACCAGCACACCCCTGCTTATAGGTATTGGAGGACTGGGGAAAAAAAGAGAACATCAAAATAACACAGAGATAGTAAATGAAGAAAGCAGCTACCACCTCATGACTGGGAAACAAAAGAAAGAGACAGGGCTATGAAAATCTGGGAGCACAGAGGAGGGACTCAGAACCTGGGGTCAGACTGCAGAGGAGGGGGCATGATGATACTGCATTGGGATGCTGATGGAAACTGGGGGCCAGAACGGACCACCGGTGCTGTGGTGAGATTGACAGGGATTGCAGACCACAAACAAGGAATGTGTCTCTCCTCCTGCCTCAAGTCCCCCTCTAGCACCCCTATTGGCAAAACTTAACAGGAGCAGCAGCAAAGGAGAAATACAGTTTGCAGAGTCCCAGCTGCAGCCTTTCAAAACCGCATACAGTAGGTGGGTTGGGATGGAAACTAAGAGCTTAATAACTAGCATATTTTAAGCAGCTTGCCCAAGGTCACACAGTTCAAGTGTGGTCTGTCTTGTTCACTGCAATGTCTCCGTGCTAGAAAAGTCCCTACTATGTAATATGCGCTCAGTAAACATTTTTGTAAGGAAGGAAAGAAGGCAGGCTAGGCGAGCCCAGTTCTACAGCACACATTTAAAGGCAAAAAGAGTCCAAAATGTCCCTGGTTGTCTGCCCCAGTTGTGTAATCATAGCCCCAAGTATGTCTTTCTACTTGATGCACTGTCTCCCAGTGCAGCTGTAGTAGCTAACTAAGGAGGTACAATAGCCTGGTGCTTTGGAGAAATGTAGACCTGGATTCAAATCCCAATCCCACTATTCAAGAACTATATGGCTTTGGGCAGATGACTCAGCGTCTCTAAGCCTTGGTTTCCTCATCTGTAAAATGGAGATGATAACGGTGTGCCAGACTTAAATGAGGTAATTGTGTGTGGCACCTGCTCAATCAATGTTCACTGTTACTATTACTTCCACCCCAACTCCGGAAGGGTAAGCAGGTAAGTGGTGGGCTGGGGTCAGGCAGGGATCAGCGACCCTGTTGCTCTGGGCTTCCTTCCCATGCTGGCCAGTGCTGGCCAAGTCCTGGGCTGGAGGAGCAGGGGTCTGACCATGGCTGTGACAGTCAAGCCCAAGGTTGGAAGATGGAGGCCAGGCTGGCCAGGCCGGGGCTCTGCAACCCAGTAGGGTTCCACACACCACCCTTGGAACCTCATTCTCTGGAACCTGAAGATCGGAATCTGTGTGTTTACTAACAGCGCAATGTTTCAAAGCACGTTTACTCCAGCCTGAGACAAACGAGGGTGTGGCGGTTCCTTACATTCAAAACGAAACAAAAGAAAAGAAAACAAAGAGAACCCCCGCCCCAAACCCAGGAAGGCCTACGGACTTTTCCCAGGCAGAAGGTGCAGCAGGAGACGAGCGAGCTCCTCTGCGGCAGCGAGCGAGCGCCTCCGCAGCTTCTGCCCGGATCCAGAGCCTAGGAACACAGGTCCGGGGTCCTGCGCCTCCAAGGCCCCGAGGCTGCAGGGGTGGGGCGGGCGGGGTTCGCTCTGCCCAGCCGGGGCTTGGGCTGGGGGCCGAGCGCAGGTCGGGCTTGGTTGTGCTCCGCCCCGGGAAGCACCCGCTCCCCCTGCCGGAATCCCGGGAATGTCGTTGGTCGGGAAGCAGCTGGACCGCCTCTGGGCAGAGGGAGAGGTCGAACCTGGAATTTCTCGGGCACTTTTGCACAATATTCCCACAAGCGTTTCAGTCCCGTGAAGTAGAAGTCCACGGAGCGGGGGATGTGAGAAGGAAGTGGCCTACTTCTCCGGGAAGACTTAGTCGCGGCAAAGGCCCCAGCTCGTAGCCCCTATAAATGGCTCTTCCTGGCTCGAAAGATCCCTTCTTTGTGTCTGAGGGAGGAAGCCCTTCCCCGCTTGGAAACCGACAGGGCCACCCCGGGGCAGGCGTTTCCAGCTGGATTGTCGCCATCTCGTGGCAGGATTGGGTGGCCACACTGGAACGTTGGCCAGCCCGCCTTGCGTGCAACTTTCTTGGGTCTCCAGGTATCTTTTCTTCTTTCCCCAACCAGCTAGCAATGGGCGTTTAAAAAATCATGTTCCCTGGCATGGGAGTTGAACTGTAATGCCTCTGCGTGCCACCTCCCATTCGCAGGTGCTTGTGTCTTCCTAAAGGCAACCAAGTGTTACCTGGAGAGTCCAGGAGAGAGCAGTTGCCTTCCTGAGGGGCTCTGCCACCTGAGGCACGATGAGCAACTTGAACAAGGCGCCAATCCCCCACCAATTTCCCATGATACAAACTAATGATTAAGAAGACAGAGACGCACTCTGTCTTGTTCCCAGTGGTTAGTAATGTTATTATACTTGATGAGTATTATTAAAGGACCCCTGTTATTAAAGACTCCCTATTATTATTGTTATTATTATTATTCAGCGTTTATAATATATTCTGTATTTCCAAAGCACTCAAAGACTATTATCTCCCTAAGCTTTCCAAACACTCCGTAGAGGCAGGCTTCAGTTTATAAAGTAGGGAAACTGAGGCACTGTAATTAGTGCAAAGTTCATAGATTGATGAGTCACCAGTAGTCATTTCTTCCTGGATGATTATTGTCTCACTCCAAAGTGTCAGAGATGCCAGTAGATGGTTAATAGACACCCTAACTTGGGAAACTAGTTCTCTCATCCACTTTTATGACCCACTGTAATCACATTAGAAACCCAGTTCCCGGAGTTTAAAACTTACAAGTCATGTGCTCATTGCTTTGAGCATATGGATAATGTTAATTGTATTTTATTTTATTTTTACAAGTCAACATAACCCATTAAAAAAAAAGCAGGGATGTTACAATCAATAAACCAGATGTATCTTGATTTGGAGAATAGATTGGTTTTCAAGACAAATACCCCATTCATTAGACACAACAAGCATAAAAAAGACCAATAAAAAAACAATCATCTTATTTTAGTGTCTATTATCCTTTCAGAGACAAGAGTTTTCTGCTTTCAGATTTTTGTTTCTTCTAAACAGTAGGCACACTCCTATTACCATGGTACCTTAAGTTCCTTCATTAACAGCTTTTTCTCCAAAAGCGCCAACAAAATAAGTAAACTTTGCTCTGCTCATAGAAAGTGTCCCTCTTCTTCCTCCCACTCCCTTAAAAAAAAGAGAGAAAAAAACATCCTGTCATTCTAGAAGTCTCCAAGAGAAAACCTAGGTTTGAATTCAGAGCCAGGTTGGGGCTGAGGCAAATGAGGGTTTGAGAGGCTTGGTCCCTACCATCAGTTGCAGAGTTTAGTCTCACCCCAGCAAAGCGACAGAGTTGAGGAAGGTTTTCCTGGGAGCCTTCCCATACAACCTTTAGTGTTCTTTCTTTACCTGGTTCTCAACCAAAATAATAAATTTCTAAATGTGTGTTTTTAAAGAAGTTAAGGGAGTTATTTGTTGGTTTGGGGTGGATCAAGTCGGCCTTCTCAACCTTTCTTTATGTTCATTCACCTGGTTCATTAGCTCAGAAGGAATGGGTTTATGAATTATATTAATAAATAGCTTCTCTTTATGGACCTATGATAAGTTATTCCTAGGCAGTCATCCTTTGAAGTAGAGCCTCATTATCCCCACTTTACAGGTAAGGAAACTAAACTTCAAAAATGCTCAGATAAGCTGCCCATAGTCACACAGCTCGGGAAGAGCTGGGAGAGAGAGGTATACCAGGCTGCGATTTCTGTGCCCACAGAAATAGGAAGCTGCCTGCACGGTTAGGACTCCTTCAGGTAGGAAAACGAGACTCAGGAGTATGATAGGTAAATAGGAAATAAGTTAAAAAGTAATACGGAGAGACAAAAAGCTTGTAGTCAGTAAGGAAAGATTCCTGTGTGCACACCCAGCATGTATATACCGTGTCTACAGAGTAGACTCCTATGGGGCTAGCCTGTAGGAGTTTGCCCAGTTTGCCAGCCAACCCCATCATTTTGCTTTCTGCCTTAGGCCAGCTGAACACGGTGGGATAGGGCAGTCAGTCGGTGGAGAAGCTCGTGACTCCCCGAAGTCTTTCTGACTCCTTCAACTTCCAGCTAGTGGGGAGGAAGATTCTTCAAGGAGATCCCAGCCTTTGCCAGATACAAAGAGAGTCCAAAGCCCTAGGCAGTCCCAGTTGGAAAACAAATATGCACGGTTTACTAGTGTGGTAAATGGGATTTTTCCATGGGGTACAGGACACACTGAGTAGGTTGATGTGAAGATTATGTGAATTAACATATGTGCTTAAAGCAGTGTCTGCTCCACAGTAAACACAGTGCAAATATTAATATCTATTATCATTATGGTAGAAAGAAACTTTTCAACCAAAATTATCTGTGCGCCGAACACTGCTGGGTGGTCCTGGGTAATATACACAACGTCCTTGAGCTTCACTGTCCTCTTCTATAGCATAGGGTAATAATACCCTCCTGTGAGGGCGTTGTGAGGATTAAGTAAGTTATGCATAAAAATACTCATAATTATGGTCACAAGCAGTGGTTTGGTAAATTCCCATTTCCTTCCTTTCTTCAATTTAGCATTAATGGTTTTTTGTTGCTTTTTTTTGTTTTGTGTGTGTGTGTGTGTGTGTTAAGTGGTGGGAAAAGAATAGTAAAAATGAAAATAAGCATAATCTATGAATATATCTCATAATTAAGCTATATAGATTAAAATATATTTTATAATAAAAAAGAGAACTCTGTGCTTTATAGGGATGTCATAGCACCCAGATATAAAAGGGCATCCAAGCAGGGCCGTTCCTTGGGAAAATTGTAAGGTATGTCAATAGCAAGTCTGTCTCCCCTTTTGGGTATAGTGTTTTGGTCGGGTTCAACTTTGCCTTCTCTCTAGATTGTCTGATAGCAGGATCTTGGGGAGGAGAGAGGGGGTGGAGTGAGGAAAGGGACTTGAAATGACTCACTGAAAAGCTAACAGTGTTCACCATTGCTTCAGCTCCTTTCCTTTTTCCCTGAAAAAGGTCAGTAGGGCTGAGGTGAAGGGAGAGGATCAGGTTGGGCTAGTGGCCTTCTCATAAGCCCTGGGCGAGGGTGAGGTAGTTACCTGCATCCCTCTTCCTCAAAAGACAGAATCAGCAACATCTAGGAGCGTGTTAGAAATGGGGAGGCTTGGGGCGCCTGGGTGGCACAGTCGGTTGAGCATCTGACTCTTGGTTTTGGCTCAGGTCCTGATCTCGGGGTGGTGAAATGGAGCCTTGATGTATAACTCTGTGCTTTAGAACTCTCTCCCTCTGCCCCCCGCCCCCAATAAAGAAACCTTTTTTTTTTTTTTAAATACAGATGTTCAGGTCCCACTCCAGACCTACTGAATCATAACATGTGTTTTAACAAGACTCCCAGGGATTTAGATTCACACAGAAGTTTGTGAAGCACTGAGCTAGAGCCTATGGCGTCCACTGTAGACACTTGGTTTGAACAGACATAGAGATTGGGATGTTGACTTTAAATTGTATATCTCTCTTTCATTTCCTCTTTCCTTGAATCCACTGTGTGTGCTTTATAAATGGAAAAGACAGGGGCCTACTATGGCAAAAGTGGTCACTTTAATGGATGAGAACTCTCAAGAGGCCCGGAAGTGGGAGATGGCCCAGATGACGATTGAAAATTCACTTTGGTGGCAAGGAAGGTGGCAAGGGCAATGATCTGTCAGGTGGTATTTATGGTGTACCCACCGTGTGCCAGGCCCCTACTGTGTGCAAATGGAAAGCACTGGACTGAGAGTGTTCAGGAGATCTGGGCTCTGTTCCAAACTTCCCTTTTAAGTAGCTGGGCAATTCCCGTCACCCCCCAGCATCTTTGTTCTCCATCCGTAAAACCTGTGAGTCAGTTTAAAAGACCCTAAATTCCCATCCGAATCTAAAATGTCTGTGATTCCACTCGTCCTAGCCTCAAAATCTTAGGCTAATTTGGTAGACAAAATTATTTTAAGTGATTACACATGAAAAAGAGGGCAACCCAGGACAGGATGTGATTAAGGTCTGAGTTGTGCGGAACTGGCAGCCTAGGGATTAAGAACTCCTGGAAGCTGTGTGTAAAGGGCAGGGTCTGGACCCTCCCTAAACTCCTCCCCTCGCTCCCGGAGCCAATAGGGAGGGGGACGGGCTGGACTTTCACGCCTGGCCACAAGGTGTCGCTGTCATGATGTAAAATCCTTGGCTGGCACGGACGCTTCCTGGGAAAATCTTTGCTGCCCATCTGAGAAAAGGGACACCCGTGGCTTCCAGACCTAAAAACACGGGTTTCTAAGGTTATGAGGAGCTCAGAGCACAAGGTCGTCTTTTGTCTAAGGAGAGAGCAGTGCGTATACTCTGCCCTGCTCAAGTTGGCTCAGAGGTCACAAAAGAAGCGACGGGTAAGAAGAATGTCAAGTGCAGAGCACATAAAGAAGCCCACCTCTTACATGCGCGCGCGCACACACACACACGCACGCGGGCGCGCGCGATTTTTGGATATCGAGGTATTGAGACTCCCGTCCCCTTCCCACACGCTCAGGTCAGCTCCTCGCTTGCCCTGCAAGTAATCGCAAAAAATACTAGCCTAAATTGGAAGCCCTCCCTTCACTTGCTCATCCCCAGGAGAGTTTGCCCTAGCCGTAGAGACAAGGTTTAGCACATAAGACTCCTGGCGTGGCGTGAGCAGTGTCTACTTCAAAGCCACCAGCACTCCTCAACTTCTCTCCGTTTCCTTGCCCTGGGAATGGGGATGTGTGTGTGGGAGACGTGGTGTTTATTAAGGCTCTGCTTTGTGCGGAGCTCTGGCCTAGGTGCTTTACATATGTTGCTCATGGGTCCACTTCCTCTGCACTGGTACCCACTACTCACTCCCACCTGCCCTTGAAAAACAACACAAACAAACTGAAAACCTCTAAATCTCCTCGGGAAATAACCAACAGTTACTCTGAGGTGTAGGCGAAAGTGCACAGCACTTGCAGCCCCCACACCTTGGTCATTTTCAGTTCTGTTTCTTGACAATCATGTGACAACACATCATCATTTAACCTTTCCAAACCTCAATTTACACATCTGTGAAGTAGAGGTTATATAGAAACCAATTTTTTTATTTTTAAATTTGTTGTTCTGATTTTTTTATTCAGGTATAATTTACATAGCACAAAGTGCACATATTATCAGCCTGTAGCCCACCGAATTTTCGGGCTAACCAAACATCCAGACGAAGAACAGAACACTGCCAGTATCCTAGAGCCCCTCATGCCTTCCTCCGGTCATAATCTTCCCCCCTTCCCACCAGGGTACATACTAGCCTAACTTGTCAGAGCACAAATTCATTTTTACCTATTTTTATACTTAATGGAAGTGGAAACATATACTATGTACTCTTTCATTTCTGGTTTCTTTCACTAAACATCATATTTTTACATGTAGCAATAGTTTTTTCTTTCTACTTGCTGTATAGTGTTTCATTGTGTGACTATACAACAGTTTATCCACTTTACAGTTGGCTATTTAGGTAATTGCCTGTTGGAGGGCTATTATAAATAGTGCTTCTCTGAACATTCTAGTATCTCTCTCTCTCTCTCTTTTTTTTTTCAATTTTTAAAAATTGTGGTTAACATAAAATTTACCACCTTACCCGTTTTTAAGTGTGCAGTTGAGTGGCATTAAATGCATTCATAATTTCATGCAACCATTACCAAAATCCATCTCCATAGCTCTTTTCATCTTATAAAACTGAAACTCTATATCCATTAAATATTATTTATTCCCTCTTCCCTCCGGTCTCTGGTGGTCACCATTCTGCTTTCTGTCTCCATGATTTTGATTACTCTTAGTACCTCGTGTAAGTGGTCTAGTATCTATCTTTTGATGAGCATTTATACTCATTTCTGTTAGACACAGTATCTGTTAGATGAATATCTCTCATGAACATAGATGCAAAAGTCCTCAACCAAATATTGACAAGTCAAGTCCAACAATGTAAAAAAGAAAAATATTCCACAATGAAGTGGTTTTATATCAGGTATACAAAGCTGATTAAACATTCAAAAATCAGTGAATGTAATAAATCACATTTATAGGTTAAAGAAGAATAAATCACATGACCATATCAATAGATGCAGAAAAAGCATGTGACAGAATCAAACACATTTGTGATAAAAGCTTTCAGTAAATTAGAGCTAGAAGTTAACTTCCTCAACTTGATAAAGAATAGCCGCAAAAAACCTATAGCTAACATCATTCTTAATGGTGAAAAACTGGGTGCCTGGATGGCTCAGTGGTTTAAGCCTCTGCCTTTGGCTCAGGTCATGATCTCAGCGTCCTAGGATAGAGGCCCACATCTGGCTCTCTGCTCAGTGCGGAGCCTGCTTCCCCCTCTCTATACCTACCTCTCTGCCTACTTGTGATCTCTCTTTCTCTGTCAAATAAATAAATAAAATCTTAATAGTGAAAAACTCTAAAGCTTTCCCACTAAGATCAGGAACAAACCAAGGTTGTTCCCTCTCACCCACTCCTTTTCAGCATCATACTGGAAGTCCCAGTTAATGTAACAAGAAAAAAAAGGAAAAAATATATATTTATTTCATATGTATATGTATATATATATATATATGGAAGAAATAAAACTGTCTTTGTTTGCAGATTACTTGATTGCCTATGTAGAAAATGCGAAGAAGTTGGGGCACCTGGGTGGCTCAGTCATTAAGTGCCTGCCTTTGGCTCGGTCATGATCTCAGGGTCCTGGGATCCAGCCCCACAACGTCAGGCTCCCTGCTCAGGGGGAAGCCTGCTTCTCCCTTTCCCACTCCCCCTGCTCGTGTTCCCTCTCTCACTGTGTCTCTCTCTGTCAAATAAATAAATAACATCTTAAAAAAAAAAAAGGAAAAGAAAACCTGAAGAAACCATTTTTAAAAATCCTGGAACTAATAAGTGATTATAGCAAGCTTTTAGGATACAAGGTTAATTTACAACATCACTTTCCTGTATACCAAAAGTGAGATAGTAGAATTTGAAATTAAAAACACAGTACCATTCTTCAAAAAAAAAACAAAAACACAATACCATTTAGATTAGTATCTCTCAAAATGAAATACTTAGATGTTAACTAACAAAATATGTATAAGATCTACATGAGGAAAACTAAGAAAGTCTGATGAAAGAAATCAAAGAAGAGCTAAATAAATGGAGAAATATTCTATATTCATGGGTAAGAAGACTCAATTTTGTCAAGATATCATTTCTCCTCTACTTGATCCAGAGATTCAATACAATCCCAATAAAATCCCAGCAAGTTATTTTGTGGATATTGACAAACTGATTCTAAAGTTTATATGGAGAAACCAAGACCCAAAATAGCCAACACAATACTGAAGGAGAAAGGTGGAAGACTGACAAGAAAGGTCTGTCAAGACAAGAAATGTGGAAGACTGACAAGACCCAAATTTAAGACTACCCATAAAGCTACAATAATTGACACGTGTTGTATTGGTGAAAAAATAGACAAGTTGACCAGTACAACAGTATAGAGAGCCGAGAAATAGACCCATGCAAACATCGTCTATTGATTTTTCACAAAGAGCAAAAACAATACAATGGAGCAAAGATAGTCTTTTCCAAAAAATGGCTCCAGAGTGACTGGATACCCACATACAAAAAACATGAATCTTGATGCAGACTTTACACCCTTCATATAAAATTAATTCAAAAGGGATCACAGACCTGTACATGAAACACAAGACAATAAAATGCCTAGAAGATAACCTAGGAGCAAATCCAGATGACCAAGGGTTTAGCAACAACTTTCTAGATACGACACCAAAGGTGTGCTCTGTGAAAGAAAGAAATGATAAGCTGTATTTCATTAGAGTTTAAAAAAAAAAAAAAAAGGTCTGCTCTGTGACAGATATGTCAAGAGAATAAATAAAGAAGCCACAGGTTGGGAGAAAATGATTGCAAAAGACATACCTAATAAAGGATTATTACCCCAAACATAAAAATGATTCTTAAAGTGCAGCAAAAAGAAAAGGAACACCTGATTTTTTAAATAGGCCAAATGTCTAAGACACATCACCCGAGATGTACAGATGGCAAATAAGGTTATGAAGGTTATGAAAAGATGTTCTACCACATATGCCATCAGGACAATGCAGACGGAAACAACAATGAGATACCACTATACTCCCGTTGGAATGATCAGATGAAACTGGCCTAAACTATATTACAAAGCTTTAGAAATTGTAACAGTATGATATTGACATAAAAACAGACACATAGATCAACGAAACAGAATAGAGAGCCCAGTGATAAACCCATGCATATATGGTCAATTAATTTATGACAAAAGAGCCAAAAATATACAATGGGGGAAAGGACAGTCTCTTAAATAAATAATGTTGGGGAAACTGGACAGCCATGTGCAAAAGAATAAAACTCTACCCCTATCTTACACCATATACAAAAATAAACTCAAAATGGATTAAAGACTTAAATGTAAGACTTAAAAACATAAACCTAAAAGAAAACGTAAATGATAGGCTCCTTGACATCAGTCTTGGCAAAAATTGCTTGGATTTAACACCAAAGGCAAAGGGATGAAAGCAAAAATTAATAAGTGGGACTACACCAAACTAAAAAGCTTCTGCATAGCAAAGGAAACCATTAAAAAATAAAAGGGCAACCTACAGAATGGGACTTCATATATCTGATAAGGGGCTTATATCCAAAATATATAAAGGGGCTTATATCCAAAATATATAAAGAACCCATACAACTTGGGACACCTGGGTGACTCAGTTGGTTAAGCATCTGCCTTTGGTTCAGGTCATGATCCTGGGGTCCTGGGATCAGGCCCTGCATTAGGCTCCCTGCTCAGCGGCGAATCTCCTTGTCCCTCTTCCTTTGCCCCTCCCCCTTGCTCATGCTCTCTCTCTCTCTCTCAAAATAAATAAATAAAATCTTTTTAAAAAGAACTCATACAACTCAATAGGGAAAAAAATGTATTAAAAATAGGCAGAAGACTAGAGCGCCTGGGTGGCTCAGTTGGTTGAGTATCCGACTCTTGGTTTTGGCTCAGATCATGATCTCAGTGTCGTGAAATCAAGCCCTCCATCAGGCTCCACTCAGCAGAGTCTGCTGAAGATTGTCTCTCTCCTCTTCCTTGCCACTCCTGCTCACACTCGCTCTCTCTGTAAATAAATAAATAAATAAATATCTTTTTAAAAAAGGTCAGAAGATCTGAATGGACATTTTCCCAAAGACATACAGATGGCCAGCAGGTACATAAAAAGATCTTAGCATGCATCAGTAGGAATATGCAAATTAAAATCACAATGAAATATCACCCACACCTGTCAGAATGGCTATTATCAATAACAAGTGTTGGCAAGTATGTGGAGAGAAGGGAACCCTTGTACACTGTTGGTGGGAATGTAAATTGTTGTGGTCACTATGGTAAACAGTATGGAGGTTCCTCAAAAAATTAAGAATAGAACTACCACATGACCCAGCAATTCTACTTTGGGTTTTTTATCCTAAGTAAATGAGATCACTGTTTCAAAAAGATATATGCACATCCCAAGTTCATTTCAGCAGTATGGACAATAGCCAAGACATGGGCACAATCTAAGTGTTCATCTATGGGTGAATAGATGAAGTAAATGTGACATATACATATGCTGGAATATTATTCACCCATAAAAAAGAAGAGATCCTGACACTCAAAACAACATTGATGGACCTTGAGGACGTTATGCTAAATGAAATAAGTCAAAGACGAATACATATGATCTCACTTATATACAGAATCTAAAAAAAAATGAACTCATAAATACAAAGAACAGATTTGTTGCTAGAGGTACAGGTAGAGGATGGGAGAAACGGGTGGGAAAAAGAAGAAAGAATAACTAACAGAACACTAACACTAAATTTTGGCAGGGATGTGGAGCAACAGGAATTCATTCGTAACTGGTAGTAATGCAAAATTGTACAGCCACTTTGAAAGACAGTTTCGTTTGGTGGTTTCTTACAGAACTAAACATACTCTTACCATATAATCTAATAATCATACTCCTTGATATTTACCCAAAGGAGTTGAAGGCTTAGGTTTATACAAAAACCTGCACATGGATGTTTATAGAAGCTTTATTCATAATTGCCAAAACTTGAAAGCAACTAAGATGTCTTTTAGGAGGTGAATGGATAAATAAACTGGTACATCAGACCATGGAATGTTATTTAAGCTAAAAAGAAATGGTTATCAAGCCTTGGAAAGACATGGAGAAAACTTAAATACATATTATTAAGTGAAAGAAGCCAATCTGAAAAGGCTGCATAGTTGATGATGTCAACTATAATACATTCTAGAAAAGACAAAACTATGGAGACATTAAGAAGATGAACGGTGGGGCACCTGGGAGGCTCAGTCGGTTAAGCGTCTGCCTTCAGCTCAGGTCATGATCTCAGGGTCCTGGGATCAAGCCCCACATCAAGCCCTCTGCTGGGAGCCTGTTTCTCCCTCTGCCTCTGCTGCTCCCCCTGCTTGTGCTCTCTCTCTGTCAAATAAATAAAATCTTAAAAAAAAAATGATGAATGGTTGCCAGGGGTTTATAGGGAGGGAGAATGAATGGGTGGGGCACAGAGAATTTTTAGGGCAGTGCTAGAACTCTGTTATACTGTCATTGGGGATACATGTCCTTACAAATTTGTCCAAACATGTGGAATGTACAGCACCAGGAGGGAATCCTTATGGAAACTATAGACTTTGGGTGATCATGAGATGTCAGTGTAGGTTCATCAGCTGTAACAAATGTGCCCCTCTGGCGGGAGGCAGGGGGGATGCCAGTAATGGGGGAGGTTAAACATGTTTGAGGGCAGAGGACACTTAATGCCTGGCAGACCTCATCAGCTTCATTGTACATGGATCAGGTTGGGAGAGCCAGCGGTTTCTCTGGGAACTCCCCAGCTATCAATCTGTGCAGCAGTGTCTCTGTAGTCATTTTCTCCAGAAAAGAATCCTCCAAGCTCCCATCAAGATGGCATTATGCCAACTTTCAGAGTTTTGGAAGTAGGAGGAAGGAATGGAACTGAGGGTCCAACTACTCTTTCAACTTGTCCCCTTGTTTTCATCGTCATACCTCACACCCGCCCTCCAGGTTTCTTGTGGATTTCCAAGGGTTCTTTTTCTTTTTTAAGATTTTATCTATATCTATCTATCTATCTATCTATCTATCTTTTATTTGGAGCATGCACATGCATGCAAGATGGGGAAGAGACAGAGAGAATCTCAAGCAGACTCCCTGCTAAGCATGGAGACCAACACCTGGGCCCATCTCATGACACTGAGATCAAGAGTAGAGTGCTTAACCCACTGAGCCATTTATATGCCCCTGGATTTACAAGTTCTTTTTTTTTTTTTTAAAGATTTTATTTATTTATTTGACAGACAGAGATCACAAGTAGGCAGAGAGGCAGGCAGAGAGAGAGGAGGAAGCAGGCCCCCTGCTGAGCAGAGAGCCCAATGTGGGGCTCGATCCCAGGACCCTGGGATCATGACCTGAGCTGAAGGCAGAGGCTTTAACCCACTGAGCCACCCAGGTGCCCCGGATTTCCAAGTTCTTAATCCCCTTCTCCTCACTGTTCCCTTCTGTGATTCATACCTTTATGCACTCTGTAACCAATTATGTTTCCACATTAGGATTCTAACTTGAAAGAAATTGGTAGAATCTCTTGTATACTAATGCCTCCTCTTCCTTTGTTTTTGAGTCTTTTATATAATTTTCATCTCAGTTAGTGGCATAATTAAAAAAATTTTTTTAAATTAACATATAATATTACTTGTTTCAGGGGTACAGGTCTGTGATTCATCAGTCTTAGACAACTCACAACACTCACCATAGCACATACCCTCCTCAGTGTCCATCACCCAGGCACCCCATCCCTCCCACTCCCCTCCACTCCAGAAACCCTCAGTTTGTTTCCAGAGTTTAAGAGTCTCTTATGGGGGGCGCCTGGGTGGCTCAGTGGGTTAAGCCGCTGCCTTCGGCTCAGGTCATGATCTCGGGGTCCTGGGATCGAGTCCCACATCGGGCTCTCTGCTCGGCAGGAAGCCTGCTTCCCTCTCTCTCTGCCTGCCTCTCCGTCTACTTGTGATCTCTCTCTGTCAAATAAATGAATAACATCTTTAAAAAAAAAAAAAGAGTCTCTTATGGTTTGTCTCCATCTCTGGTTTTGCTTATTTCATTTTTCCCTCCCTTACCCTGTGATCCTCTGCCTTGTTTCTCAAATTCCTCATATCAGTGAGATGATATGATAATTGTCTTTCTCAAATTGACTTATTTCACTTAGTATATTACCCTCTAGTTCCATCCACATTATTACAAATGGCAAGATTTCATTTTTTGATGGCTGCATAGTATTCCATTGTGTATATATACCACTTCTTCCTTATCCATTTATCTGCTGATGTTCATCTAGGCTCTTTGCATAGTTTGGCTATTGTGGACATTGCTGCTATAAACATTCAGGTGCACATGCCCCTTCAGATCATTACTTTTGTATCTTTGGGGTAAATACCCAGTAGTATGATTGCTGGGTCATAGGGTAGCTCTATTTTCAACTTTTTGAGGAACCTCCCTACTGTTTTCCAGAGTGGCTGCACCAGCTTGCTTTCCCACCAACAGTGTAGGAGGGTTCCCCTTTCTCCACATCCTCACCAACATCTGTCATTTTCCGACTTGTTAGTTTTAGCCATTCTGACAGGTATGAGGTGGTATCTCATTGTGGTTTTGATTTGTATTTCCATGATGCCGAGTGCTACTTAGCACTTTTTCATGTGTCTGTTGGCTATGTGGATGTCTTCTTTGCAGAAAGGTAGTTAGTGGCATCATTAACCACTCTTCTCACCTGCCAGAAATCAGTTCACTCTACATTCCTCTTTTTTCCTCACTCTCTCATCCAATCGTTCATCATGTCTAACTGATTTTCATATTTTAAATATCTCCTGGATACATATACACCAATAATACTTTAGACCTAGCCCTCTTCCTTGGACCATTTTTAAAAAAAGAGATTGTAATCTAAGTGTGGGAGAAAGTCCCAAAGTGACTTTTACATTTTACATTTTACATTTCGGTCCTGACAAGGAGAGTATGCCCTGGTGTGAGTGTTCCTGGTCTTTTGGCTGGTGTCCTCTACTAGATGGTTGTTCCAGCAAAATAACAGTATTTCTTGGGATAACTTGTTCCATTTATCCTGACCTTCTGAGCTTATCAAAGAATTTCCTGGAATGAATGTTATTTCCCATTTTCCTTCCTTCTGAGAAGAGCCTGGATTGTACTATTGGCAACTGTTATTGAAAAATAACCAATAGGTCTGATGATTGAAAACCATGGAACCTGATGACTATTGAGAGAAGAGTATCTGTTTGACCTGATGAGCTGAGGCCCAGTTCCTAAGTCCATGATGACCCCAGGAAATTCTGATGCTCTGGGGAAAAGCAGCTGTTCCTCCTCTCTCCCTCTGCCACATTGATGATAGTGCCAGATTCTGAAACATAGCTCACCATACTTTCAGTATTATCCAGTGTATCATCAAAAGATAGGCAGCGTGGCTACAACACAGGCAATCAAGAGAGTCGGCGAAGAACTCATTATGTCAGGCTGATGACCTCTCCTTTAGTATGAAAATAGGTGGAGCCAAGCACACAGACACAAAAATGCAACTACAGTATTATCTCTGTATACACAACAGGCACATTCAGAATTCATATTTATATTTGTATCTCTAAGCTGCCCCATCATAACACAGTCCTAAAAACTAGGACTCCTTTGACTCTGCTGGTTGCCAAGGTGATTCCTGCTGGAGTAAATACAGTTTTGCTGGTCAGCTCAGACAGAGCTTCATTTAGGACACTTCAGGTCCTCTGTTGGGAACCCTCCCCTTTCCTGAGGTCCTTCTTCCTGCCCACTCCCTCCTCAGTGCCAGGCAGAAATGCATACTGCCAGCTGCAGAGCTGGCTCAAGGTCTGAGGAGCTGTGTGTGGGAATCCTCAGTTAACACATGGAGCCCAAAAAGCAACAGGAAAAAAATCTCAATGCTCAGCTGAATTCCAGAAGCCTACTCATTCCAATACTAACAGATGAGTAGGAGAACAGGAAGGCAAGTGTCATGATCCCACCCCTCCCATTTTCCCTGGCTCTCTCTTCAGACCCTCCCAACCTCCTCCTCTCCTCTCAATTCCTGCATCTGAAGCAACTCTGATCCTTCAGGCTGGAGACTCGGCATCTTTCACTTCTCAGTCTTTCTGCATATGGTCTTCAAGCCAATGAAGGCTATACTAAAACCAAAAGCAATTTTTAAAAAAGGATGTGATAAAAGAGCTTTGGAAAAGTTTAGTGTACTTTCCCAGAAACACAGTGCCTTAAAACAGCATAGTCTACAGAGCCAGGGCCTCCCTGTGAGCCCCTTTGGCCTGGCTCACGTGGCCAAAACAAGAAGGGAGGCCAATGGGGCCAGCTTCTCTCACATGCCATCCCTAGGCACAATTTGTGCATCTCTAAACTCCAAATCTTTAATTTGCTTTTCCTTTCCTTTCCTTTCCATCTTTTTCTTTTCCTCTCCTCTCCTCTCTTTTTCTCTCCTCTCCTTCTCTTTCCTTCCCTTCCTTTTCCCTTTTTCTTTTCCTTTTTTCTTTTCTTTCCTTTCCTTTCTTTCCTTTTCTCTTTCCCTCCTCTTCTCTGTCCCTTCCTCCTTTTCTTTTCTCTTCTCTTTTCTTTTCTTTTCTTTTCTTTCCTTTTCCTCTCTCTCACTTTCTTCCTGTTTTCACCATCTCACTCACTAATATGAAATGGAACAGAGGGACTTACATTTTGAGGTCTGGCTGGGCCTTTGAACATGCTGTATGTTTCTCCTTAGATTACCCCAGAGGCAAAACTCAGTCTCTGCTGGTTTTTCCAAGAAATCCACCCATGCCAAATTTTGGTGAGTTTGGTCAAATTTTCATAAGATTTGATGGGGTTACAAGAAGATGATCACATCACAAGATGAGGAGCCTTTTCTCTTCTTGCCAGCTGTTCCTCCCCTACACTCTCCCTCCTTCCTGCCCACCACCCCCTCCAAATTCTTCTCTTTCTCTTGTAGTGCTAACTAACATCCAACCCTGGATGAGGGTGGGATGACTGGGGGAAGGCAGGAAAGGAGTTACGGCTAGATTCTACCCCAAATTTATATAAACATATCTGTGGAAATGCTCAGAAAAATCAATGCCTCTTCATTGACACAACTCACTCTTTTTAGAACACAGTCCTATTACAGATGGAAAATCTTTCCCCGATATCAGGATCTATATTTATATCTATATCTATATCTATCTGTATGTATGTATATGTATATCTTATAACAATAGAAATCACTTTTGACTGTGGCCCCAAACAAACAAGCTACTGTAAGCCTGTCTCTTTTCTAGGGACTTGCTTCTTCTCCCTGGAGAATATTGCTCTTTTTTGGTCAGAGCTACTGCTCTCCACTCTGCTGCTTGATAGCTGGAGCTACCTCTATACCTCTTATGACCAAAGATCATGCGCTCCCTGGGGACTGCCCAGTGGTAGACCAGGTAGCCCATGTAGCCAGGGATATTTTCTTGATGTAGGGGAGGTCTCCATATCTCATTCAGGCTTAGGACTTTTGTGACTCTGCTCCTTAAACATGGGCCCTCCTGCTATAACTCTTGTATATCACTTGCTTTCTCAATTTCTTAATGGTTCCTTTCTTTCAAGGATTTCCATTAGTGTTACACCAAAGATAGCCCTTAATATCATCCTATGTACACTATTCCAAGGCCTAATCCCACTGCTTTGACTCTTTCCTAATTCAGTGTCATCCATGGCTCTCCTTGGTGTGTAGAATGTGGGTAGAGGAATATAATACTGTTAATTCCAGCTTCCTGGGCATCTCCCAAACTATCTCCTTCAAAGCTTCCCTATTTTCCCCAGGGTTCCTGTGTCCATTGGATCTTCATGCCAATAAAATTCTTTAAAGCCCATCCTGACATTCTAGAACAGGGCTGTCTAATAGAAATGTAGTGCAACTCTCACATCTAACTTTACATTTTCTAGCAATCACTTTAAAAAGGAACAAGTGAAATAATCTTAATATTTAAAGTATTATCATAGCAACAAATTATCAATATTAAAAAAACTTAGTGGGTTTTTAAAGTACTAAATCTTTGAAATCTAGTATGCATTTTATATTTACAGCATATCTCACTTCAGACTAGCCATGTTTCAAGTGTTAGCTCCTGTCATACTGGACAGTAGAGTGCTAGAGTTCCAACGGTAGGTATATAAATAGGACCCTCCCTTGTATACAAAATATGGACAGATAGATTGAGTGGAAACATCTCAGCTGAGCTTTTAAGGCCCTCTGTAATAGGCTTCACCATTCCAGCCAGGTTGGTCTTCTTGCTGGTGCTCCTTAACCCATGTGTATTTCTGCCTCCATGCTTTGCCTTTGCCCTTTACCTAATGATCCTCTCTCTTTTCTCTTTGCTGTTCTAACTCCAAGCCCACTACAGTTCCAGCTCTTTCTGAACTACAGAAGTTCCTATTGCTCTTACTCACAGCTCTTAGTAACCCTTTATAGGTGGGACCATAACATTTAGAGTTTACTGATTATATTATCTTTGTATTATTTAGCTGTTATGGAGAAAACTCTTCTCTCCTCCAAAACTGGAAGCCCTTTTAGAAAAATATCCATGATAGGTATAATACTTCTTAGTCACCCATATGACTTAACCTAGCACAGAACCCACAGTACACAGTAAAAATGCTTTTTAGTGGCTTAACAGGCTGTTAGATATAATTTTTACCATTTATACCATGTCCCTTTTACCTTGTCCCTCCTAGTAGATTGAAATCTCCTCCCAAACCATGTACCAGTTCTTTTTTTTTTTTAATTGAAGTATAGTTGACACACAGTGTTACATTTGTTTCAAGTATACAACATAGTGATTCAGCAAGTATATACTTGCAGCTCCCTTCTGATACCATTGAACCCTATTACAGTACTACTGACTATACTCTCTATGCTGTACCTTTTATCCTTGTGACTTATTCATTCCATAACTGGAAGCCTGTACCTCCCTCTTTCCTTCACCCGTTTGTCCCCCTTCCCCATAGCAACCATCAATTTGTTCTCTGTATTTATGAGTTTGTTTCTACTTTTTATTTGTTCATTAGTTTTGTTTTTTAGATTCCACGTATAAATGAAATCATATGGTTTCTTTCTTTCTTCCTCTGTCTGCTTTATTTCACTTAGCATGATACCCTGTAGGTCCATCCCTGTTGTTGCAAATGACAAGACCTCATTTTTTTAATGAGTAATATTCCATTGTGTATAGATACTGTATCCTCTTTATCCATTCAATTTTTTTTAAAGATTTTACTTATTTGACAGACAGAAATTACAAGTAGGCAGAAAGGCAGGCAGAGAGAGGGGGGAGGCAGGTTCCCTGCTGAGCAGAGAGCCCAATGTGGGGCTCTATCCCAGGACCCTGAGATCATGACCTGAGCTGAAGGCAGAGACTTAAACCACTGAGCCACCCAGGCACCCCCTTTCAGTTGTTGATGGACACTTACACTGCTTCCATATCTTAACTATTATAAGTAATGTTGCAATAAACATAGAGGTGCATCTATCTTTTTGAATTAGTGTTTTTATTTTCTTTGGGTAAATACCCAGTGTGGAATTGCTAGATCATGTGGTAGTTCTATTTTTAACTTTTTGAGGAACCTCCACACTATTTTCCACAATGGCTATACCAAGTTGTATTCTCACCAGTAGTGCACGAAGGTTTTTTTTTCTCTACATCCTGC
Organism: Enhydra lutris kenyoni; assembly: GCF_002288905.1. Classification (NCBI taxonomy): domain Eukaryota; kingdom Metazoa; phylum Chordata; class Mammalia; order Carnivora; family Mustelidae; genus Enhydra; species Enhydra lutris. The sequence goes on along the minus strand of NW_019154102.1, from coordinate 951,490 downwards.
CAACATTTATTATTTGTCTTTTTTATTCTAGCCATTCTGACAGGGGTAAGGTAATATCTCATAGTGGTTTTGATTTGCATTTCCCTGATGATTAGTGATGATGAGCCTCTTTTCATGTGTCTGCCATCTGGATGTCTTCTTTAGAAAAATGTCTGTCCAGGTCCTCTGCCCATTTTTAATCAGATTATTTATTTTTTTGGTGTTGAGTTTTTGAATACTAACCTCTTATTAGATATGTCATTTGAAAAAAATCTTCTATTTACTAGGTTGTCTTTTGTTGATGGTTTCCTTTCTGTGCAAAAGCTTTTTATTTTTGTGTAGTCTCAGTAGTTTATTTTTGCTTTTGTTTCCCTTGTCTGAGGAGACATATCTAGAAAAATGTTCTTTGGCTGATGTCAGAGAGATTACTGCCTATGTTTTCTTCTAAGATTTTTGTGGTTTCAGGTCTCACATCTAGGTCTTTAAACCATTTTGAGTTTCTGTGTATGGTGTAATAAAGTGGTCAGTTTCATTCTTTTATATGTAACTGTCCAGTTTTCCCAGTACCATTTATTGAAGAGACCATCTTTTCTCCATTGCATATTCTTGCATCCTTTGTCATATATTGACCACATAAACATGGATTTATCTCTGGGCTCTCTGTTCTGTTCTGTTCTGTTGATCTATGTGTCTGTTCTGTGCCAGCACCATACTGTTTTGATTACCACTGCTTTGTACTGGATCTTAAAATCTATATCTGTGATACCTTCAGCTTTGCTGTTCTTTCTCAAGATTGCTTTGACTATTTGGGTCTTTGTGGTTCCACACAAGTTTTAGTATTGGTTTAGTTCTGTGAAAAAAAATGCTGTTGGTACTTTGATAAGGATTGCATTGACCCAGTAGATTGCTTTGGGTAGTATAAACATTTTAACAATATTAATTCTTCCAATTTGTGAGCATAGAATAGCTTGCCATTTGTTTGTGTGGTTTCTTTCTTTCTTTGTTTTTTTTTTTTTAAGATTTTATTTATTTGACAGACAGAGATCACAAGTAGGCAGAGTGGCAGGCAGAGAGAGAGAGACAGGAGAAAGCAGGCTCTCTGCCGAGCAGAGAGCCCGATGCGGGCCTCGATCCCAGGACCATGAGATCACGACCCAAGCTGAAGGCAGAGGCTTTAACCCACTGAGCTGCCCAGGTGCCCCAATGTGGTTTCTTTTTTTGTCTCTCAGATCACTTAGCACAAATTCTACTAGGATTTCAATATCTAACTTTAGCCAAAATTGCAAAGTATTTGACAGATTACTAAGTGCTTTTGAATACCTAATCTCAGTGATTCTCAAGACAATCCTTTGAGGTAGGACTTACTGATATCATCACTTTATAAATGGCCAGTGTGAGGCTCAGAGAAGTTGATTGATTTGCTTAAACTCACACAGAAGGGAAATCCTAAAGAGGCTGAATGTCTACTCACAAATAAGAAGCTTTGTTTTCCAAATCTGTGGTTGGCCCCTGTACCTCTGTCACACCCCAGCCCTACTTCTAAACCAAAGTGGATCAAGGGGTCTTGTTTTGCTTGATTTTTCATAATTATTATGTAATTATTTTCATAGTTAAAATGCTCCAGAAGATACTTGAGCATCTTGCCCTGCCATGTTCAATAATAAGCAATTTGGGAACTACTTCTCAGACAATGCTATGTAGAGGGCAGCTCCTTTCTTTGCTCTTGTGGGGAGAATTTCCAGGGCAGGGCATCCTCATAAGGGATCTCCCTACCTGCTTCTCTTCCCTGGCCTGAAAAGAGAAAGTAGTACAAAATTGTTAAATATATGTGAATGGACACAGTTCAGTAATAGTTCTATCTAAGTGTAAACTTTCATGATTATTACTCCAAAAATCCAGTGATAATAGTTCAGAACTTTGAGCCACATATCCCCCGCCCCCATGCAGAATGCCCCACACCCATTAAAAGCAGCATTATTAAAAACAGCAGCTACTGGGCGTGCTTGGAAATAACTCTTCTCAAGTAAATAACTTGGAATGTTTTTATTTTAGAATATCAAAGGAAGCCTGGACCACATTATGGCTAATTGACTACATATTTCCATGAGCAGAAATGAAGCTATATTTTAGTTATAAGGATACCGACCACATTGTCTTTAATGCTGGTTACCAGCTTTTCAAAAAGAGATGAGAAGCAAAAAGTGAATTACACACTGAATTTCAGCCTAACTTAAATCTTAGCTCTAGTTCTAGAACAAGGAGGTAATGGGGGAATGTGGAACATGCATTTTGGCATAATTACAGCAATGCAACCATGCTGCCAGTGCCCTACCTTTGTGCAGATCTCTTCTGATAAGGAAATGTTCTTATGGACAATGTTCTCTCTCTCCTCCCTTGGAGGGAGCTGGTTCAAGTAGCCTAAATGAATTCTAAAAGCTGAGCATACTGGAAAGAAGAGCCTCTCCTGAAGTTAAGAAACACTTATAACAAAGTTGATTTTTTTAAATGATTTGTATAATTGTTTTTGCATTACATGCTAATTAGGCTTAACAAGCATTATTTATTTTGGAACTTCACCAACCATTTCTGGGCTTACCGAGGGGAGAGAAGTCCAAGAGGAGGGTGGAGGGTTCCCAGTGTGGAGCCCTTCCCTGCAGCCCTTCACTGCCCGTCTGTCTCAGGGGAGGGTGTGCAAGGGAAGCCTCACCTAGTATCTTATTCTCCCGGTCCATCCCTCCCTGTTTACTCTGCTGTTGAACAAGTGGCTCAATTGGGGACTTCTAAAACCTCTAGGCTGTGGGTGGCCTTGATTAAATGCTCTAGGAAGAAAAGAAGAGAGAGGAAAATCTTGACTGTCCAGAACACTTGGATAATGAGTCTTTCTGGGTGGTGGGAATTTCCCAGATAACTGAGCATTTGCTTCTTTAAGCCCTGAAGTTTTTATGTTAACCATTTCAAATGACAATCTACATTAAATGTGTCACTTTCCCCTGGTTTTTAAACAATGGACATCATTTAGCATTTTCTCAACTGAGTCACAATGATTATACATTGACTTGTAATAGACATACAATAGAAAGATGACGTCAGAGGTTGTGGGGCCATGTATGATGGTTTATTCCCATATTAAATGACGCAGATTTGTACATATGTTAAGCCCTTGCCATGGCTTTTTGTAGTTTTTGTGAAACCTCCCTCTCTCTGGTCAGAGTTCTTACCATGAGCAATCCTTTTTTCCCCTCTTTGAAATTGCTGCATTCTAGAAATTAGAATACTAGGGTGTCTATCTTAGGTGTAAAGTAAAGGTGAATAGACTTTGATGGAGGACATAAGGCACAGAAAATAGGACTTTCTGCCAAATTTCCTCATTCAGTTTTCTGTATGGTACCTTCTGTAATGGGGAGATTGTCAGAAAGCTAGATTCTAGAAATGTGAGAGATTATTGTGGCTGCTCCAGAAAGTCGATTTAAAAACTCAGAAGGAGGCTAAGTTGAGATATGAGTCTCCCCCACAGAATTTATAATAACCATGGTTTTTTCTGAAGACAAAAGCAACATGTGCCAAGTTTAAAATATTTAAATCTTATAGATATATACAATGTGAAAAAGCAAAGCCCCTCATATTACCTCCACCTCCACCACCAAATAACAGTTCATGTAAAATACATCAATGTTTTTTTCTATCCACATACTAGCATATTATTATGACTTTTTAAAAAGATACGTTTAGTATCATACACTACTTGTACTTTACAACTTGATCGTTCAGCTTACTGGTTTGTCTTGACTATCTCCTGAATTCATACATTTTAAAAAAGATTTTGTTTATTTATTTGAGAGAGAGAGCAGGGAAAGGGGTAGAGGGAGAGGGAGAAGCAGACTTCCCATTGAATGGGGAACCCCACACGGGGCTTGATCCTAGGACCCCAAGATCATGACATGAGTGGAAGTCAGGCACTTAACCAACTGAGCTTCCCGGGTGCCTCATGAATTCATACATTTTTAGTTACTGTATTGCTTTGAATCACAGCTTAGTATTCCATTAAAGAAATATCACAATTTCCTTAAACAGTTCTCTGCTGGTGGATATCTAGAGAGTACCCCATGTCTCAACATTGTAGGCAACGATGAAATGGACATCTTTGAATACATATAACTGAGTATTTGGGGAGAAAAAATTCTTTTTTTTTCCTGATTTTTTTCAGCTTTATTTAGGCATAATATAATGTATTTGACATACATATGCTTTGTGAAATGATTACCACAAAATTAGATTAACACATCTATCAGCTTATATAAAGCTACTTTTTGTGTGAGAATGCTTAAAGTCTACTGTCTTAGCAAAGTTCAAGTACATGACGCAGTTTTAACAAGTCATCACACTGTACATTAGATCCCCTGAACCTAATTCATCTTCTAATCGAATGCCTGTACCTCTGACCAGCATCTCCGCCCTCCCCCACTCTTCCACCGATTTTGTGTGTGTGTGATTTCAGTATTATTCTTTTTTAAAATTTAAATTCAACTAATCAACATGTAATGTATTATTGATTTCAGAGGTAGAGGTCAGTGATTCATCAGTCTTATATAATACCCAGTGCTCATTACATCACGTGTCCTCCTTAATGTCCAGCACCCAGTTACCCCATCTTCCACTCCCTCCCCTCCAGCAACCCTCAATTTGTTTCCTATGATTAAGAGTCTCCTATGGTTTTTCTCCTTCTCTGATTTCATCTTGTTTTTTTTCCTCTCTTCCTCTATGATCCTCTGTTTTGTTTCTTAAATTCCACACATCAGTGAGATCATATGATAATTGCCTTTCTCTGATTGATTTATTTTGCTTGGCATAATACCCTCCAGTTCCATCCGTATCGTCGCAAATGGCAAGATTTCAATTTTTTTGTGGCTGAGTAGTATTCCATTATATATATGGACTACATCTTCTTTATCCATTCTTTTGTTGATGGACATGTGGGCTCTTCCATAGTTTGGCTATTGTGGACATTGCTGCTATAAACATTGGGGTGCAGGTGCCCCTTCAGATCACTTCATCTGTATCTTGGGGGTAAATACCCGGTAGTGCGTTGCTGGGTCATAGGGTAACCCTATTTTCAACTTTTTGAGGAAACTCCATACTGTGGGTAAATAAATTCTTGTGGAATTTGTCCTTCGTATTAGTTTCCCAGGGCTGCTGTAACAAAGTATCACAAACTGGGTGGCTGAAAACAATAGAAGTGTACTATCTTACAGTTTTGAAGGTTCAAATCCAAAATCAAGATGTCAGCATGGCCAGGTTTCCTCGGAAACCTATAGGGGACGTCTTCCTTGCCTTCCTAGCTTCTGGTGGCTTGCTGACAATCTTTGGTGTTCCTTCCCTTGCAGCTGTCTGACTCCGATCTCTGCCTTCAGTGCCACATGACCTCTCACTGTGTGTCTATGTCTTCACACGGCTATCTTCTCATAAGGACACCAGTCACACTGGATTAGGGCACAACCTCGCTCCACTATGACATCATCTTAACTGATGACATCTGCAACCACTTTATTTCAGAATAAGGTCACATTCTGAGGTACTGGAGGTTAGGACTTGCATATAGATCTCTTTTTGTGTGTGTGGGGAACAGACACAATTTAACCCATTACATTTTCAGGGCTTTCAAAGTTTTAGTACATGCTGCCAAATTTTCTTCCAAAAATGTTATGCCAGTTTAGATTCTCACCAATAATTGATGAGAGTGTCAGTTTCTCACCTTCTCACCCACAGGATATCTTTAAAATTGTTTTCTAATCTCTGTAAACATTTATAACTCATTATTTCATTTAGAATTTCTTTATTAGTGAAATGAGCAAATTTTTTAATTGCTTTACTGAATACTTGCATTTTTCCTGAGATTTGCCTCTATTATCTTTTGTTCATTTTTCTGTTTCTTTTTTTTTTTTTTAAGATTTATTTACTTATTTTAGAGAGAGAGAGCTGGTGGGGAGGGTCAGAAGGAGAAAGAGATAGAGAATCAAGCAGACTCCACCCTGAGCCTGGAGCCTGACAGAGGGTTCAATCCCACAACCCTGAGATCACGCCTGAGCTGAAACCAAGAGTTAGACGCTTAACCAACTGCACCACCCAGGCACCCCTTGTTAACTTATTCTTAAGTATTTTGTTTCCCATTGCTTTTGTGAGTAAGATCTTTTCTTCCATTGAATTTTCTACCTGGTTGCTGTTTGCATGCAGGAAAGTTACTGATCTTTTTTTTTTTTTTAATATTAACATGTGACTCGCTACATCCCTTAATTCTCATATTGTTCTTGGTGGTTTTTCAATTGTTTCTCTTGAGTCTCTGGTGTGTTGCCATGTTACCTACAGTAAATAGAGTTTTGCCTTCTTTCTTACAGTGTTTATATCTTTTATTGGTTCTCTTTTATAATTACATTAGCTAGCTCTTCCAGAAAAATGTTAAATAATAGCCACGATAGAGGACATGCTTGTCTAATTTTTCATTATAGTGGAAATGTTTCCTTTGTTTTCCCATTAATCAAAATGCTGAATTATGATTTGGGATACATATGTGTGATATATGATGGAAGTATTCCTACATTCTTATTTTGATATAGTGGTTAAGAATATGCCACTTTCTAGCTCTGTGACCTGAGGCAAGATCCTTAACCTTGCTGAGCTTTATTTTCTTATCTGTTAAGTGAGCCTGGTAGGTAGTACCTTTATCATTGGTACTTTCTCATTTCTCTAAATGAGAAAATGCAAGCAGAGCATGTCAGACAGTACTCAGGACATAAGGCCAAAATAAATGTTAGCTCTTATTGTTGTTATTGTTTTACTATAAATGAATGTTCAATTTTTTTACATTCCTCTCCTGTATCTTCAAAGGTAATCATGGCTTTTCTCCTTTGACTATTAATATTAATTAATATTAATAGGGTGAAGTATACTAATAGGTTTTCTAAAACTGAATCACCCTGAAATGAACCACATTTTGTGACAGTGTATTTGTTTAATGGACTACTGCATTCTATTTGTTAGAATTTTTATTAGAATTTTAATATCATATTTAAATGTGAGGATACCCTAGTTGCGGTGCGTGTGTATGTGCGTATGCGTGTGTGTGTGTGTATGTGTGTGTATGTGTGTGGTATGTGTATGATGTAAGTATGGTGTGAGTTTGTGTGGTGTGATGTTGTAGTGTGTGAGTGGCGTATATGTGTGTGACATGTTTATATTTGTGTAGAGTGTAATATGTGCTGTGTGGGTGCACATGTGATATGTTTGTATTTGTACAATGTGTGTGTGTGTGTGTGTGTGTGTGTGTGTGTTGGGAAATACTGGTATGAAGTGTATGGTGCGTATATGTGATCACTATGAGGTTTTGGTACCAATCACGTGTTGACTTCATAAAATAAGGAGGAAGCTTTTTCCTTTATGCCCTGGATGAGTTAAATAGCATCAGAAGCATCTCTCCCTTAAAGTTTTAAAATAACTAACTTGTGGGCACCTAGGTGGCTCAGTTGGTTAAGTGTCCGCCTTTGACTCTGGTCATGATCCCAGCAGGCTCCCTGCTCAGCAGGATATCTGCCTCTCTCTCTACACTTCCCCCCCACCCCACTGCTCATGAGCTCATTCTCTCTCATTCTTGCACTCTCTCTCTCTCTCTCAAATAAATACATAACATCTTTTCAAAAAATAAAATAACTAACCTGTTAAATGACCGGGGTTGAGTAGTTTTTGACAGCATTGTCAATTTCTTCCATGATTTGGGTTTTTTAAAAATCCGTTTCTGAGTCAGTTTCAATAAAAATTTCTTTGAAGATCATCCATTCATTCTCATTTTTTAAAGACTATGGGAACCACTGTTTTTTCATATGATGTCAAATAATAGTGCAGTATGTAATTAAAATGTTTTCTTAACACTTAGTATGAAGAGAAAGGGTAAAAAGAGGTGAGAGGTGATTTTGGCTCCAAGAGCAGTACCAGATTGGTCAAGTGCAGAAGATGGACTCCCTGTCAGATTGTGTTCAATGGTGAGCAGTACTTAAGGACTGCAAGGAACTTCACACCTGAGGGATCTAGGGTCCTAGAGGATCTGCAGACAATGCTTTGCACACAGCAGGTGCTCAGTAAGTGCCTGCTGATTGGGTTAACTAGCCTGAGTTAAGTCTGGTGGGTGGTTAATGGCAGAGTTCAGACCCAGACAGAGAGCTATAGGCTTATATTCCTGGCTTCCTTTGGTCTTACCAGACCCACCAATTCCCCCTTTGGAAGTGAGGCTGGAGGAAGTGAATGGTGATGAAGGAAAACCTGTGGGAACCACTGCAGAAGCCGTGCCTTGGAAATAGAAGCAAGCTGGGAAGTCACCCAGATCTAGTCCACATCAGGAACTGGAGGCTTTCAAACAAAGCCACGTGTCAGAGCAAAGAGCCAGGAGCCAGAAACCAGGGTCTCCCCAACCAAAGTAAAGCTTGCAGAGCCTGCCATTCTTCCTGCTATTACAGAATTCAGTGACTCTCCTAAGAATGGCCCTCCCGGAGTCTGGAACCCACCAGATGGCACATTGGACCTGCTGCTTTTACCATATCCTCCTGACAAAACTCCATAAGACCTTCAACCTTAAGGGTGGAACTTCAATATAGCTGATCTGGGAATCCCTCCAGAGACTGAACGCCACCTGCTGAACAGCCAGAGTCTCCTGCAGTGTTTCTCAGTGTGGTCCGTGGGCCACCTGTCTCGGAATTACTGGAGGTATTTCATACAAATGTAAATTCCTAGGCCCCACCCAGACCTACTGAATCAGCATCGCTGGGAGTGTGGCCAGGAGTCTGCATATTTGATAACATTCTAGTTGATTCTTATTTATACACACTGACATTTGAGCTCTACTGTGTGATATCAAAACATACACAATTTCCCTAAAAGTGACTCAATAGTGATGGTAAAGTCTGGCCCATATTTAGTCCTTTGTTCATTTATTTATTCAACAAATATTTTTAAAGACTTATGTTCAAGGCATTGTGTTAGGTGCTATGCAAAGTGAAATTTAACTAGTTACTACTTATTTCCATTCAACTCAATAAACAACTAATAGATGCTCACTATGCTCCAAGCAAAGTGTGAGGAGCTACAAATCTGATAGAAATAGGCAATTCCTGACCTCCAGGCAGGAAGGGGGCCCTCCTAGAACCCATGTGACACATCATGGGAGGTGATGCTGATTTTATGAGTAAAATGCATGAAAGCAGAGATGGAGATGCCCTGGCAAAGGTCAGGAAGAAAGATCCCAAACGGTTTTAGAGCTAAGATGGCATTTGAAATGGATCCTGAAGAACAAGTTGAATTTTGCCTAGAAGAATGGTCAAGGACAAGAGGAACATTCTGGCCAGAGGGAGCAACCCAAGCAAAGGCACAAAGACGCAAAGACGCAGGGCATACCTGGGTCCAATGAATGGTTTGGTATGATTGGCCTATTGAGTGTCTGCCAAGAGGAAACCGACTGAAAATAAAGCCAGAAACAGGCAGGTGCCAAATTGGGAGGAAGCGTGAATGTTATTCCAAAGTCTAGACTTGGTGCTATGAGCCAGCAGTTCCCAAACCCGGCCATGCAGATTCCTGAACCCTGTCCACTATCAGTCAGTTTCAATCTGGGCTGAGATCAAAGAGTCTCTTTTCACCAAGGTCTGCAGGCAGTGCACAGCCATGGTTGGTATACACTGCAATGAAGATTGCCAGAAGAATTTTTGGTAAAGGAAACTCATTATCACAGTTGGACTCACAGGACCAGAGTGAGTTGAGTGAAGCATGTTGGGAGCAAAATTTAAGGAGAGCTTTGTTCTTGGCACTTCTGTGATCCTGAGAGTAGTGTCTCCTTAAATCCTGTGCTCTTGGCACATTACTCACTGCATGTTAGTCCCAACCCTGACTTTGGAACAAGGGAGGGGCTCGGAGAGAGGGAGGACATACATCAGAACAGGCTACAAGGAAGCCAGTGTGACAGTCCAGATGAGAGAGTATGGAGGCTTCAGAGGTGGAGAGAAGACTGGGGAGGCCCTTCCAAAGTAGCACCGTAAGCCAGCATATGATCCAGGGCAGAAGCCCAGGAGGATGCTGAGGTTGACTGGTTTTGGGACTGGAGAATGAGCGGTGGGCACTGATGTAGCAGTTATGAAGATGGTTCAGGGAGCTGATAAAGTGGTCAGTTTGAGACACAGGATTTCAAGTTCCTTTTTTTTTTTTTTTAAGATTTTATTTATTTGACAGAGAGAGATCACAAGTGGGCAGAGAGGCAGGCAGAGAGAGAGAGAGAGAGGAGGAAGCAGGCTCCCTGCAGAGCAGAGAGCCTGATGTGGGACTCGATCCCAGGACCCTGAGATCATGACCTGAGCTGAAGGCAGAGACTTAAGCACTGAGCCACCCAGGTGCCCCGGATTTCAAGTTCTTATAAGAGACTCTGGGCAGAACTATACTACCACTTCTTCCTAAAGATATATTCAGGTATACCCTATTGCAAGAATCTCATTAAATTCAACAACCAATTATCAAGCACCTACTGTGTGTGAAGCCCTGCCCTAGATTGCTGTGGGGGTTGTGGGGAGGCACAAAAAGTAAATAAGACACTATCTTGGGTCCCCAGGACCTCGTATTTGCAAATGAATAACTCCAGTGTGCATTAGTCTATATTAGATGAATAATAAAAGTAGAGACATGGTACCATAGGTGCCTAGAAGAATTCACAAGATTAATTTTGGCAGTAAGGATTAGAGAAGACATCTTGGAGATGAGATGAACTGATTTCTGGATATAGCTACAGAAGAGAAGAGCAAGCAAAACAGGAAAATTTGAGCAAAAACACAGAAAGAGGAAGTGCACAGAGTATTAGAAGAGTGCTTTAGACACTGTGTTTCCACATACATTTATTAAGCCTCTTCTATATACTCAGAACATTGTTAGTATGGCAACCATGAGAATGTGCCTCAAAGGCCTCCAGCTCTGGGGAGTTCAATGTACCAAGGATCCAACTGCCACACTATGTGATCCATAAGCCACTCCCAGCTAATATAACTGAGCAGGACAGGAATTCTGAGAGAGGCCCATTCCTCAAGAAGATACAGACTCAGCTGTTGACCAGTGTTGGCTCAAGGACTCCCCAGCAGCTCTGCTGAACCTTCCTGAGACTATATAGCCCACGAGGACATTTCCATGCATCCTCACTTTGCTCAATTTCACTGATTAGAGAGTTAGTTTACATCGCAGCTGACTCTTCCAGACTTACTAGCAACCTCCCCAGTTTCTTCCACATCAGCTTTTCCAAGGACCCATACTAACCCTGTTAGATACTATGAGGAAGGAATAATGTCCAGGTAATTCTTCTTCACAGTTCTTTGCATACTGAATCGTCCCTAAATACCCTAGTAGGGCTATCTGTTCAAAGGAATTTAGCGAAGAGATATTTTATTTTAAAAAATTTTCTGAAAAAGGACAAATTACTCTGCTCCTTTATGTTTTTGTGTATATTAAGATTACTCAAAGAGGGATGCGGTTGCAATGAAAACATGTTTGTGGCCCAGCAGCAGACTCCATGGGGTGGTGGCTGAGTGCAGTACTGAGCTTCAGGCCTCCTCCTGGCTGCTCAGGTCAGGCTCATTGGCTTTGTGCTTTCTTAGGCAGTACACTATGGATGTTTTCTAAGGTTCTCTGATTTTCCAGATATCACTTGGGGTAGTGGAAAGAGGTTTTGGAATCAAACAGGCCTTGGTTCAAATAGCAAGTGTGCCACTTTCTGCATAAGCTTTCTGGGTTACTCTTCCCTCACCTGCAAAATGGGGCTAGCACATGGAACATGTGTAGTTACTGGGAGGAATGGAGATAAAGTATAGAGTCCAAGGCATTCTATCATTGGGAGTTCTTGCATCTGTTAGTTTAATCCAAAAGTGGGGTTGAGTTTAGCAGGATAAAATGAAATGAAGGAGTTGAGATCACACTGAAGAGTAATTTAGGCCAAGAATCCAATGTTCCTCCCTGTTATTGCCAACATGAGGAGACACAGTTCAGAGATCAAAAATGAAAATCATCCAACAGCCTAATTCTAGGGATTACACTTTCAAAATTCTTCTTAACTTTGGCTGTTAGGGCCAGAACCTTCTGCAAATATTAATGTCACATCTAATAGCCCACAAACCTCTGTTCCATTCTGTCTAGTCACAGCTTTGATTCAATAGACCCAGATGTTCTCATGCCAGGTATCCCTTGACACATAGAATCATAGGTCCTCATTCTGCTGATTCCCAGTAGATGGCAATCCCAGTTGCGTGTGCACTAGCATGCAACCTGTTAGCCCCTGGAGTAGGTTGAAGATGGCTGCAAATTCTTTGACACTCCTCCCATAAAGAGGTGGGCTTTATCTCTCCTCCCCTTGATTCTAAACTAGAACAGATATATTAGTCATGGTTTTCACAGAAACGGAAGCAAGAAAGTACATATACCTATAGAGAGAAAGAGATTTATTTTAAGGAATTGGCTCACGTGATTATGGAGGCTGAGCAGTCTCAATATTTACCATCTGTAAGTTGGAGGCCAGGAAAGACAGTGGTATTAGGTTCTATTCTGAATCCAAAGACCTGAGGACCAGGAGCACTAGTAGTGTTAAGTCCCAGTCTGAAGGCAGGAAAAGACCAGTCTCTCAGCTCAAGTAGTTAGGCAGAGAATGCGAATTCTCCCTTCTTCTGCCTTTTTGGTTGGTTCAGGCCCTCAGTGGATTGATTGGTACCCATTCACATTAGGAAGAGCAATCTGCTTTAGTCTCCCAGTTCACATGCCTTCATCAAGAAACACTCTCATAGGACACATCCAGCAATAATGTTTAACCAAATATGTGGGCATCCCATGGCCTAGCCAGGTTGATACATGATACAAACCATTAGGGTACACTGGAAGAGAAGTTGTGCTCCTTTTGGGACTAGTCTTTAAGAGAACCAGCCACTTCCTCCTTGCTCTTTTGGAGCCCTGAGTAGCTGCATGAAAAGTCTAGCTGCCTTGCCAGAGAGACCATGAGGAAAGTCCCTGAGATCATGTGAAGAGGGGATGGACAAGCCAACCTTCCAGTCAGTGCCATTTCTGTTAAAGTGCCACAGATGTGAGAAAAGCCATCTTGAACCCGTCAGATCAGACTGGCTGTGGCTGAATACCCTGAGCAAATCCAGGCAACTCCAGGTAGAGCAGAAGAATCACCTAAGAACTGCCAAATTTCCAACTTACAAAATAGTGAAATATCATAAAACAGTTGTTTCAAGCCACTAAATTTTGTAGTAGTTCATTGTACAGGAATAAATAACCCTGAGGAAAGAATCTTCCCTTGGAACTTGCTTTGCATGGTGCCCGGGCAATCCTAAGGACTTGAAATGACCCAGCAACCTGAAGGCTTGACTAGATTGAGATTTCAAGGGTCTTAGAATCTGTTGTCTCTTCACCATCTCAGGGCTCAAGGTGTATGCATTCAGGGATATGCCAAGGAATTCTTCTAGGCTCAGTCTAGAAACTAGTATCCTTCAACCCTAACACTCTTCCCTCTTAATCAGTTTTTCAGTATGGAAGACCAAGGTTGTAGAGAAAAAGAGGAAAGAATGGAGTGTAGAGAAGGGAGAAAATGGGAAGAAAAGGAAGAGGAGGTTTCAGGTTAGTTGGCATTTGTTCAGGAATGAAGGAATGAAGTAAAACCCTCCAAGTGGGGGCGCCTGGGTGGCTCAGTGGGTTAAGCCGCTGCCTTCGGCTCAGGTCATGATCTCAGGGTCCTGGGATCGAGTCCCGCATCGGGTTCTCTGCTCAGCGGGGAGCCTGCTTCCCTCTCTCTCTCTCTCTCTCTCTCTCTGCCTGCCTCTCCGTCTACTTGTGATCTCTCTCTGTCAAATAAATAAATAAAATCTTTAAAAAAAAAAAAAACCCTCCAAGTGAAGAAATGGGCCAACTCTCACCTGCTCTTTAGAAACTCTGCCCATTGTTTAGCACCAACTACGCCTTTCAGGATGAATCAAGACCAACAGCTAATGGCCTGCAGAACTCCTTTATCCTCAGTTTCTTTTCAATAGCAGTTTCATTTATCCAGTCAATCAATAAGTACTTATTCAATAATCGTCATCTGTGGGAGAAACTAAATATGGTACAATTTAAATGTCCTACTTCACTCATTTGCAGCTCAAAATGAGATCTTTCTTTTTCATATTCAAATCAATAAAATTCTGCACTCCCCTTCCAGAGGCAGGAAATCTAGTCTCCTCTCTTGGGGTTTCCTGTCTGTGATACATTCCAGAAACCCATGAGGGCTTACCTAGATCACTTCAAAGAAAATCCATTTGTCTGCCAGAAGAAACCATTCTCCACCACCATTTCTGCGGCTATGGCTTTACTGTAGAGCTGCTGAAAACAGGGAGTCCCTCAAATTCTTTCACCAAAAGAACTGCCACAGTGGCCGAGGTCCATGGCAGAAACAGTTGAAGTTAGTGTAGCTACTCAGCCACCCAAACCAGTGGTCCAATACCATCCCTGTGCCTCAACCAGTCACTATTGAATCTGAAGTTCCCTGCCAATTTAGCAGTGGTTCCTGGAAGCTGGAGGAGGATGAGAACACTCCTCTTTCTCAGTGCCTCATCATCAACTTCAGGTGTGTCAGAGACCAGAGTTCTAGATCTTTAGGGGAACATCCACATACCAAAAAATCCTACCCTGCTAAGGAATGCCACAGAACTTGGGTGAACAAGTCAGGAGAGGTTCCAAAGTAGCCACAAAATAGACTCCAAACTAGACCTCTTCCCTGAACAATCAGATCTGTTGCCCAGAGAAGGGAGAAAGTCCCAGTATACGCCTTCTTCATTTCTTGTCCCAGTATGGCTCATCCCCCATGTCCTCAAAAGGGAGTAAAAATTATCCAACAATACGTTCCCATTGTCCCTGGCCACCTTATTATAATAAAACATAGTCTCCCTCCCTTGGAGAGGGTATACACAACCAAAACTTACATAGCAGTAGAGGAGAATAATACATCAAGTCATAGAACTTTGGAACTAGGACAGACTCCAAAAACCACATAGGTCAACCTCCCCATTATACCAGTAAGGAAGCAGAGGCCAGAGGCTTACTCCATCTGTGCAAAGCCAGGCACGGCATTTGGCAGTTGAGTCCAAGTCTTCCACCCAAACTCATTCCTTCAGATGTTCATGTAACTGCCTCTCTTGGCCTTTAAACTAAACTGAAAGATACTTAAATAATTTGGGGGCTTTACTTTTTTTTTTTTTTTCTGCGCCTAAGAAAAACAGAAACATTCCTCGTTAAGCCAAGGCAGGGTCTGACAGAGCTTGGCAGCTGGAAGTGTCTTTCTAAATCTGGAAACACCACATCTCCTTTGAAAAGTGGGAGCAACAATTTGTGCCTCTTAAATGTGAAGAAACGTATTTCTTTGTGAGAAAAAAATAACTGCAGTGAAATTGCTGAAGACAAATATTGGGCAAGGGAGTCGGCAAAGCAAGAGATACTGAAGTTGTCAGAACATTCCGTTTATTCGTGTGCCAAAAAGAGGAAAAAATACCAGCAAATTATTTTCCGTTTGCAAGTACGTTCTGTGAATTTTCCCAGAAGATGAATATATAGGAACTCATAAATTACAAGAATCGAATGCCCAGGCTATTTGATAAAGAGAGTAGGCTAAAATAGGGCTAAAGAGGAAAAATAATCTTTATTCACCCTGTAGCAAAATCTTCCCACCATCACCATCCAGGGTTATATTGATGAGCTGAGTCATATCACTGACTCATTTTAAAAAACATACTCCTTTTATTCACATATATGATGTGAAGATTATGTAATTTGTGAAGAGATACCAATAGGTCTTCATTCATTCACTTTCATTTATTAAGTGTCTACTGGATGTCAAGATTATAAGTTTCTGAACATATAAGGAAGAATACTAAGATATGGGAACATCTATGCTCTCACAGTCCAAAGAGGAAGACAGTCTAATAAACAGATGAGAGCCACAAACCAAGCATTTGATGGGAGAATGTGTAAACAATGGGTTGCACGGGGCACTCGAGGGGAAGTTGGGGGTGGGGCTCAGACTTAAACAAAATGATGACGTGTGCTGAACTCTGCAGAGATTAGACTAAACTAAGTCAGCACAAGTAGGATGGAAATGAAGAGACAAATGAGAAATGAAAAAACACAGGTGATCAAATGACTTGGTTATCAGTTGGACGTCGGGGTCTGTGGAAGAGGAAGGCAGGAGCAACAGAGCCTGACCTGTACCTAGGGTGCGGACAGCAGCCCAGGCCTGCTGGTGGGGGAAGGGGGTTGCGAATCCCTCCTCAGCCTCTGAGAGGCACAACAGAAGTGGCCAAATGTCATTATCCCAAACAAGGTGCATCATGCACATGACAGAGTTGACCTGTCGCCAGCCCGTGTCAGCAGCTCTCACAGATTTTGGCTTCACAATACGGGAAGCTCTGTGACCTGTTAGAACTTCATTCCCCAGAGCTGAGGCTGTGCTGGGTCAGTCCCCTGCTTTGGCCACAGGGCCTCCCACTCCATTCTTAGTCTTTGGAGTGTGTCTTCATTTTTGCTCTAATACCAGATTTCTAGTCTGGATGGCAGGGTGATAGTCAACCAAGTCAGGAAACTCAGAGAAAGGCTAATGAATTCCGATTCCGACTTTGTGTTTGAAGTGCCCATGGGACCAAAAGTCTTCTAATCAGTGTGTGGAATTATCTTCTGCTAACTGGGAATTTAGGGCACAGCTTGCCAGCCACATTGATTTCGGGTTGTTGGTTTGGTTTTTAGGGGAGTACCTTGGTGTTTTGCTGTTCTTTCGCTCTTTCCTCTCACTTTACTGGAGCATCTTGAGAACCAGTATGTCCTCCTGACTGAATGATTAACTTCTTGACTGGAATACACAGGTCTGGCCCACCACCACAAGACGAGCCATGTTCTCATTTGGAATCGTTCCGTGTTGTGTGTTCCCTGTACCACACCATCGCACATTTGTATACGCATTGTCTTGCATTTGTTTTCTTTTTTTAAACTCGCTTTTCCCTGACATAGCTCAAGAAACAGCTATACATCTATGATGAACTAAAATGGGGGTAGGACTGATTATTAAAGGAGTAAATTCTAGAATTCGGTCTGTTCACTGGAACTGGGAACAGTAGGGGAAGTCATATGCTCAGAGTCTCGACCCAGCTCCAGACGTCAGTTCAGTCTGCAGATAGAGCACGAGCGGGTCGGACAGGAGTGGGCCAGATCGGCATTAGCACCCGACGATGTAATGTGTGTTGGGGTGGCTTATGCCCGAGCGGTTTGGGGAGATGATAGCACTGCTCCTGATGAGGAGAAATCAGAGGCTTGTGTATCTACAAGGCAGAGTCCAAAGCAATACTGAGGCACAGAGGAGATGGGGCCAGCATCTGGTTATCAGAGCTGGGCTCAGGCAGGAAGCAGACCAGCAGCCAGTGTGAGCCTAAGGCTCTGTGTAGCTTCTTCAGCAGCTCTGCCTCAAGTCCAGAAGCTGGGGTTGGGGGGTTCAGGGGGCCAGTAGAGAAGATAGGCCTGTTGGAAGAGAAGTGTGGCGTCAAGGAAAGGGGTAGCCAGTTGAGCCTGACATCTCCCAACCGGACGAGACAAGCACCCTTGAGGGCAAGGACTGTTCTCCTATGGCCTTCAGTTGGAGTATTTAATGGGTGCATCCTAGGTGCAAATACAATGTAGTTGAAGTAAAGGGCCATCTTCAGTGAATGCCTCAGAATCCCATGGTAACAAGCAGCTTCTTGGATGTAATGAACTGCAAGACATTGATGATCCCCAGAAAAGGAATTGTTGCAGAGAGTAACAGCCTGATCGTGCAGATGACCGTGATTGACAGAAATATCCTTGGAGGCCCTGATGAAGGACACTGCCAATTACATAGATTGAGCAAACGGAGACCTGACAATCTTCCCGTCTTCAGAGAGGTTTCCTTGGCCTCAGTGCCCAGGCCCTGAGGCCCAGGCTGTGATGCCACCAGCTTGTCTGAGGAGCCCATCCATGCCTTCAGAAGTTCCTTTTCCTGCTTCCTTGGTAGGGCAGTAGGACTCATTACTCTCTTAGCCCTCTGCTCAGTTCTGGAGACTCTAGTTTAGGACACGCCTGCCCACCAGGCACAAGGGAACCTAACAACCGAGCACATTCCCGAGTGCTTACTGGAAAGGTGAAGGAGAGGTCAGTTTCCCAGGGTCAGTCCCCGGATACACCATTCTTAAAGGGCCCACTTTAGTGATTCTGGCACTGGTTCAGCACAGCAACCCCCAGAAGGGTCCACTCCCCACCATCAGCACCCTAAATTGGGCAGCATTGTGAATCTGTATTTAAATTCTAGATGTTAGGTCACCAATACCTGCCAGGGAAAAATACAGGCCTGTGGAACACCTAGAAGAGGTGCATTCCTCCTGCTAAGGTAAGGGTCAACACCGGCTACCCAGATAGATGCAAGCAAGGTACCTTGCACAAAAGTTGTATTTTTTTCTGGACAGATGTGAAGATAAACAGATCCTGCCTGAAGGAAAATTGTGAAACTGAGAAGTCAGTGAAATTTGCCTTGGGTGTCTCCCACCTCCTGTTTCTCCTTCAGTGACCAAACGTTCCCTTCCCTCCCTGCTCCTTCCTGGTTTGGGGTGTCTTTATGAAGTTTAAAAAGAAAAAAAAGGATCTGATAACATAATTATACTTAACTGTCTCCTTCACATTGCTGTGGTAACTGCCCCAGGTATTTGCATTTTAAAACCTTTTATTATAGAATGAAATGGCTTTGTAGGTCTTCCCTGGAAGGGATTTTTAAGGAATATTAAGCAGGTAGAGATTTTTTTTTAGAGCAGGGTACTTCTTCCTGGTTTCCAAAATTACACTGCACACTGTCAAAGGCTGGCTGGCCCCAAATGTCAATAATTGACTGCAAGTTTGCATTAGATGCATCAGGCTCTGGGAAGTACCTTCAGAGGGAACATTCTGGCCTTCTTCTCCCCTCCCCCAACCTTTACCCCATACACTCCCATTCTCTGCTAAAGAGAACACCCAACTTTGTACACTTGTATGAATTACTAAATTATTTTTTGTATATGTTATCTCATTTAATCATCACAGAGTCCTATGAAATAAGGATTATAATTATCCTAACAGTAATTCCACTTAACGCTTCCTCTAGAAACACCATTTCCTTAGCTCTGGTGTTCCACCGTCCAGGTTTTCCTCCTCTTCCCATCTCTGTTTCTCCTCAGGAACCTTTGCAGGCTTCATTTCTCCCTGCTTGTTAAATGCAAGGGTTCCCTGGACTTTTGCTACACTCTCACCTTGACCATCACTCCTTCAAGAAGATACTGCTGTGTGTAGGTCTAGACCCTCACAGCTGCCTTCGGAGCCCCGCCCTCTCTGAACTCTGAGCCTTTCCAACACTTCTGCTTCATATCTCACAAGTCCCTAAAACTCTGTATGTCTAAAGCAGAATGCAAAGTCTGCTCCCACCCACCCATCACCCACCATCATCACCGAAAAATCTGACCTTTGGACATTGTTCACTGATTCCTGTCTCCAAACCAGTCATTGACCAAGTCCTATCTTTTACTCTCCTAATGGTGTCTTAATTCTACGGCTACCATCACCTCCCCACTTAGGTTCCTGTAGTGCTCCCCCAAAAGGGCCCCTTCCATCCACTTTGTCCCTCTTTAATTCATTTTGTATAATTCTCATCAAGCCACACCTCTGCTTAAACAGTAGTTGAAATGGGATAAGATACTTGCAAATGACATATCTGATAAAGGGTTGGTATCCGAAATATGCAAAGAACTTATACAACTCAACACCCAAAAAACAAATAATCTAACTTAAAAATGGGCAGAAGAGGGGTGCCTGGGTGGCTCAATCAGTTAAGCATCTGCCTTTGGCTCAGGGCATGATCCTAGGGTCCTGGGATTGAGCCAGCATCCCATCAGGCTCCCTGTTCAGCGGGTAACCTGTTTCTTCTTCTCCCTCTGCCATTTCCCCCATCTTGTGCTCTCTGGCGCTCGTGCTCTCTCTCTCTCTCTGTCAAATAAATAAAGCGATTTTTAAAAAATGAGCAGAAGACATGTATAGACATCTCTCCAAAGAAGACATCCAGGTGGCCAAGAGACACATAAAAAGATGTTCAACATCACTCATCATCAGGGAAATGCAAATCAAAATCACATTAAGATATCACCACAAATTGGTCAAAATGGCTAAAATAAAAAACACAAGAAACGAGAGTTGGCTAGGATGTGGAGAAAGGGGAACCTGCATGCACTGTTGGTGGGAATGCAAACTGGGGCAGCCACTGTGCAAAAAGTATGAAGGTTCCTCAAAAAAATTAAAAATAGAACTACCCTATGATCCAGTTATTCCACTACTGGGTATTTATCCAAAGAATACAAAAATACTAATTCAAAAGGATATATGCATCCCTATACTTATTGCAACATTATTTACAATAGCCATATTATGGAAACAACCCAACTGTCCATTGATAGATGAATGGATAAAAAAGATGTGATATATACACACACAAACATGCACACACACACAGGAATATTATTCAGCCATAAAAAGAATGAAATCTTGCCATTTACAACAACATGGATGGAGCTAGAGAGTATAATGCTAAGTGAAATAAGTCAGAGAAAGACAAATACCATATGATTTCAGCCATAAGTGGAATTTAAGAAAACAAATGAACAAAGGGACAAAGGAGAGAAAGAGACAAACCAAGAAATAGACTCTTAACTATAGAGAACAAACTGATGGTTACCAGAGGGGAGGTGGGTAGGAGGATGGTGGAAGTAGGAGCTGGGAGTAAAGAGCACACTTATCATGATGAGCACTGAATAATGTACAGAATTGTTGAATCACTCTATCATACACCTGAAACTAATACAACACTGTATGTTAACTCTACTGAAATTAAAATTAAAAACTTTAAAAATGAATCCATGATTAAATGACCTGCTCCAAGTTATTGGTGGAATATTAAAAAGTCAGTAGTTGGCCTGACCATTGTTGGGAATGGTAGGTATGGGTCCCTATCCTTAATATGACCTCTGAAACTCAGAAAAGTATGGTCTCTAGCCAGCTTTCCAGTCTCATCTCTCCCCACTGTCTCCTTCACCATCAACACTCCTGTCCCTCTGACTTTCTGTTGTCTCCTTAGAAGTTGCAGGGTCTTGGTACCTCACAACATTTGCATTATCTGTTCCTGTCACCTGGGTAACTCTTTTTTTTTATTAAAGATTTTATTTATTTACTGAGAGAGAGAGAGCATGAGTGGAGGGAGGAGCAGAGGGAAAAGGAGAAGCAGACTCCGCCCTGAGCAGGGAGCCCTATGTGGGGCTCTATCCCAGGACCCTTGGATTAGGACCTGAGCCAAAGGAAGATGCTTAACTGACTAAGCCATCCCGGCACCCATCACCTGGCTAACTCTTAATCATCCTCCAAATTTCAATTTAAAATGTCCCTTCCCCAGGGAGGTCTTCCTTTATTCCTTAGACAAGGCTAAATCTCCTTGGGATGTACTCTGATAGCACATTTCAATCACAATTGAAATGACTTATTTAATGTTTGTTTGATTAATCAGACTATAAGCACCACAAAAGTGGATTTTTTTCAGCATCCTTTCCCTACTATCTAGTGCACTAACACACAATTTAATACTAAAAAAAAATTATTGGCTTGAATTAAATGACTTTCCAAAACCAGGTTAGAAATGTCAAAGTGAAGACTTGAGCCTCAATCTGTCTGACTCCAAAGCCCATTTTCTCTTACCTTTTTCCCTCACTGTGCATCCCTCTCCTCTCACAAATTCTTAGATGCCCTAGAATAGTAGTTACGTGATCATCCCTTTATGGAGGTGAATCTCATTCTCTTGGTTCAGAATCTGCTACCTCAGTCCTGCAAGTATCCCAGGTAGGTGAGGACCAGGGAACAGCTGCCAGGGACCCTGTTAATGTGATAGGTATATGTTGGTTTTAAAATATGTCCACAAATTCTTTTTTTTTTTTTTAAGATTTTATTTATTTATTGGACAGAGAGAGAGAGAGATCACAAGTAGGCAGAGAGGCAGGCAGAGAGAGAGGAGGAAGCAGGCTCCCCGCTGAGCAGAGAGCCCGATGCGGGGCTCGATCCCAGCACCCCGGGATCACGACCTGAGTCGAAGGCAGAGGCCCAACCCACTGAGCCACCCAGGCGCCCCCCACAAATTCTTAAAGAATATATATGTCCTCAAATTCTTTAATAATTCTCTTTTGAAGAAATGGAGCTTAATTCCACTCTCCTTGAGTATAGACTGGATTTGGTAACTCATGTCTAATAAATAATTTTGGTGAAAGTGACTGTCCATAAGTTCTGAGACTAGGTCTTAAAAGACATTGGATCACTTACTCTTGGATCATTCACTCTGGGGGAAGTAAACTGCCATGTCTTGGAGATAGTCAAGTAGCCCCATGGAGGATTCCATGTGGTGAGAAACCATAGCCTCTTTCCAACAGCTGGCAAGGAACTGAGGCCTCTGCCAACTGGGCTGTGTGAGGGCACCATGTTGGAATCAGATCTTCCAGCCCAGTGAGCCTTCAGATGACTGCAGTCATGACCAACATCTTGACTGCAACCTCATGAGACCCTCTGAACTATAGCTATCCAGTTGGGCTGCTCCCAAATTTCCAACTCACAGAAACGATAAGATAATGTTTGTTGTTTTCAGCTGGTACATTTGGGGATCTTTTGTTACACAGCAATAAATAACAAACACTGAGTAAAAAAGGAGAGCAATCGTAGGATCAAAGTAAATTAGCAAACCATTGAGGCACTTCTTTAGAATGAGGGAAAGACCAGTTATGTGTGGGAGGTCTTTTCCTTTTTATGGGTGTGATTATGTTAAGTTGCGTCTAACAATGCTGAGGTGGGAGGTAAGGTATTAGGGTAGGAGGGAGCCTGAGAATCCTGCTAGGCAGTAAAATAAAAGTGGGCATCCAAACGTGGGCCAGAGACAACCTGAGTCCAGTGACACGAGAGGAGACAGGAAACATGAGTCCAATGGCAAATGTAGCATCCATAACCAAGCACTGAACCACAGAAGGACACCAAACTGCTAGAGAATCAGAGGCATGTCTGAAGTCACAACAGAAACAAAGGGAGTAGAAACAGAAGATTCTGTTGTGAGCCTTCTGCTTCAGCTGGCTGAGTTCCCACACAGTCTCTATACAGATGTATCTGCTCTTAAAGCACCTTGCATTGCAGTGGATGAGGTTGGGCCTCACCCCATCCACTTTAACAACTAAGTGTCGGCTGATAACTCTCACAGCTGCCTGCTCTCTGGAAAACTGCCCTCAGCCAAATGCTTTGCAACCATCCATCACCCCACCAACAGACCTCAGCCAGGGACTAAATGGTATGAGGGTACAAAGAGCCAGTGCCCTTGCTTGAGATGGAGCTAACTGGTGCAGTCTATGCTCTAGAGCTTTCCAGGGGATCAGATTTAAGCTAGCATTCAGTTGAGACCACATTCACCCCTTACCCTAACCTGCTCCCCTCACTCCTCTTTCCTAAGAGTACTGCAACAAATCACTTGAGCAAGAATCCCCATTTTAGGATCTGCTTCAAGGGAACCCAATCTACAACACCGCTTAAAGACATCTAGTACTTTCTGGTGAGCATTTGCGTGCGTGCGTGCGTGCATGCGTGTGTGTCTGTGCATGCTATGGATTGACTATATCCCCCCAAAAATTCATATGTTGAAACCCTAATCTTCAGTGTGATAGTTTTTGGAGTTGGGGCATTTAAGAGGGAATTAGGTGTCAATGAGGTCATGAGGGTAGAGCTCTCATAATGGGATTGTTGTTATAAGAATTGAAAGAGATCAGAGTCTTCTTTCTCCCCACTGTGTGATGACATAGCAAAAAGGCAGCTATCCGCAAACCAGGAAGAGAGCTCTCAACAGACACCAAATCTGCCAGCCCCTTCATGTTGGACTTTCCAGTCTCCAACCTGTGAGAAATGTTTCCTTTTTAAGCCACCTGTTTTATGGTATTTTGTTATAGCAGCTCATGTTGACTAAGACAGTGTGTATTAGTATGAGTGTGGTGATAATGAAAGACTATCTAAAATCAGAGAAAGTAATAAAAATTTTCCTGCTTAAAAAGTCCATGAACCGGGTGCGTGGGTGGCACAGTTTGTTAAGCTCCTGCCTTTGGCTCAGGTCATGATCTCGGAGTGTCAGGATTGAGTCCCTAATTGGGTTCCCACTCCATGGGTAGTCTGCTTCTCCCTCTGACCTTCTCACCTCTCATGCTCTCTCTCACTCTCTCTCTCTCTCAAATAAATAAAGAAAGCATTAAAAAAAAAGTGTCCATGAACCAACACAATGAGAAAGCAAAACCTAGCAATTTGGTTAAGTGATTTAAAAGAGATATAAATGAGTAATTTATCTAAATGCTCATTGATTGTAATGAATTTGTACTGTATCAACCTGGCTAAGCTAGAACAACTTTGTCCAGAATCTCCTTCCCTGGATGGTTCAATGTTAAAGTTGTCCAGACAAAAAGGTGCACAAGACATAAAGGCAGAAATGAAACAGCAGTACTGTCTGAAAGTTGTGGTTGGATGCAATGAGAGATGTTAGAAGTGCTGAAGTGTTTTACATAAGTCCGGCTCTTCCCACTGGGTGTCTAGCTCTTCTTTCTACCTGCTGGCACTGCTGACCAACAGCAACCCCAGGCCTGCCCTCAAATGCAAAGGCAATAGCTTACCATAGATTTCCCCACCAGCTCTTCACAGACCCACTCCAGCAGCTGAGGTACCTGGCTTCTCAAATTCCCCAGCAGAACGTAATTTGTCCAAGCATGCTAATGTGTCAGAAGGGTTGGTTAACAATTTTCTCTCATCCTCTAACTCTGTATTTTAAGCCTTACTTCTCCAAATTTCTCCCTGATTGTGAGAGGTCTTATTACTATAACAGGTTCTAATTTCCATACTATTCAAGGTGGCCTGCTTCTCTGATTGAGTCCTGATACCTGATGCATTCATACACTGATTATATTTAACTGCCATACTGCATAGTAACTAGTATATATGTCATTCAACAGATGTTAGATTAATTTTGTTGATGTCGTTTTTCACTAGGAATAGTAAGCTCTCTAGAGATATGCTCAATGTTTAGAGCTTACTATTCTTTTAGCGTGGTCACTTGAAGAGAACTTTACAAAATTAGATGGAGAATTAATGTGAAGAATGAGTTGTTGGGAGGGAGGTTGAGAGTAGAAGTTACAGGCAACAAGTAGTAGGACAGTGCAATCATCGAGGTAGAGATGATGGTAGGTAGACTAAGGTGGATAACCATTCCAAAGGTAGCAAAAGTATCTTTGGCTCTGAATCACCATCATAGAATGACTGGGACATTTAACCTCTCAAATTCCCTCTTTTTCCTCGTGGAAATCCCCCCAAAACTCATATGCTGTTTAATTTTTCAGCTAGCACTATTTAATTTGTTATTGTTGAACAACACTTGTATGATCCTTACTACCTAGCCACTGTTGTAAATGCTTTTCAAAGGTTCCTTTAATCCTTATGATGGCTACTGATGCAGTTTTCCTGGTGTCTTCAGTTGGTACCAAAAACCTCCATTATTACTGAATGTCTTTGCTCTTTCTCTCCCATCTGTTGGTGTGGATGCTGAAGTTTACTTCTCATCCTGTGGTTGCTGTTTCTCTCTCTTACGTGGGGAGGTCTACCAGTTGGGTTTTGTAGTTACAAGCAACAGGAATGGACTCAGGTTATTTTTAAGTAAGAAATTAATTTTCCTGTGTAAGATTAGGTGAATATTCAATATCCATATATAGTACCCTTGTTCCCATACTTAGACACACACACACACACAAATTCCTATGAAATATAATCCATCTCTTCTTCATGATAACCAAAAATGTACTCACCTCCTCGCTGAAAGGAGACAATCCAAAGTTTCATTAGACACTGCATGCAGATTTCCTGAGTTTTTTCCCATTTCTTCTTTAGTCCAATATGACCTCATATTGATATTCTACAACCTATGGACTAAATTTTGAATTTAAACACCGTAAACATATCTATATAGAACAGTGAGAGAATAGGGGATTTGTTTTACATTCAAGTTGGGAATTATGGATGGAGACCAAATTGTTTATAGCTGTTTTTTTTTTTTTAAACCACGATCCAGTGATAGTTCATTAATTGCATTTGATCACTAGTAGACTGCTGCATTTTCTAAGGCTTCATCTCCTGCTTTTTGGCATGCATACGTATCTAGAGTACCTGCTACTTCTGAATCGGTGGCAGATTGTATTTTCCAAATATATCCACACTTTATATTTATCCCATCCCACATGTTCTTCTTACAATGTGATTGTCACTACTCCCACTAAGAGGTGGGTGAGGTTTCCTCCCCCCTTTAACCTGGGTGGGAGCTGGAGCCTACTCCAAACAAAGAAGTACAGTTAAGTGATGCTATGTGCTTTCTAAGACTAAGTTATAAAAAGGATGCAGCTTATCTCTCTCTCTCTCTCTCAACCTCTCCCTGGCCCCTCTCCCTTTTTCTCCCACCACTGGCCCTTGGAACCTAGCTAGGTAACAGCCAGTATCAATTGCCAGACACACAAGTGAAGAAGTCTTCATATTATTCCAACTCCAGCCTTAGAGTCTTCTAGCTGAGGCTCCCTTCATCACAGTAGAGGTAAGCCCTCCCTACCCTTTCCTATTTGAATTTTTGATCCATAAAAGTTCTGAGAAACAAATATTTATTTTTGTTTTAAGCCACCAATTTTGGGGGGTAGTTTAATATGCAACAGTAGTTAATTAATACACAATCTTATAAGCATGCTGTCACCAATAGAGCAAACCATAGTGATGTCTGTGGGATACGGAGACAGTGAAGATTTGGTTTGACAAATATAGTACAGTGGCGAAAAGTTAATGTATAGTTGAGGTAGCAGTGAAGTTGTACTTTTGTCATTGCCAGGTAAAATCAACCTGCCTCAAGTGTTAATATTTATTGGACTAGGGGTAAAAATAAAAGCATTTACTAGATGATTAGCTGTGTTCCAGGTGTTAGTAATATTTATCTGTTCTAGTAGGAACATTGCATTTGGAATAAAAGTTGCAGTTTGAAATGCCAGGTGATTATATTTATGATTGTTCATTTTTATACTCCAAGACCCATCCATATTTACTTAAATAGAAATGTGGTAGAAATTACCACACCTGTATCTTTCAAATTTTTGATGATAGCACTGACTTCTGCCTTCAGAAATTTAGTCATCTCTCTAGTCAATAAATATTAATTGAGCACCTGTTAGATGACAGTCATTGTCCTAGACACTGAAGATGAACAGTGACAGGCAAAATTTCTGTCCTCAAGGAGATTACATCCTAGGGAGGGAGAAAGACCATACACAAGCAAACAATTGTACAATATATTGCTAGGTGTTCATAGGTATCATGCAGTAGTATTGCTTTTCTGTATTTTGCTAATAGGGGGTATTCTTGGCCCTCTGTTATAATAGCCCATATTCCCTGGGTCAAGAAGTCAGTGTGAGGATGCTTCCAGTGGCTGAGATTGTCCGATTCTATCTGTATCTTTAGGTCATGGGGAAATAGCCACAGGAAAAGAGTTTGAGGTCCCATAGGACCAACTGTGAGTTGCACTGGGTCAAAGTTCCATTTAGTACCTGTCCCTCATAAGACTCATTCCTAATATTCAGGTCCCCAATAAATTACTTTAAATCCCGGATCAGTGTTGAAGAGCCTGTGAATGTTTTGAGTGTGTGCTTTTCTTTGGATCACATTTACCCGTTAAGTGGTTAAGTGGGAAGATTCAGTTTGTTCTTGTGACAGTGATGTAAGCTCCATCCTCAGGCATATTGGTCACATCTGCATGCTAGGGTTCTGCATTGTGAATCCATCTAGGTCTAGGTATTGAGTGAGATGCTGAGACTTAGGGGTAATTCGAGCCAAGTTCTTTTTTACCAGACCTATCTTTTTAAAAACTGCAAATCAGGGGCACCTGAGCGGCTCAGTCCATTAAGCTGTTTCAGCTCAGGTCATGATCTAGTGGATCGTGAGATCGAAACCTGCGTCCCACTCTGCACTCAGCAGGGCATCTGCTTCAAGATCCTCTCTCTGCCCCTTCCCCGCTCTCAAATAAATAAATCTTTAAATAAATAATTCCAAATAAGTAGGGCTTTAGTGGGCTGCACTTCTTTTTCCATCCCAGGAATCCCTTGAACAATGAACCAATACCCCCATCTCTGCAGATCATATCATTCTGATTACTGTCTGGTCTGTGGCCTATTCAGAAACCAACCACACTCACTTTGTTTCTGGCAATTAAATCTGGGACTTGGCCTCTGCCTCCCTTGCATCCTTCCACTCCCACTCTCTGTAGAGTTAAACCTCAAGCATTTTCTTACGTACTACTAATTATCTTAAGTAGAAGTGGTTAACTTCTGACCAAGGACAGAAGCCAGAATTTACTAAAGTCCTTACAAAGAGCTGCATAATGTTATGAAAAAGCTTTCCCCAATTCCTCATCAAATGAACACCTCTCAGCAAAGAATACCACGTAACTCTTATTTAATCACTCTACCAACAGGACTTTAAGGTAGAGATTTGCTTTGGATTTATGTCAAGGTCTTCAAATGAAGCTCTGTAGAACTATCTGGAACATTTTGTAACAATCTATTCTGACAAGAAAGGAGTTTAGAGACCATTCTCAATTCTTTCAAACACTATCATTTTATTATTTAAGTGAATGTGAGTCACTTAATCACTAAGGTTGAATCCCCCTAGTAAAAAAAATTCCCCAGCAGATCCCCCATGGCAGGTCTTCCTACGGCAGGTCTCCATTTTGTAGAAGGCTACTTATCACCACTGTCTCATCTTTTAGAATGTTTTCACGATTGGTCCTTCCAGAAGAAACATCTTATTCAGCATTTATTGCTTCTTTGCATTTCAGCGGTACAGAGATGGTGGTGAAAGGTGGGATCAATAATTTCTGGCACTTAATGTATAGTACACTTGAGAGGGAGCTCAAGATTTAGAGGAATGAGCCAATGTGGGGTTAATAACTGTGGCGTCCAGAGTGATTTCATCAGATGCAATTTGAATTTCTAATTCCAGCCCCCTTTTCTATTCTCAAATGGCAACGCTAAAAGAATCCCTAGTGCATCCCATCTTCTCTGACTTGGGAAGTAGCGTTCAGAGGAAAAAGTACCTTCTCCTGCAATTCTGGTTATTTGGAAAAAGGCATAAAGCTCGGGGAATGGCTTTAGCAGCGACCTGAGCCTTTTCCCATCTCCAAACATGTCTATTTCTTTGGGGCCTGAATTTCTGCTTGCACACTTTTTTCTGTGCTCTTCCTTAGGATTGTTCCTGACCCTAGATTTGTTGTTCCCCACCAGAATGATTGACTAAGAGGTGCTCTGGGAAGCTACATGGTAGAGGAAGGAGAATTGGCTCTCGAGTTACAGCTGGGTTCAAACCCCGACTCTGCAGTCACTAGCCATGTAACTCTGGCCACATCCTTTAGGATCTGTGAACACTAGCTTCCTCATCTGGAAATGAAGTGAATCAGTCCTACTTCAGAGAGTTATTAGCAAAAACATTAAAGAAAACATGTGTAAATTACCTACCCAGATACTTGGCCTGTGATAGGCAATATATTAATAAATATACTGGTATGTATTATTAGTAGCATATATTATTTTTTTGAAAGATTTTTTTAAATTTATTTGATAGATAGAACACAAGTAGGCAGAGCTGGAGGCAGAGGGAGAGGAGAAGCAGGCTCCCTGCTGAGCAGAGAGCCCGATGCAGGGCTTGATCCCAGGACCTTGGGATTCATGACCTGCACCGAAGGCAGACGCTTAACTGACTGAACCACCCAGGCACCCCAGTAGATATATTATTGATAATAATTAGGTCTCTGGATTAGTCTTTCTGCTTTTCGCCATAAAAATATTTAAATGTTTTGAGCCTTTATAGTCAAACTTTTAAACTCTACATATATTAACTGATTTAATCTTCTCTGCAACTCTGTAAGGTGGGCATTTTTACTAACCCAGTGTTGCAGTTGAGGACACTGTGGTACAGAGAGGCCAATTAAATTAACTAAGGTCACATGCTGGGAAGCCAGGAAGCCATGGAGCTAGGGTTTGAATATAGTCTGGCTCAAAGCTGGCACACTTTAGAGGCCACACAGGAATGCTTATTCTAATGGTGGGTTTAAGGGATCTTCATATTGTACTTTATATTTAAGAGAGCAATGTTTAAATGTACCAGGAAAACCCAGCAGAGTCATTCCTTATAGAAGTAAGCTAAATCTATGCTCAGCCATGAGGTTCATCCCGTTGTCCCTGCCGTAAGATGCTAAAGGTAATAGAAAATTCTCCCAAACCAGTCTCTAGAGGAGATACATTAACTGTAAGTCCAAAAATAAGGCAAGCTGCAGGTTGGTTGCTCTAGCAACTCAGTGAGATCCTAAAAGACTCAGATTCTTTCTACTTCTCAGGCTTGCCATCATCTCTCATCTTCATCCTGGGCCGGCTGGCCTTGTGGTCCTGTAGCCATTGGAACTACATGATTCTTCATTCCCCTCTAGTGGGAAAGGAGAAGGGGTTCCAGTGCTCTTTCAAAACTGTCAAGAAAGGCTTTCCTGAACACTGTAGTGTAACCGCAGCTTCTCATCCCATCAAAATGGCCCAATTAATCTCACATGCCCATATCCATATCACTCACTGCCAAGGAGACGGAGTTACCCCTTAGCCAGTCAAAGCCATCCCTAGAACTTGGGGGTGTAGTCTTCTTCCCCAAGGCTCAGTGATGTAGGAGAAACAGAGAAACCCAAACAAAATTGTGGTTTTCTTAGAAAGGGAAAAGAAGAGGTTAGTGACAGACAGACAGCATATCCAGACACTCCTAAGGGTACATTATCTATTTTCCATGCATTTTCCCATTTTCTTGGCCCCAATTTTATTTTCACTATTCTAGGAATAATAGCGACTTCTCATGGAGTAAACTTGCATGAGATAATGTGTATGGAAGGATTTTAAATACTATACAGATGGATTGTGGTGGTTGTTGCTGTGCTTATTGTAGTTGGGATTTTCTCTTCAAAGTATGTTATGCTGTTAGTAGTAGGGCCAGAACAGCAGAGGCCATGTGCCTCCTAACCTCTGCTTTATCCATTCTTAACTCATGGATTGAACTTTCTTCCACCCCAAGACACTCCATGCTATCTCTTACCAGTTGTGTGATTTGGGGCAAATCACTTCACCTCTCTGGATTCCACTTCCCCCTTCAGTGAAATGAGAAGCTTGGACTAATTAATCTCTAAGGCACCTTCAAGCTTTAATCTTTAGTAATTCTATGAATTTCAGGCAGCAAGGTAAAGAAGGAGTGAGAAGTGAAGAATTTCAGGCAGGTGGAGGAATTTGGGGTCAAGGGATTTTAAGCAATCAAGTGTCCAGTTAGCAAGGCTACCCTGATTTAGGGTCTCCAAAGACAGACAAACAGACACACACGCACAGGCAAACATACATGTGCAAAGCACACGTACATACTGAGTGCATGTTAGTGATTGGCAGTGAACATCACAACAGAAACAAGGACATCTAATAAAATAAAAATGGATCTAACTACAGGGCAGACCTGAGAGATGACCTGAGAGATCTTCATGTGGGGAATGAGGTGGTGAGACCAGAATCTTAAATACATCCAAGTTTGGCAGAGTTGAGAATTCCACTGAGGGTGGAGAATTATCACTGCTGTAGGCATTGCTTTTATAGGCCTGTGTGTGCCAAAATATGAGGGGATCTCAGAAGAGATCAATATGACCTTCCAACCACAGCAACATGTCTGCTACTGGGTCTGACCTTATTTTGCTTCTTTCTATTCCTGGTTTCAGCTGGGCCTCAAAAGCAGAAAGGCCAAAATCCAACAAGAAAATCTGTTTCTGTTATTTTCTCTTGGCTGCTTAGGAGACCTATCTTGGCAGGCTTTCTGGTCCAAGCCTTTTTTTGTCCAAGCCTGAGGCCTCTCTTCCCTGGAGTTTCTGTCACCTTCTTCAGGGGAGAAGGAGCCCTAAGCATCACCATGCAGCACCTGTGAGGCGCTTGCTCTTTTTCTTAACCTAGAGTCCTTCAATCCTTTCTTTTCCTCTTTGTCCCCCAATGAGACCAGACAACCTGTACACGTGGGACTTAGGATAATAATTACTATAATGATAACAATAATAGCAGCAGCTACTGTTTATTGCCTGTGTACTATTGTTCAGGCATGACACTAAGCACTTTACATATTATTTCAATTACTAATTAAATAGTAGTGGCAGATAATAAGATGGCATCAAAATATTAAGAGGGGTGAAAAATAGATATTTCATATTGATAAAAATGTATGGTCCATCAAGAAGTTATACCAGTCATGAACTTCCACGCACCTAACAATATAGTTTCAAAAATGTATAAAGCAAAAATACTAGAAATACAAAGAGAAATTGACAGAGCCACTGTCATATTGGAAGATGTTAACACACTTCTCTTTAACATAGATCAAATAGACAAAATTAAATGTATGCAGAATTTATATAGAATAGTAACGAGTTATATAGAACTTTGCACTCAATAGAGACTACACATTGTTCTGAAACATAAGTGGAAACAGTTATAAAAACTGACTGTGTATTAGGTCATAAAGAAAAACTCAAAGGCAGTACTCTGAACTCTTCACAAATTCTGAAAGACCGTACTCACACAAGCACTTTCATTGAAAAAAATGTGATAAGACTTAGAAATTAACAACAGAAGGGGTGCCTGCCTGGCTTAGTCGGTAGAGCATGTGGCTCTTGATCTTGGGGTTATAAGTTTGAACCCCACATTGGGTGTAGAGATTAATTAAAAATAAAATCTTTTTTAAAAAAGAAGGAAATTGGGGTACCTGGGTGGCACAGTCATTAAACGTCTGCCTTCTGTTCAGGTCATGATCCCAGGGTCCTGGGATCAAGCCCCAATTTGGGCTCCCTGCTCAGTGGGAAGCCTGTTTCTCCCTCTCCCACTCCCCCTGCTTGTGTTCCCTCTCTCACTGTCTCTCTCACTGTCAAATAAATAAATAAAGTCTTAAAAAAAAAAAAGAGGGCCACCTGGGTGGCTCAGTGGGTTAAAGCCTCTGCTTTCAGCTCAGTTCATGATCCCAGAGTCCTGGGATCAAGCCCCGCATCGGGCTCTTTCAGGGGGCAGCCTGCTTTCTTCTCTCTCTCTGCCTGCCTCTCTGCCTGTCTCTCTGCCTACTTGTGATCTCTGTCAAATAAATAAATAAAATCTTAAAAAAAAAAAAAAAAGAAATTAACAAGAGAAGTATAGCGAAAAAATAAATCTACCTACTTGAATTTTTTAAACACCTTTATAAATGACTTTTGGGCATATCAGCTAGGGTTTAGTCAGAGAGATTGTCCCTCTATGAAATAACTGCACATAATGGTTGGTCATCCATATATTCAGAGATTTGACCTGATACAGTTGTAGCATCTGGCTAAACAATCTCTCTGAGGTTGTGGTGATTACGTCTGATACTGGAACTTTGGAGTCCTCAGGACAGGCAGTAAAGATATACAGTGGGGAGAGCACAAGCTAGTGCATAAAGCCTACGTCAGTTCTTGCTTCTGACCTTGGTCATGCAGAAGCCATGGCCTTTTTCACAGAAGTAAACACACACATACAGATGCATCCACATATGCACATGCACAAACATATACACACACACACACTGATATACACACACACACACACACACACTAGCAATCAATAGTGAATCTCACAACAGGAGTGAAGACATCTAATACCTCTAAATGAAAGAGAAGTTGAAAGAGGATCCAGGAGAAGATGGAGCTGTTCCAGTCTTGGCCACTGTCCCACACCAAGGAGAGTCAGCAGACAATGTATGTAAACTACAAAAAAGTGAGCTGTTGCTTCACTTACACTCTCCAAACTGCCCATGAGAATCTCTCATGTGGTCCAATCTAACTGGAAATATACAAGAAAGGGAATTCTGAGAAATGTAGTTCAGCCTGGCCAAGGTGACACCTTACAAAGCCACCACAATCCAACCTTTGTCAACTTGGCACCCATGCTTATATCCTCCAAATAAAGATAAAAACAAAGTCATGCTTCTGCCTAATATAATAGACCTATCCCCATAAAACCAATAACCTGCTAACCCAGAGGTCAGAAAACTCTTTCTTAAAGGAAAAAATAGTAAATATTTCCGGTTTTGCGGGCCACATAGTTTCTGTAGCAACTATTCAATGGTAGCATGAAAGTAGCTATAGACAACATGTAACTGAATGAATGTGGCTGTATTCCAACTAAACATTATTTACAAAAGCAGATGGCCAGCCCTTGGGCCATAGTTTGCCAACCCCTGTGTTAATCCTTTCATCCAAAGAGAATGAAAATCCCTTTTGTGTTTGAGTGATCTTTATTCTCCTGCTATCTAATTCACACATCACGCTTTGATAGCCTATAGCTTAAATATTGAAGTATGAAGTTAATTACATGTAGCATATCTTACAGAAGGAGATGAAAGAGAAGAAGGAAAACAAAAATATTTGCTCAATATATATACACAAGTATATGCATATCTAAATAAAGAAAAAATACTCATAATGATTATAGTCCTTTTTCTGCAACTGGCCACATTTCTTTGGGCCTGGGCCAGTCACGGTCCTACCTGAATTGGAGGTTGTTGTAGCTTTCCATTGAGTTAATAATCACAATATATTGGTATACTGAAAGTTGCCCTAGAGGATCTCCTGCATTCCAGAAATACTCAGAGCATGATGGCAACTCAATTTCCTCTTGATAGTCGAGATCAATCCCCATAGCTGTCTAGTTAATCCCTTGTTTGCCTTGATTCAGTGGCCTTAGGAGTCCAAAGTGGCCAGGTGGCAGTCTCAACTTCCAGTTCACTGGAATCGTTGCATCTCCTGGTAGAAACATTCCTCTCTTTGGAACAAAAAGGTCCAGAGCAGCAGAACCTTAAGTCCTGGGAATGAGAAACAAAAATTATGCTAGAAGATCATTAGGGCTAATAATGAGAGCAACAACTTCACTTTCAACCCCCTAGATTCCTAGATTTGTGAATTCTGTGATTTCTGGGCAAAACAGCAATATAATGGATATTGATTTAGAGCATTTATTGCAATCTGGAGGACCTTGCTCCAGCCCTACAAAGTGTTGTCACCTACTTGGTTCCATGAATGAACCTTCAAAAGTTGATTACACCTTTCCACCACATCAGTTGCTTCAGAATCATCAATAACATGATAGGACCAGTGAATCCCATGAGCATGGTCCCACTGCCTAACTTCATTTGATATAATGTGAGTTCCTTGATTAGAAGTGATACTGTGTAGAATACCATGTTTTTGGATAAAATATTTGGTCAGTTCACAAATAGTACCTTTGAGAGAAGCATTGCAAGAAAACAAGCAGAAAAAAGTGAATCCATATGCAATAAGGACAAAATGCTATCCAGTCCATGATGGAAGCAGACCAATGTAATTAACATGCAATTGGGCATTTCCTGGAGGAAATGCCATTTTGGGGTCTCCTTGTTAGTCTCTGCTACTGGCAGGTTGAGCATTCAGCAGTGACTTTATCCAAATAATTCCATGTTGAAAGTGTGAAAATTAATGTTGCTGAACAAGCATAACCTCCATTCTGATTCCATGGCCATTTGTTCATGATCCCAATAAACAAGAACAAGAGTTACTGGAAAGGCTGATTGATATCCACAGAAGAGATCATCCTATTCACCTGATTATTTAAATCTTTCTTTGGTGAGTATTCATATGCGACACAAGTATTTTCATATTCCAGGTCCATTTGGAGCGGTTTATCCACATATCCTTTCCCCAGATTTCCCTGTCACCAGTTTTCCAATGTGTTCCTTCCAAGTCCCTGACCATCTAGCCAAATCATTAGCCCCAGCCCACAAGTTGATGTGGACCCATATGTCTGGCCATTTATCAATCCAGGCAAAATGAGCAACGATATGTCCTGTCCAAAGTCCTACCTACAGGAAAGATTTCCCTTCAACACTGTTTTACAGGGCTGTCCCAAAGTGGAGCTGTAGTGCTATAGCTGTCCACTTTCAGATGGTTTCTGCATATCATGAAGAATTATCTGTAAACTGATGTCAAGTGCTTTCTTCCTCAGTCAACTCGTCCTAGGGAACTCACCATGAAGCCATAAGTGTGGCTGAGAGAAAAAAGGAAATGTAGCAGGAGTTGGGGATATGGACATCTGAGCTACTTCCTCATGCAATTTACTTGTGCCTCCAGGGCTTGCTTAAGTCCAGTCTCACACATACTACTTCCTTTGATGATGCAGTGCTGCACCAGATGATACCCAGTACATCTCAGGCCATATGGTAACTTGATAACTTGTGGTCAAGCATTCAGTCTATACTAGTCCCAGTAACAAGCCAAAAAATTGTTTCCCAAAAGGAGAAAGCATGGCTTTGCTAAAAAAATTCTTGGGGTCTTGTCACCTGGGTGGCTCAGTGGGTTAAGCCACTGCCTTCGGCTCAGGTCATGATCTCAGGGTCTTGGGATCGAGGCCCGCATCAGGCTCTCTACTCAGCAGGGAGTCTGCTTCCCCCTCTCTGCCTGCCGCTCTGCCTACTTGTGATCTCTCTCTCTCTGTGTGTCAAATAAATAAATAAAATTTTAAAAAATATATTAAAAAAAATTCTTGGGGTCTGTGCTGTGATTCACCTGTAGGGGTAGGGCATACTAAAGGCTCCCATAGTATCCCTATGTGGCACTAATAACGTCAAGTACTATCATATCTTCTAAGTCATATGGCCCAATGAGCAGAACAGCTTCCATAGCAGCTTGACCTGTTGCAGAGCCTACTCTTATTCTGGGATTCACTCAAAACAGTCAGCTTTTCAGGTCACTCAGCAAATGGGTCAAAGTAGTAAGTCCAAATGAGATATATGTTGCCTCAAAAATTCAAAGAAGACCAGTAGGCATTGCGCCTCTTTCTTAATGGTAACAAGAACCAGATGCAGTAATTTGCCTTTCACCTTAGATGAGAAATCTCTTCAGATCTCAGATAATTAACCTCTAGAACTCTCACCAAAATGGCAGGTCCTTGAATTTCTGTGGAATCCATCTCCCACTCTCTGGCACACAAATGGTATCTAGAATAGACAGAATAGAATAGAATAGAATAGAATAGAACAGAACAGAACAGAATAGACTACTTTCTGCTCACCATGTCTAATAAGCATAAAATCATCAAAGTATTGTACAGCTTAGCTGAATGCCTCCAGCTCAAGGACTGTCATGACATTACAACCAAGCTGTTTGTAGTCATCTCAAAGACTTGATCAAGAATGAAGGACCCACGTACCTTGTCCATTGGCAGGCTCCAGCTTCTCTGTGTTGTTGCTCTGAGGGTCTCAGTTTGCCAACATACCATGTGGCCATCTCCACAGAGTTGCTCACCATGTGGTAGCATGCTTCCTCAGTACAAGTAATTCAAGAGAAAGGAGAAAGGGAGAGAAAAAAAGACAAGAGAATGAACGCAAGACAGAAGCCAGTCATTTTATAACCTAGGATTTATAACCTATTATCCCATTATTTCTTTCATATTTTGTTCATTAGAAACAAGTCACTAGGTCCAACCCACACTCAAGGAGAAGGGATTACACAAGGCTGTGACTACCAGGAAATAGGGGTCATTGGGGACCACATCAGAGGCTGTCAACCACACTGGATTATTAAAGTAAAAATGAAAATGATGAACAATTTATTTAGAAATGAATATGCAGAGCCAAAGTAGCAACATTCATCAGGTCTTCACATAACACATCCCATTTTACAAATTGGAAACTCAAGGCAGAGAGTGGTATTTGCTCAAGGTCATTTAGTGAGTGTCAAAACAGACACTCAAATCTTAGTCTAATTCCAAAGGCTCATTCTGACTCTGACCTCTCCTCCAAAATGTTCTTAATGAGATCATTTATTTCAGATGACTTCTGTTCCCTTCCTTCTCTTCTCTTTCTGCTTCCTTTTCTCTCCATTTCTTTTCTCCCAAACTGAAAGACTATTCAGGGACTGGCATGTTTTAACTTATTGGACCAATTATGAGATATCCTCAAATGTGAAGTCATAGTTTTTCAGAGATGATTTAAAATGATAACCCATGGCCTATCACACAGAACTGTCTCTTCTCCTCTGATGCCTTCTGAGCGAGGGCTGGTGACGTTGACACTACAATTTCAGCACACTTGCTCCTTGGTAACAACTGAGTTTTCTCCAGGTACCTCTAGTTTCACAGCTACTCAGAACTTCCCCTCTAAAAGGTCCAGAGTCACTCTCAGAACAATATATCCAAAGTTTAAAATATAACTTGAGTGGTTTAATCACACACCCACCTCCCCACCCACTTCTTCCACTTCCCTTTCCTTCCCTCCTAGAGGCCCAATCAGTGAGATTTCAGCAATAATTTCTGTAGTCTGGGAAAATGCCAGGTCACACTTGGGAGTACCTGGCTGCTCAGAGGACAGTTTCAGTTCCCACTACCCACCTACAAAGAAGAAGCAACTTGTACATTTAGAACAATCATTTTCTTTACATAGCTGAAATAAATCTCAGACCACAATTTAGAGGATGGAAGAAATAGACTTTATTTTTTTAATAACTGAACAATTTATTTTATGAGTCTCATTCCACATAAGAGTTGAAATATAGTATGTCAATCCAGGGAGCCATCCTTAGTGGTTGCCTTGAGATCTAGATGGGTTGGAGGTAGGGTGGAGAAGAGGACTTTGGCCTTTAGTTATTATCTGCCTGAACCAGCATCTATTGAGATGTCTATCTTCAGTTGGGCCCTAGTCCTAAAGTTATTCTCAGCTCCTTGCCCCCCACCACAGGTCCCTCCAGCCTCATTCTGTCTCAGGTACTCGTGCGTCCCTCTCAGAGACACAGGAAACATTCAGCTGTACTTCTGGACAGGAAAATCTTACAATCTTTTGACCTTCCTGGGAACAAGGTACAACCTTTCTCTTCTCTGAAATCCCTATAGCTTTCTGGGGAAGGTTCTACTTCCTTCAATGGCCCCAGGAATGGGACCTGAGGGTAAGCCACAGGACCCCTGCTCGGTAACCAAAAATGTCTTGCCTTCTCTCAGTTGTTCCTCTTCTTCCCTGCTCAGTTCTGTAGATATTAATCTCAGGTTGATATAAGGGAGAGGCGATAAACTGGCTTCGATTAACCAAATATTGTTTTAAATCCTTTTATCTTCTTCCTAGACCTAAGCTTTTAAAACTCAAAAGGTAATATTTCACTCTTGTTCTCTGATTTTTCTGTAACAACCTTCCTAAGACAATCCATATCTCAAGAATGGATAAGTAAAAATAATTATAGGAATATGCATATCAGTTAATATCAAAATATTATTTCACTACAATTAAATACATTTTCCTGCCTTACATAAAATTTGTGTCGTTTTTTTAAATCCTAGTCCTTCCATTTATTTCACATCTGCCCAAAGCAGGAAACTTGCTGAATTTCCTGAGTTAAGTGTCCATGGAATGAAAAAAAAAAGGATGAGATACTGTTCTTTTCCTTAAGGGAGATTGTTATGGATTGAATTGTGTCCCTCAGAGAAATATGTTGAAGTCCTAATTCCCCATACTTCAGAATATGACTTTATTTAGAAATAGGGTAGTTGCAAATTTAAGATGAGGTCGTACGTGTCCTGATAAGAAGAGAAGAGACAGACAGAGACACGAGGAAAACATGGCCATGTGGTGACAGAGGCAGAGTTTGGAGTGATATATCTATGAGCCAAGGAACTCCAAGGATTGCCAGCCAACACCAGAAGCTAGATGAGGCAAAGAAAGATTCTCCCTACATATTTCATAATAAAATGTGGCCTTACATTTGAGAGTGGCTCATAATTGGTCCAATGAAGTAATTATGGCAGTCTCTGAATAGTCTTGGAGCAAGACCCTGTCAACACCTTGGTTTTGAACTTCTAGCCCCCAGAACTCCAAGACAACAAATTTATTATTTTAAGCCAACCAGTTTGTGGTACTTTGTAATGACAGCCCTGGGAAACAAATATAGTAGTCTAGTTAAGGATGTAAAAACTCAGACATTACAAAGCAGTTATAGAATAATGCACTGTTAAACTGTGTGGCTCTAAAGAGAACTGCGAAAGATCCAAGAGACTCTCAGATCCAGCCTATTTGATTCCCACCCCCAGCTTCTTGCCCACTCTGAGGAGTGACTGGATTACTTTATTCATAGCATTGACACAAAGAGGTTTATACCTCCTTGGCCTTTTGGGCCCTATGCTTTAGGATCTCACACTACAAAGCCTCCAGCTAAGGTCAGTCCTCCCAAAGGAAGTGACTCCTCTTTTGAACACAGATGCCATGCGCTCCTGGAGATTAAACAGGACAACGCTTCGCATCTAGGAAAGTTATACTTGCTGTGACTGTCAGCCCTGAGTGGGGCCAACCGTGTAGCTCCGAGCTTCACCCAAGCAGAGCCTCAACCAACAGGAGAACTCTGTCTTATGAGACCTCTTTTGAATCTTCTTTGTTTGCCTGAAATCTTGCTAATTGTATTATAACAGTGGATCCTACACAGCCAGCCTGACTTGGTTTTGTCAGGTTCTCCTCTTTTCTTGGGAACTCTTTGTTGTAGGCCACTAAATAAGTTGACTCTACTGGGGCTTAACACCCACCAGGTACATGACCAGTAAATTATCCTTTCCACTGTTGCTGGATTAACTATTATACATTTTATGTTTTCAGAGAGGAAGCAAAAAACAGGAAAGGGGATTGGACTCAAAGGGCAGAATGGCAAGGGCAGGATGAAAAGTCAGATTATATGGGTCTAAAAAGGATAAAGGAAATGAAAATTGGCTGGGTATGCTAGTCAGGAATCATCCTTGTATCCTCATTTTACTTATCTATTACCTCTAAATAATCAGCAGATCTTATCCATTTTATGTTCGAAATATGTCTCAAATCTATTCTTTTAAATTGCAATAACCACAACTTATTGAAATTTATTGAACTTATTGTGGTAATTTCAATATGTAGGCAACCATCATCTCTGCCCTAGATGACCACTAAACCTTCTAACTGATCTCTCTTTTTCCAATCTTATCCCATATAATTCATTCTCTGCAAAGCAACCCACAGTAATCTTAAATGATGAATAAAATAACCTCTGTCCCCTGATTAAAATTCTTCAACTTTCACTTTCAACCAGGATGGACTAACAGACATCTATCTTCCTTTCCTAAGTAATTAGAAAAATGGACTAGATAGATAGATAGATAGATATAACTGTTTTTCAGAAATGTAGTACAGGACTATGATCCTTGAGAGAAAAGAAATAAGGCGAGCCCTACTATTTCATGAACTTACTTCTTGGAAGCAACTTTCAGTCCACATTACTGAGAGGGGGAAATTAAACAGATCCCTATGCAGAGATAGAGACCTAGCTAGGGGAGGCTAGGGTAGCTAGAATTTGTGGAGCAGAGTACTGGATAAGAGTGAGCAGCAGCAGAGGGTGCGAGGGAATGAGAGACAGTGCTCCAGAGGTCTGCAGAGCAATCCCATCAAGTCTCTGACTAGGCACTGATCTGTGCATATGTTAGAGGAATCTACTCTGGGTCAGACAAAGAACCACCTGAAAGGCAGAACAATTCACAGACCGGGAATAGTTCATGTTCCTACTAGCCACAGTAGAAAGACCTCATAATACATGGGGCATTGGGTAGAGTCCTCAAAAAAAAAAAAAAAAAAAAAAAAAAAGTCCTTCATAGTAGCCCTAAATTAGCCCTAGATTAAAGGTAATCCAGACCTCTCCTAACAAAGCTTAAAAGCAAGCCTTGAAATAAACCAAATGATCCCAAGTAATTTAACTGCACCAGAATAAAGTCCAACTGTAGTTAAAGATATAAAACAAAATCCAGCAAAACAACATCTTGCATTCAAAAAAATTACCAAGCATGCAGACAGGACTATTTTGGCTATGACAGAATGAAGAAGTATGTGACTCCTCTTCAACTGACCCAGCAGTTGCACTACTGGGTTTTTACCCTAAAGATACAAATGTAGTGATCTGAAGGGGCACGTGCACCTGAAGCAGCAATGTCCACAATAGCCAAACTATGGAAAGAACCTAGATGTCCATCAACAGATGAATGGATAAAGAAGATGTGGTATATATATACAATGGAATACTATGCAGCCATCAAAAGAAATGAAATCTTGCCATTTGCGACCACGTGGATGGAACTAGAGGGTATTATGCTGAGCAAAATAAGTCAATCAGAGAAAGACAACTATCATATATGATCTCCCTGATTTGAGGAAGTTGAGAGGCAAAGTGGGGGGTTTGGGAGTAGGAAAAAAATAAATTAAACAAGATGGGATCTGGAGGGAGACAAACCATTAGAGACTCTTAATCTCACAAAACAAACTGAGGGTTGCTGGGGGGAGAGGGGTATTGAGAGGGTGGCTGGATTATGGACATTGGGGAAGGTATGTGCTATGGTGAGTGCTGTGAAGTGTGTAAACCTGGTGATTCACAGACCTGTACCCCTGGGGCTAATAATACATTATATGTTAATTAAAAAATAAAAATTTTTTTAAAAATAAAATTTCAGAACCCTGGAAAAATGACCAAAGGCAAACGACAAATTGAGAAATAATTATTAATTTTTTAGAAATTGAGACCTCAAATAAGAACAGCAGGAGTCTATGGCCTTCTTGTCTGGGTTCACATTCACCCTCCCATCCCCAGGTTAGTTGCTGAAAATGGTAGTTGTAAAAAAGTGAGGCTGTTTGTGAAAACCAGCAGCTTTGCTGCAAGAAGAGTCAAACTAGACAAGGGGCAGGAAGCAAATAGCCATGGCAGCATTATAAGTAAAAAAAAAAAAAAAAGGTTTTTTTGTAGGAAATAAACCATTAAAACTCACAACCCTGCTAGCCTGAGTTTATGATCACAGCTAGGGAAAGCAGCCTGACTAGACAAAATTTAACAAAGAGATCCTGAAAATGACAGAGCCATGGAAGGCTAGATTAGCTCTCCACCTATTCCTGGCTGACTGAGAAACTACACACATGCACAGGGTGTACCAAAGAGAACTCAGTGGAAAACAAAATCCTAGGCATACTTGAGAACTAGCTAATTTTGAATGCACTGATTATTTGGTCTACATATAGGCAAGTTAGCAGAGGATTGAATTAAAGCCTTATGGACTCAAGGTATTTGAGGAAAATCTCTGCTGAAATCAGTGGCTGACCACTAGACTATCTGACACAGAGATGACTTCTAGTAAGCCAGGCCAAATAATAATAATAATAATAATTTTTAAAAAATTTAAAGTCTGGGCAGAGACATCAGCCATGGTCTATAACTCATGGGGGAGAAAGATTCCACCACTGAAGCCCAATTTTTTTTTTTTTTTTAAATCAGGGGTGGAAAATCCAAATACTGACTTGCTACAATGTATTATTGAAAATGCCTGGTATCAACCAAAAATTATAAGAAATGCAGAGAAACAGTGATGTGTGATTCACATTCAGGAAAAAAATCAGTCAATAGAAGCCAACTCTATGAGTCCAGATATTAGACTGAGCAAACAAACAACTTAAAAGCAGCTATTATTCATATATTTAAAAAATTAAAGAAAACTGTTCAAAGAATTAAAATAAAATATGAACGTGTCTAATAAGTAAGGAATGTTAATACAGAAATAGAAACCATAAAAAAGAACCAAATGGAAATTTTAGAGTTGAAAAGTACAATAAATAAAATGAAAAATTCCCTAAATGGGCTCAAAAGCAGATTGGCAGAAGAGCATATCAGTGAATTTGAACATATATTAGTAGAAATTTTCCAATCTGAAAAATGGAAAAAAGAATGAAGAAAAATTGAACAGAACCTCAAAGAACTGTGAGACAGCATCAAACATATCCATGTAGGGGCGCCTGGGTGGCTCAGTGGGTTAAAGCCTCTGCCTTTGGCTCAGGTCATGATCCCAGGGTCCTGCGATCCAGCCCCACGTTGGGCTCTCTGCTCAGCGGGGAGCCTGCTTCCCCTCCCCTCTCTCTGCCTGCCTCTCTGCCTGCTTGTGATCTCTGTCTGTCAAATAAGTAAATAAA
Source organism: Enhydra lutris kenyoni (assembly GCF_002288905.1). Lineage (NCBI taxonomy): Eukaryota > Metazoa > Chordata > Mammalia > Carnivora > Mustelidae > Enhydra > Enhydra lutris. Next base: position 907,210 of record NW_019154102.1, on the reverse strand, counting down.
ATCTTAAAAAAAAAAAAAAAATACATGTACTTGGAGCACCAGAAAGTGAAGAGAGAGAAAGTTAGAAAAAACATTGGAAAAAACAAAACCAAAAAATTCTCCAAGTTTCATGGCTAACATTAATCTTTAAATCCAAGAAGTTCAACAAACTCCAAGAATGATAAACTTTCAAGCTCCACCCCCAAACACATCATAGTCAAAAAGTTGAAAACCAAAGAAAAGAACCTCTCAAAATCAGTAAGAAAGGAACAAAGGAACAAAAATGTGATTAACAGCTAATTTCTCATCAGAAATAATGCAATCCAAAAGGCAGAAGAATGACATATTCAAATTGCTGCAAAAAAAAAAAAAAAACACTTTTAATCAAGAATTCCATAACCATCAAAACTAAAAATAAGGACATTTCTGAAGATCAAAAATTCAGAGGATGTGTCAACCTGTCATACAGGAAATACTAAAGGAAGTCCTAGTCCTTTGGGCTTAAAGAAAGTAATACCAGAGGGTAAATATAAACCACAGAGAGAAATGAAGGGCACAGAAATAAAAAATATGTGGGTAAATAGAACAGATAAACAAATATATATAAGAAACATGTATTTATAAATATATAATATAGTTTATAAGTAAATATATTTTCTCTTAACTTTCTTTAAAAATATGAGATTGTATAAAATAATAATTATAACACTATATTGTTGGGTTTATAACACATATATAAAATTATATGACAGGGTGCCTGGGTGGTTCAGTCAGTTAAACATCTGACTCTTGATTTCACCTCAGGTCATGATCTCAAAGTCATGAGATCAAGCCCCATGATGGACTCCATGCTCAGCCAGGATTCTGCTTGAGATTCTTTATTTCCTCACTGACCCTCCTCCCACTTGTACTCTGTCTCTCTCTGTTTCTTTCTCTAAAGTTAATAAATAAATCTTAAAATATATATATATATATATGTATGTATATATATATGGCAATAATATCACAAAAGAAGGAGGTGGAAATAGAGTTATATTGGAGTAAAGTTGCCACATTTTCCTGGAATTAAGTTGGGATCAACCTGCAGTAGCTTGTGGTAATTAAGATGTACATTATACTCCCCAGAACAACAACAACAACAAAGCTTTAAAAATAGTGATACAAAAAAATCAAAATAGGAATAACAATTGCATACCAAAATGTTTGTTTGACACAAAAAAATACAACAAAGGACGAACACAAAAGCAAAAAGCCACGAGACTTACTGAAGACAGACGGGAACGTGGCATATGTAAATCCAACCATGTTAAATATTATGTGAGATGTGAATAGACTAAATCAAGCAGCAGAGAGTGTCAGACTGGATGAAAAAACAAGATCCAATGATGTGCTGTCTATAAGAGAAAAAGTTTAGATTTAAAGACACAAATGGATTGAAAGTAAAAGGATGGTATGATTGTTTATGTCATATGTCAAACTAACTGGGCCATATTACCCAGATATTTAGTCAAACATTATTATGGGCGTTTCTGTGAAAATGTTTTTTGGATGAAATTAACATTTAAATGGATGGACTCTGAGTGAAGCAGATTACCCTTCATAATATGCGTGGGCCTTACCCAATTAGTTGAAGGTCTTCATAGAACAAAAGCTGACCTCCCCTGGGCAACAAGGAATTCTGCCAGTAGGTGGCCTTTATTTTTGTCTTTGTTTGTTTTTTTTTTGTGGGTTGTTGTTGTTTTTGTTGTTGTTGTCTGAGAGAGAGAGAGAGAGAGAGAGCAAGCAAGCGAGCACAGGATGGGGGAGGAGGGACAATGGAAGAGGGAGAAGCAGACTCTTCATTGAACACAGAGCCCAACACAGAATTAGATCCCAGGACCCCAAGATCACGACCTGAGCTGAAGGCAGGTGCTTAATCAATGAGCCACCCATGTGCCCCAGTAGATGGCCTTTGGATCAAACTGCAACTCCCCTGGGTCCTCATCCTGCCAACCTACTCTACAGATTTTAGACTTACTATGTGAGCCAATTGCTTAAAAAGAAATGTCTCTCTGTCTCTGTCTTTATGTGTGTGTGTGTGCGTGCACGTGTGTGTGTGTGTGTGTATGCTGTTGGTTCTGTTTCTGCAGAGAACCCTGACTAATGCCGATGACAAAAAGTATGTCATGCATACAGTAACCGTAAGAAAGCTGGGGTGGCCATATTAACATCAGACCAATAAACATTAAAACAAAAAAATCTTACCAAAGACAAGGGGGAAATTTCATGAGGATAAAAAGAGTTAAATTTTGAGAGGATAATTTCCTTCAGTGAAGAAAACTAAAAATTATGAAAGTAACAGCAGAGCCTTAAAACACATAAAGCAGAAACTGACAGAATAAAAGGAGAAATACACAATTCAACAATTATAGTTAGAAACTTCAGCTTTCCTTTCTCAGTAATTGATAAAACTAGATAGTAAACAAGATTATAGAGGACTTGAACAACACAACCAATTTGACATAACTGACATTTACAGAACACCATACCTCCAAACAACAAACTATACATTCTTTTCAAGTACCCATAGAACATTCTCTGGGATAGAGAATATACCATGCTAGACCATAAAACTATTTTCAACAAACTTAAAAGGATTGAGAGTATATAAAGTACATTTTCTGATCACACCAAATTAGCTAGCAGTCAACAACAAAAAGAAATTTGAGGAAATCAGAAATAGAAAATAAACAACACATTTCTTTTTTTTTTTTTAAGATTTTTATTTATTTATTTGAGAGAGAGATCACAAGCAGGCAGAGAGGCAGGCAGAGAGAGAGGAGGAAGCAGGCTCCCTGCTGAGCAGAGAGCCCGATGCGGGGCTCAATCCCAGGACTCTGAGATCATGACCTGAGCCGAAGGCAGTGGCTTAACCCACTGAGCCACCCAGGCACCCCAAACAACACATTTCTAAATAATCCATGGATCAAAGAAGAAATCACAAGGAAACTTGGAAAATATTCTGGACTAAATGAAAATAAAACATGACATATCAACATTTATGGAATACAGATAAGGCAGTGCTTAGAGGAAAATTTATGTCTTTAATTACTAGTATTAGAAGACAGAAAGATCTAAAATCAGTAATCTAAGCTACCACTTCAAAAAACAGAATAAGTCTACAGAAAACCATGGCAATTTGATCAAATTACTAAAAACTAGCCTTAAAAAATTGTAAACAAATTCAGAGGAAAACAAAGGGTAGAAGATAAGATACAAGATAAGAATGATGACATACTTCTGGTCAAAAATTATGTAACCAGGAGTGCCTGGGGGGCTCAGTGGGTTAAGCCTCTGTCTTTGGCTCAGGTCATGATCTCAGGGACCTGGGATCAGCTCCCGCATGGGGTTCTCTGCTCAGCTGGGAGCCTGCTTCCCCCTCTCTCTCTCTGCCTGCCTCTCTCCCTATTTGTGATCTCTCTCTGTCAAATAAATAAATTAAATCTTTTGAAAAAAAAATTATGCAACCAGAAGACAATGGGGCCTCTTTACCTCTTTACTTCTTTATGGAAAGAAGCTGGAAATCTAGAATTTTTTTGCCAGCAAAAATACATTTCAAAATGAAAGTGAAATAAAGACATTTTCAGACAAAGCTGAGACAATTTATTTACAGCAGATCTTTCCTACAAAAAGATGATAAAGGAAGTTATATAGGGAGATAAAAAAATGATAACAGATGGAAATTTGGACCTCCTCAACAAAATGAAGAATGCCAGAAATGATTACACATTAATTACAAAGTTAGAAATGGTAACTTTTCAGATGAAAAACTTGTTGGACATCACCATGACCAAGTGATCAAAATTATCAACACCAAGAAGACAACTTGACACTGTACATTTCTTGATGTGGTATACTAAACAGGTCACAATATCACATATAGTACTCATACCAAAAATACATAACTCAAATGTAATTATGATAAAACAAATCCAATGGTAGGACATTCTGTGCTCTATTTTAAAGACTAGGAAGATTTGAGAACTAAATGCAACACCTGATCCTGGGCAGGAAAGGAAAATGACTATAAAGGACATTATTGGGGAAACTGCTAAAATTTAAATATGTACTGAATATTAGGTAATAACATTGCATCAATATTAAATTTCTGAATCTGATGACTGTGTGGTAATTATGCAAGAGAATATAAATGTCATTTTTCTTAGAAAATATAAACTAAAATATTTAGAGTAAGGGGTATTATGTCTATGAAATATTCTTAAATGATTCTACAAAAGATATATGTCTGTACACATGAATGCTGTAAGTGACCCTCTGTATGTACATGTCTCACCACCCTGACATTTACCATTTGCAGTGAGGAGATGGGACTAGATAATCTCTTAGTTTCTTCTTCTTCTTCTTCCAAAAAAAAAAGATTTTATTTATTTGAGAGAGAGGGAGTACAGGAGCAGGAGGAAGGGGCAGAGGGAGAGTGAGAGGGAGAAGCAGGTTTCCCACTGAACAGGGAGCCTGACTCAGGGCTCAATCCAAGGACCCTGGGATCATGACCTGAGCCAAATGTAGACACTTGACTAACTGAGCCACCCAGGTGCCCCTCTCTTAGTTCCTTCTATCTCAAAAATTATAGGACACTGATTTTACCCAATTTCTCTCATCTTTTGCATCTCAGTCACTTCCCTCAATTCGCCTCAAAGCTGCTCCACAATCCATTTCCCACAGAGGACAACTATTACGAATAAGCTCTGTTCTTTTAAGGAGGTAGGGGAAAAACATGAATAAAATGGACAGAGTTGTGGAAAAATACAAAAACCCACTAATTAAACTTCTGGAGGTGAAAAAAATGCACTGGAAAATACTACACCTTACAGTTTATTCACCATCTAATTGACAAACCCGTTTCCCATATTATACAGCAACTCTTCAAACATCATTTCCTTTAGGTATTCTTCCCAGATTGATTCAAAGACCCTTGTGACCCTCCTATAGCTGCTTCCTTTAGTGTATATTTAATTTGGTTCAACCTGTTCTAAGGTAATCATTTTTTGACCTATATTAACATATGCATTTGCCCATTTATTTGTGGCTTGACTTAATGTGCTAAATCTGACAGTGAATCCTCTATATGTATATTCATGTATGTGTATCTGTCTTTGATTTTAAAGGGACTGTGTTCTCATAGTTTAGTAGGACTGGCTTTACTATAAAAAAATTAATCAAAATAAAAATCTGATGGCCCACTTTCTTTCATCATGTCCCTAACTCTCTAATAGAAAGTCATACAGGACTTCTGCTTTGAGGAAGATAGAGGATCTATACCTTTCCCTATTCTTCCTACTAAGTACAACTAAAAACTCTGGACATTATATTTGAAAACATAGGTACTCTAAATGGTAGAGAGAAGACATTAGACTAGCCAGAGACCTCAGGACCCAAGGAATGACATGGTGATGAGTTACCTGAATTTTTTTTTTTTTTTTTTTTTTTTGCTTCATATACCCAGACTGGGTATTGGAAGAAGATGGCAACATGGAAATGCCAACAAGCACAGACATAAAAGTCCCAATAAAAGCTTGCTTTCTCTAGCCAAGAATCTGAAAGATGAAAAGCTTTTAAACAATAATTGCTTTACTGTAGCCAAATACAACAGGAGAAGAAACCATAGCCCCATGCCTAGGGCCCTCCAAAGCACAATCCATGGAAGGAAAAATTGATAAGTGAGACCTAGTAAAAGTTAAAAATTCTTGCTCTGTGAAAGACCCTACTAAGTGGATAAAGCGATAAGTAAGCTATGGTCTGGGAGAAATTATTTGCAAAATGCGTACCTGATGAAGGAGTAGTATCTAGAAAATATAACGAGCTCTCAAAATGCAATAGTAAAAACAATCCAATGAGAAAAAGGGGAAAAGACATCAACAAACATTTTACTAAAAAAGATATACAGATAGCATAGAATACATGAAAAGATGTTTTACTTTGTTAGTCATTAGGGAAGTGTCAATCAAAACCACAAGGAGATATCATTATATACCTATTGGAATGGTTAAAAAATAGTGACAACACCATATACTGATAAGGATCTAGAGGAACTAGGTCCCTCACACATTTCTGGTAAAAATGCACAATAGGAAAGCTGCTCAGGAAAATAATTTGGCAGTTTCTTCTAAACAACAACAATGGCACATAACTACCACATAACCACACAATTAAACTCTTGGGTATTTATCCCAGAGAAATGAAAATTTACATTCACACAAAACCTGCACATAAATATTTATAGCATCTTTATTCATGATAATCAAAAACTAGGACACAGGTGTCCTTCAATGTGTAAATGGTTTAAAAAAAACTGTGGTATATTCATGCCATGGAATACTACTGAGCAATAAAAAGGAATGAACTATAATATAAACAGCAACTTCAGTGAATCTCCAGAGAAGAAGGCTGAGTAAGAAAAGCCAATTCCCAAAGTTTACATATTGTATGATGTCATTTATATAATGTTCCTGAAATGACAAAATTATAGAAAGGGCAAGCATATTTGTGGTTGCCCAGAGTTAAGGAAGTGGCAGGGGGTGGGAGGGAAGTGGATGGGGCAGGGCCATGAAAGGGCAACATAAAGGATACTTATGGGGATGGAAATGTTCTAAATCTTGAGTATCAATTTCAAGACCTCGTTAGGATATCGTGGTCCAGTTTTTCGAGATGTTTTTTGGAGGAAACTGGCAGAAGGTGCATGGGATTTCTGTTTTACTTCTTACAACTACATGTGAATCTACAATCATCGCAAAATAAAAAGCTTATGTTTAAAAAAAGTAAATACACTGGATGAGATGACATTTGGAAGTTTTTAGCCCTTTAGATCTTAGTGTAAAAAATATTTTTATTAGAGGAAACTTCAGGGAGAACAGGATGACCCCAGATGCCTTGTGAAAAGAAGATGGGCACACACCAGAGGTTTAAAGGACCTGATGAGGGGCGCCTGGGTGGCTCAGTGGGTTAAGCCTCTGCCTTTGGCCCAGGTCATGATCTCAGGATCCTGGGATCAAGCCCTGCATCAGGCTCTCTGCTTGGTGGGGAGCCTGCTTCCCCACCACCCCCTCCCCCCACCTGCCTCTCTGCCTGCCTCTCTGCCTACTTGTGATCTCTCTCTCTCTCTCTGTCAAATAAATAAATAAAATCTTTAAAATAAATATATAAATATATAAAGGACCTGATGAAGCCAGATGCAGAAGTTGAACTTCATCAGCTTCTTAATTAAGTCCAGGGCTGGCCCTGGTAGGTGCCTTGCAAAATTTTTTTATAAAGCTCTCTCTGTCTGTCTCTCTCTCTCTCACACACACACACTGCTAAATACAATATATCCTTCATGCTACTGTTACTCAAAATATTATTGATTTATGTCATGGGAATACAGTCAAGGAGGGCTACTTTCAAGCCAAGGCAAGCTTTGTTTACTGAAGCCACATCTGTTTAGTGGCAATTATAGCCTTAAATGGCAAGTGAAATAGTTCTCTTTGATTCCTCTCCAGACCTCCATGTGTCCTCTCTTCTAGAGATCACAGGTGGCTTATACTCTTATCTGATCCATTCTCCCTTAAAAAAAGGTTTGTTCAGTGTTTATGGATTTCTTGTGGCTATTCTCTGTGCAGTGGCCTCCCTGTTCAGTGGCCAGTGCCACCAGGCCATCATTATTGCTCCAACGTCAGCTCTCAGTCTCCCACTACATTCCAACTACCAACCCTGTATTCCCTGGAGTTAAGGGAGTGTTTTCTCAACTACGGTAATTTGTTAACCAAAAAGTTAAGCTTCTTTCCACTTTTCTGTTTTCTTTGTTTTAAGAGTAAGTTGGTAACGGGATAGAATTATTTGAGTTTGCTTTCTGTCTCTAATCCCAGAGGTATTATGTATTTCCAAATTTAAATGGTAGATTTGAAATAAACCCTCATACCACAGTGCTTGTAAAAACAAAGAAATAGAACTTGAGTTGCCAAAATTCCATCTTTCTATGTGACCACTTAGACATTTTCATTGTGTTTGAAATCGAAAATGGTAAGACAGAATGAATGTAAACTTCGAGATGTATTATTTTTGTTTAGTGAGTACAAATTTTAGTTCATTCAAAATGATTCTTACTGAATATTAATATCTTTAAAACTGAAATTTCTTTTTAGTTGTTATTTTTTCTGATTTGTTTTTAAACTGTTATTATTCATAACATAATAATATGTAAAAATAAGGGTTTTTAATCTTTGACTCCAAAAATGCATTGTCATTAAAAAGTGTTAATCTATTACCAGTTTCCTTTTATGCATCATAATATTTATATTTATATATATTTTTCACTCCACAGAATCATTTCAGAATTCACAAACACCCACTACCAGCCAGCAACAGAGTATATCATTCTTAACATTCCCTCCTCTGGATGACAAAATTATTTCAGTAATAATCACAAAATTAAACAAATAATCATGATGGCCAGAAAAGAAAACAGACAATAAAACCTGTATTTTATTTAATGGTATGTATGTTTACTAGCACACACACAGGGTAGTAAAAAGTATATAGCTATAAATATTACAATGCATAAAAGGAAATCAGTAATAGATTAATAATTTTTAATGATAATGCATTTTTGATAATGCATTTTGGAGTCAAAGATTAAAAACCCTGGGTTATCTGGGTGGCCTCAATCGATTAAGCGTTCAACTCTTGATTTCGGCTCAGGTATGAGGATCTCATCTTCATGATCTCATCCAGCTCTGCCCTCAGCTAGAGTCTGCTTGAGTCCTGACCCTCTGCCCCCCACCACTCACACACATGAGTGTTCTCTCTCTCTCTCCCTCCCTGTCTCCCTAAAATAAATAAATAAATCTTAAAACAAAAGATGAAAAACCCTTTTATTTACATATAGTATGTTATGGTAATGAATAGCAGAGTTTAAAAACAAGAAGAAAAAGAACTAAAAAGAAATTTCAATTTTAAAGATATTCAGTAAAAACCATTTTGAATGAACTAAAATTTGTACTCACTAAACAAAAATATTACACCTCAAATTTTACATTCTGTCTGATTATTTTAAATTTCAAATGTAATGAAAACGTTTAAGTGGTCTCAGAGAAAGACGAACTTTTGGTAACTCAGGTCTGTTTCTTTGTTTTTATAAGTACTATGGTATGAGGATTTATTTCTGATCTACCATTTAAATTTGGAAATACATAATACCTCTGGGGTCAGAGACAGAAAGCAAACGCAAATAATTCTGTCCCATTACTAACTTACTCAAGAAACAAAAGTGTGTGGGTAAGTCTCAATATATTGGAAGCTGACTGTGTAACAGGGACTTTTCCATATTAACTTTCATGTAGAATGCAGTATTTATTAAAGGATAAGTAGTACAAATGTGCTCATTTGAACTTTACATATACTGTTAAAATGTGACAGCACGCAAACAACTGTTAGACCAACAAAAGATTTTGAGGGGATGAGTATTTTATCACTGACATCATTTAGAATTGCTGGCACATGGTGATAAGCAAAAACTTATCGACTTTAACTCGGCTTTACAATTGTTTTCAGCATCTCTAGAGAAATGCAGCCCCTATCGCCTGTGCCCAGGGTGGATCACTTTCACCTCCTCACACTTACTTTGCTACTACATGAAAAAATCTGGCCCGTAGTGTGTACCCTGATTGGTCTCTCCTACTAACAATTAAGTGCTTCTTATATTTGTAGCAGGAAAATAATTAAATCTATTAAGGGTAGGCGAACAGGACTTCCTTTCCCTTCTGCTTTTTTACTGCTGTGAGAAGTCATCTGATATATTGTTCTCAAGTGGGAAGAAACCTTCCACAAGGTTGAAAAGAGCAGTGTTTGGGCAGTGTGGTTGGGGACATGGGTTGGTAATCTTTAAGGAATTGCTTCTTGCTTCCCGTTCACCCCTTTTGGATTTGTTCTCCTCAGGATTGAAGAATAGCTTACTAGCTCTTTCAGAGAAGGTTTATAAATACTAAGGTCTCTTAGTGAGGTTGTTGAAGAACAAAATTTTCTTTTTTCTCCGTGTCTCATGTGGTGGTTCAGGTCATGGTTCTTCAGTATAGTCCCTACAATAGTAGAATCTGAAATATGTAGGAACTTGTTAGAAAGTATATTCTCATCCCACCTAAGACCTCCTGAATCAGAAACTCTGGGGGTTATGTGTTTGCATAAATCCTCCAGGTGATTCTGATATACACTAATGTTGGAAAACCACTGATTTAACTAATGAATGACTCCCTAGGTTAATACTGAGTTTTTTCCTCATAGTTTTAAAAATATTATGTTATGACTTATACCATCTACTGTTACTGATGAAAAGACTGCTGCCATTCTGTCTTTATGTTTTATTGAACTGTATGAAATTCCCAGTATCCAACCATATTTTGTTGAGGTAAATTTACAAATAATAAAACTCACCAATTTAAAGTACATAATTAAATGAGTTTTGGCAAGTGTACAGCAATGTAACCACCATCACAGTCAAGATATAAAACATTTCCAACACCTAGGGACCTGGGTGGCTTAGTCAATTAAGCGTCCAGCTCTTGATTTTGATCTCAGGGTCATGGGACCAAAACCGGCATAAGTCTCTGTGCTCAGTGGGAAGTCTGCTTGAGATTCTCTCTCTCCATCTCCCTCTGCCTCTCCCCACAAAAACAAAAAAATAAATCTTAAAATAAAAAACACATTTACAACACTCAAAAATATTCCCTCATTACCCATTACAATCTATCCCTCTTCCCATCCCTGACAAGCACTAATCTCTTTGTCACTATAGATCAGATGGAATTTTCTAGAATTTTGCATACATGGAATCATACAGCATATACTCTTTTGTATCTTGCTCCTTTCATTTAGCATAATGCTTTTGAGATTTATTCTTATTATCATATTTGTTGGGAGTTTGCTCCTTTTTATTGCTGACTAAAATTCCACTATATGGATAAACTACAATCCAAGTAGTGGACATTTGGGTCAATATAGTTGTCTTGCTTTCTAGCTATTTACAGAGGGGAGGGAAATCCCATAGCAGTTACTCTTTCAGAGGCAGAAGCAGAATCCTTGCTCAGTCATTTTTGATCTATAGCTGATCTCTATTTCACATGGCTTAATCCAATAGCTAATCTTTTAAAAAAAATAGCTAATCTTTTCTTTCTATCTTGAAATTTTAGGGTTTTCTCTTGTACCTTGACTTTCTATGTTTCCACTCTACTATGTACATTCGGATTTGTTTGTATTTATTCTACTTAATTCATTTGTACAATTTTTACCTGAAGACTCATATCTTTCCTTGATTCTGGGAAATGTTCAGCCATTATCTCTTTAAATATTTGCTCTCCTCTTGTCTCTTTTTTCTTTCTCTGCAATCTCTCCCAGACATCTGGTGTAACCTCTTATTTTATATTTTAATTTCCATGTCTCCTAATTTCCCTTTTGATTTTTCTGATTTTTCTCTCTGTGCTCTGCATTCTGTATAATTTATATATATATATATATATATATATATTTATTTATTTATTTTTATATACACATATATATGTATATATATATTCTGTAATTCTAATTCTTTAATTTTCTCTTCAGCTAATCTAAACTACTATTTAATCCAATTGTCTTAATAAGTTTTCTCAATATTTTAACTTCTGGGGTTTCTGTATGTTCCAGTTACTGATTGCTAGATAGCAAACTATCTCAAAATTTAGCAGCTTAAAACAACCTTTTTATTTTGCTTGTGATTTTATAGATGAGGAATTCAGAAGAGTTTCCATCTGAGGTTCTAGCTTAGGGTCTCTTACACAGTTGCAGTCAGACAGTGTTTAGAGCTAGAACAGCAGGTGCTGGAGAAGTTGTAGATGGCCAGAGATCTCTCTTTCTTTAGTCATAGGACCTCTACATAGGGTCACTTGGGCTTCCTCACCCCTGACCACTCCTAGGCATCTGGACTCCTTACATGGCAGCTCAGGACTCTAACACAAGTGATCCAATTAGCAAGGCAAAAACTACCCCACATTTCTGACGTAACCTCAGAAGTCTATTCTATAATTACAAATTTTCCTCATTCTATTAATTACAAATGAGTCACAATCGTGTTCCTCAAGGGAGGTGACATAGACCTCACCTCTTGACGGAAGGAGAGTAAAGGACACATTGTAAGAGAAAAGCATGTAGGATGGGAAGCATTGCTGTGGCCATCCATGAGTAACAGTTTTGGAAGATACAATCTGCCATGCTACGTGATTCTCTTTCAAACTCCTCCTTTTAATAAAAGGATGTCCTGGGCACCTGGGTGGCTTAGTGGGTTAAGCCTCTGCTTTCGGCTCAGGTCATGATCCCATGGTCCTGGGATCAAGCCCCGCATCAGGCTCTCTGCTCAGCGGGGAGCCTGCTTCCTCCTCTCTCTCTCTGCCTCTCTGCCTACTTGTGATCTGTCAAATAAACAAATAAAATCTTAAAAAAAAAAAAAAAAAGGTTGTCCTATTCTTACAAGTTCTATTCCTCTCCACCCCACCCGCCCAACTTTTGAATACTTTTAAGCACATTTAAAATCCATTTTGCATGGTGTCCTGGTTTGTGGATAAGAACCTATCAAGCTTTTCCAAGGTTGTCTTTGCTGGGGGTTCAATGGGAGTCACTGATGACACACAAATATTTAGTTTATATTTTGGTACAGGGCTTCTATATGATGGGATTATTGTGAGAATCTGAGCCTGAATAAGCAACACAGAATAAGGATCTATATTTCTTAGCTGATTCTTTTGATATCCATGGCCTAAGGATAGGAGCCTGGCCCATGATCTGTAGAGAGTCTAACTATAGCCTTCCCCCATGTACAGAACTAAAGACTTGACAACGTTTTGTCTGGTTGTTAAAATCCATACCCAAAGATGCTAGGATTACTCATCAGACATAAGTAGCACTCACCTCCATAGATTCTCAATTTCTGACACATGGACATTTCTATTTTTTATTTACAAGTTTAGCTATATACTTTTTAAAAAACATTTTTTAGTGTCTAGTAACTTGATGTGTAGGAGGGGAAAGAGGATTTCCCATGTTTTCTTGGTCCTCATCTTGACCAAAGTCAACTGTGTTTCTAAATGTAGAACTTTGGATTGCTGAATGCTTGAATTTAATGAACAGATAAGCTTTTTTTTCATGGATCACCTAGCCTCATTTTAGGACAGAGAAAATAAGGCTTTTTGTGTGGAAGGACAAAGAAGGCAGGGGTGTGTATTTGAAGAATAGGCAAGTTCAGCACCTGCTGGATTCAGGTCACAGATGTCAAGGACCCATTCTTGAAGAGTTGTTCCAGTGTGAGTCTGCTCCCCCCAGAGGCTGCAGAGGACTGTAGTGACAGTCACTATTCAATGATCTTTCTATCCCTATCAGCTCACTATCCAGTCATCAATTGAGTAGAACTCTAAACTGTACATTTTCTCAGAACCCTTGACCATAAGCTTTCCACTTGAGAGGTGAAGAGTAGCAACACCCTACCCAGCCATGATTCTATCCAGGCCACAGTATTTGCCAACTTTAGGAGAATTCCTCAGAAAACTGAAATGAGCATTCTGGAAAGCCAGCAAGTTTTGGCTTACTTTTCCTTCATGGAGAAATAAGGCATAATAGAGCATTAAGAATTGGGGCAGCTGGAGGATTCACCCGTGTCACAAGTGCAGATTTTAGGCACAGGTGAGATAAGAGGTGGTGAGAATCCTAAGGAAACTGAATCTAATCCAGCAGAGCCAGTTCTTGGGAGGAAAATGTGATTTTATTAAAATTAGTCTTCAGTGTATTTTTCCCATCTCCCCCTCTTCTTGATATTTATTCAAAGGGAATTATTTTTAGACTTCTGTCTGAAAACTCCTTTAAAATGGAGACTTGTGAGGGTTCATATTTATGCAACTGCTCTTGTATAAGCAAGATGATAATGATAAAGATGACTCACCAAACACTACCCATTCCCCAAGGTCCAGTCAAATTATCACCCCCTGTGTGAAGTCTTCTCTGTCAACACGAGCCCATTCTGACTTCTTCTTTCCTCTGACCTCCAACTTATTGTCTATTCCACTCACTGGTCACCTCATACATGCCTCAGGATTTTTCCTGTCATTGTCTCAAATTATTTATCTCTAAAATTTTTGTAAACTTCTAGTATATTGAGGTTTAAACTCTCTAACCAGATTATAGAATTTTTAAGTCCAGGAATATACATTGCACATCTTCCTCTTAATAATTTATAGCACTCACTATAGGCTAAGCATGACACAAGGGCTCCATAAATATTCATAAATGATAGCTTATTTGTTCACTGTTCTTGTTTGGAAGTTTACATGATATACCATATATTCAGAAGCTGGGATGCTCCAGAATACAAAGAACCCTTGAAGAAATGAGTCTGTTTCAGCATGCCTCCATTTCCCACTGTGGCACTAAGATGGCAAAACTTTCTAGTCTCTGCTACACTGGTAGAAGAGAAGCTGCTTGTTGTGGTTATTAGTGTTTTAATTGTACAACATAAATATTTTTAAATATAAGGTTACTGTAAAGCCTTGGCACAATTATGCTTCACTTTCTGACATAGCGCTGAAAAATGTTTCCACTGATTTATTGTTTGACTTTATCATTTAAAGTTTGCTATGGGTCTGTGAGTTGCAAAATTAAATATACAGTAGGAACTTGAAAAAAAGAAAAAAAACTTAAGTCAGATTAAATTGACTTGAAATAAGGACTCTGCCCTAATTGTATATTGTATAATGTATTGTATAAATACAATTTAAATTACAATGTAAATTGTATAAATACAGACTTTTCTCCTGCACCATCCTCCAACAACACAGAGAACATCTATCAGTGATCCATCATCCAAGTCCCTCTTTGTCTGATTTGTACCCTCCCTACTCTTGCTTATTCTCTTTGGAGCCTACCTGGTGAAACTCTAAATGGAGTAAGCCAACTTTCTGCTTTCAGGGCTCTTGAGCCTTAAATATTGAACTCCTCTGAGGACCATATAGCCCAGTGGATTTCACCATTACCAATCTCCTCAACCACCTCCCCAGTGGTATCACCACCACCAGAACTCATAGTAACTACTTCACCTCCCACTTAGCTGGGGAAAAAAATGCATATATGTATGTGTGTGATAAAATGGGAACAACCTCAACAAAATTGCTGCTTTGTTCAACCCCACCCACATCCCTTCCCTAACAAACATTTATAACTGAAATGTGACTTTGGGTGTCCCTCTGATGATCAGAGACCTAAATAATTTGACCTAAGCCTTCAGCCCTCAATTTCTCTACCTGTGTAAGTCAAGGGATCCTCCTTGAGATTTATGCAAATGCAACACTTAATTGCCTTTGCCTTATCTATTTGTTTTGCACCTTGTGTTTTGTCTCTAAGGAACCCCTCATAGCCAGTATGCTCACCGTGGCCCCTTCACTATTTTCCACAGGTAATCCTATTACAATAGTGGTTTTGTGAATTTCATAACTTCACTGAGGCTTGAAGAGTTATGGGGAGGTATCATATGGGACACACATTGCCTTTCACCAGTACAGTGACTTTACACCCTATCTCTTATGTCAAAAACCATCCAAAGCCCCTGCTCCTTATCCATGACCTTTAACACCATGGGCCATTGAAGTGTGGCTTACTTCCTAAAGCTTCTCTTTTGAGGTCCAGTCTTCAGATCTTTGGGATTCTGGAAAATGAAATTTTCAACATCTCATTTTACTTATCTTTTTTGAAACTTTTCTTTGCTTCCATTTTCAGTGGAAATGCCATCTTTTACTTTTTTCAACAGTTGAAGCCTTATTCCACTACTCATTCTTGGGGTTCTATCATCCTCTGAGGCCTTGCTTTACAAATTATCTCTCTTCTTTCTTGCAACTCTCCCCACAGCCTATAAACATGCAAAGTTAATTTCCTCTTGAAAGAGACAGACAATATTAAACTTAAAAACTTCTACATAACAATGAACAGATGAAGGGACAAACTATAGAATGGGAGAAAATATTTGCAAACTATACATTTGATAAGGGGTTAATATCTAAAATATATAAGAAATGCAAACAACACAATAGCAAATAATAATAATAATAACTCAAATTTTAAAATGGGCAAAGGATCTGAATAGACTTTTCTCAAAAGAAAACATAAAGATGGCCAACAGACATATGAAAAGGTGCTAAATATCACAAATCATCTAGGAAATATGAATCAAAACTGCAAAAAGATATCCCTCTCTCCTGTTAGAATGGCTGCAGTCAAAAAGACAAGAGCTAACAAGCATTGGTGACAATGTAGAGAAAAGGAAACCCTTGTACACTGTGGTTGTAAATTGGTATATCCATTATGGAAAATGGTATGGAGATACCTCAAAATATTAAAAATAAAACTACTATATGTTGCAGCAATCCCCCTTCTGGGCATATACCTGAATGAAATTAAATCAGGATCTGAAATTGATATCTGCATCCCCTTATTCACTGAAACATTATTCACAATAGTCAAGATATAAAACCAACCCAAGTGTCCATCAGCAGATGAATGGATAAAGAAGATGTGATATTTATACACAATGGAATACTATTCCACCATTAGAAAGACGGAAATCTTGTCTTTGGGGAAAACATGGATAAACGTGGAGGACATTATGCTAAGTGAAATAAACCAGACAGGAAAAAAAAAAATGCTGTGTGATCTGACTTACATGTGGAATCTGGAGGAAAGCAAAAAACATGTAACTCATAGAAGTAGAGAGTAAAAAGAATGGTGGTTTCTAGGGGCTTGGTTGGGTGAATAGGGAAAGGTTGATCAAAGTGTACAAAGTTGTAGTTACATAGAATGAAAAAGTCTAGAGATCTAACATATATGCCTCATTGCTATATTTAATAATACTGCACTGAACACTGGAAATATGCTAAAAGAGTAGATTTCAGGTGCATTCATCACACCAAAATTGGTAACTATGTGATGAGATGACATATTAATTAGCTGGACTATAGGAATCATTTTACTATGTATATGTATATCAAATCATCATGTTGTACACTTTAAATATATATAATTTTTATTAAAAATACAGAAATAAATGGAAAAAAGAAACAAAACTATTAAAATTTTCTTCTATTGTACTTCCCTTCAAGTTATTACTCTATATTTTTTTTCTCTCCCTTTTGTTCAGGCAACAGAGTTTTCTACCTTAGTGTCTCCAGTTCCCCTGCTCAGTCCCTTCCCACTACAACCTGTCTTCTGTCCCACCACACCATTAAAACTGCTGTCCCCTTGATCACCAATGACTTCCTCTTGCTAAGTCATGACTAACAGTAATAATGGTTAGGATTTAATGAAGAAGCATCAGTGCTACTCTAAGTAAGTACTCGTATCTCTACAAACTCATTTGTTGTCCCATCAGTCATATAAAATAGATACTAAAATTATTCCCATCTTACAGGTCAGAAAACAGCCTTGGAGAGGTAAAGTAATGTGTCACACAGCTATAAATTGCTGAGCCAGGACTTGAACCCAATTCTTTTTGGTTCTAGTACCAGAGATTGGATGTCTAGGTCATATACATTCTCTTTCTGTAAAATTTAACCCTGTTACCACTCCCTCCTTTGTGCAATTCTTTACTGTTTTGATTTCCATGAAGCCACTGTCTCCTACACTCTACAGCTACTCAGTCTCTTTTCTAGGCTCTTCTTTTTTGACCCATGCTTTAAATGTCAGAACTCTCTAGAGGTCTGTTCTCAGCCTTCTTTTTCTTTTGTACCACATCATCTCCTTGGGAAGATTCATATATTCACCAGGAAACAACAAACAAAGTTGTTTGTTGACAACAAACACCTGCAAGTGTCCAGGTAGTTTACTCTCTTGCTCTCCAGATCTGAATATCTAAATGTCTTCTCAATATAACTTGGAAACACAAAGTCAGTATGTTCTAAATGAACCTACCTGTCTGCCTCAGCTGCCATCTCACCTTGAAAAAATGTCTGTTCTTGAGTGAAGAGCACTCTCATCTATCCTGCTAACCAGCCAAGTCACCCTTAACCTTCCTCTCCTGCAACTCTCACATGCAATTAAACAAACACCAAGACCAATCAGTTCTACCACCTAAATAACACCCTTTTTTTTACAGTCACTTTCCAACTTCAAACCTATATGATTGCAGTAGTCTCCTTTCTGGTCTTCCTGAACCCAGTCTTGCTGTCTTTGATCCATTCTTCAGTCTTCAAGCTACAAGTTGGTTCAGATACTCACTACTTGCCTCTCATTATCTTTGGACTAGCAGCTACTTGGGTCTTCACTGTTGCTCCATGTGCCTCATTGGGCACCCAGCATAAAGAGTAATGGCCACCCATAAGCCTATTGTGGCCAGAGAGATCATTCTAAAATTCAAAGGTTATCAAGCTCTCCCTTGATCAAAATTCTTCAGGGGCTCCCTGATGCTCTTAGAAGACAATCCAAACTTATCATGATGTATCAGTCAGCTATTGCAATAATACTATGTAACAACCCCCAAATCAGAGGCTTACAAAAATAGTCCCTTATTCTTATGTTCACAAGTCTATAGGTTGACTACAAGTAGACTGAGCTAGGTTAGAATTCATTTTCTTGAGCTCCAGGATCCAAATTATAAAGGTAGATCAGGGGGGGCACCTGGGTGGCTCAGCAGGTTAAGCCTCTGCCTTTGGTTCAGGTCATGATCTCAGGGTCCTGAGATCGAGCCCCACATCGGGCTCTCTGCTCAGCAGGGAGCCTGCTTCTCCCTCTCTCTCTCTCTGCCTGCCTCTCTGCCTTCTTGTGATCTCTGTCTCTCTGTCAGATAGATAAATAAAAAATAAAAAATAAAAAAAATAAAGGTAGATCAGGTTCAGATCTGTACGCGACATAAAGGATTTCACAATAAAGGTCCTGCCTTGTCATCCAAGTTCTTAGCACAGAACCTAGTCTATAGGAGATGATTACTAAATGTTTGCTGAATGACAATGAAGCCAGATAGGGCTGGCTTTGGGGAAACCAAGAAGTTAATTTCTGTGTCTGCAGCCTCCCCATTCTCTATGCCATTTTTACCTTTATAGTGTACCTTTTTTAGGAAGCTGGTTCCCTTGTGATCACTTCCCTTGGTTCACCACTAAAACCCACTCTCACAAAAGTGGTACACCCAGTAATTTACACATTAATAAAAAATATCAGTCTGTTAACCCTTACAGATTTATTTTGCATCTGAGCTTACACTGAAGAATCTGTAGCAGGACTTTGACTCCTACTAAAAGAATTTAAATTACCTAGTAAAAGTAAAAGATAAAGAAAAATTTAACATTAAATAAATGGCAAGTTATATTGTCTTCCAGGTAAGGTTCATTCAAAAACCAGACTCAACTCCCATTAATTTATCATACAGATGTCAGTTCAACCCCTTCACAACTATGTTAAAAAACTTTCATTCCCTGAGGTGCTTTATTTTAAGCCCTCCAGGATGAAAGCTTTCTTTGAATATGCTACGGATAAAGACAGCTGCCACAGACAACGATCTTCCCATAACACACCAACATTCATGCCAGCCTCTCCCACGATTAATCCTTCAGCCTATGGTGTACACATGGCTTCTTCCAGTCAGATCCCAGAATGCCCCTAGAAATAGGTCATCTGAAATAAACATCAACCTCGCTCTAAAAAGATTCTATGCCTATGTGGTCATAACCCAAAAAAAGAGTCCTCTGGGAAACAGGACATGTAAACAGCAGAGCCCAGGCATCCTTGTATCCTGTTCCTTCCTTCTGAATGGCAATTTCATATTTGGCCTCTCTCAAATCAACAGCTCTCTGTTCTCTCCATTGAGTTTGGGCAATTTCTTTCCCTCCTCCCCTGATTTCCACTGCTTGGCCCCTCAACATAATACTCGTAACAGTAAATATAATTAAAATGCATCTCTAAGCCAGATTGCTGGGAGTGGGAATTGCAGGGTGCAGTGTGGGGTTGCAGAGGAAACTAATATTTATTGTGAGATTTCCACACACCCTGTTCTATTGTTTTACATACAGGATGGAGTTTAACCCTCATAACACTTATCTGAGATATCTGTTATTATTTCTCTTTGTAAATAGGAAAGCCACAGCTCAGAGAGGTTAATTAACTGGTTTTTGGGTCCCACAGCTAGTAATCAGTAGAGATAGAATTAGAACCCAAACCTGATGAATCTCCAAAATCCATGTCCCCAGCACCTGCTATATGTCTCCATGATTGAGTCTTTTTAATAAAAATAAAAGACACATTTCTAGAATTGTGTAATAAACAAGAAACTTGTTTTGATGAACCAATCAACAGTTTCCCAATTAACAACCTCATAAGTGTTGAACTTCAGGTTAGACATTGCAGGTGAGACAGAGAAGTAGGTAATAGGCTCTTTGACCTCCAGTAGCTTATGACCTTGGAGAGGAGAAAATAATCTTGCATCCAAGCAATGGATGAATGTTCAACTGTGTAGTACAGTCCAGAGATAGGAGAGGCCATTGTGCACTGAACGGAATGGATCAGTCAGGGCTAGTTGCAAGAAACTAGATTTAAGCAGAAGGATTTTATTCAACAGCTGGTGGGCAATGCCACAGTAATTTGGTGTCACTAGAATGGCTGTAATAAAAAAGACAGAATAATGAAGATTATTTGGCAACCAAGATGTGGAGAAATTGGAACCCTCACGTATTTCAAAATAGTGCAGCCACTCTAGAGAACAATTTATCAATTTCTCAAAGATTAATCACAATTACCATGCCAGCAATTCTACTCCTAGGTATATACTCAAGAGAAATGAAGAGAAAACATCTATACTTGTACATAAATGCTCATTGAGACATACAAATATCTATCAAGAACCCAAATATTCTATCAACAGATGAATGGATAAATAAAATGTGGACTAGCCATACAATGGAATATTATTCAACAATAAAAAGGAATGAATTACCAATACATGCTAAACATGGATAAAATTTAAAACCATTATCGTACATGAAAGAAGCCAATCACAAAAAAGCTCATGCTGTACAATTCCGTATATATGAAATGCCAGGATAGGCAAATTTATGGAGGTATTAAATAGATTAATGGTTGCCTAGATCCAGGAGTAGGGAAAAGAATGGAAAGTAACTGCTAATGGGTATGGGGTTTCTTTTGCAAGGACAAAATGTTCTAAACTTAGATTGTGGTGATCATTGCTCAAACCCATTAATTTTTTTTTAAAGATTTTATTTATTTATTTGAGAGAGAGAGACAGTGAGAAAGAGCATGAGTGAGGAGAAGGTCAGAGGGAGAAGCAGACTCCCCATGGAGCTGGGAGCCCGATGTGGGACTCGATCCCGGGATCCTGGGATCATGACCTGAGCCGAAGGCAGTCGTCCAACCAACTGAGCCACCCAGGCATCCCTCAAACCCGTTAATTTACCTTAAAACATTGAATTGTTCACTTTAAATGGGTGAAATTATATGGCATGTGAATTATATCTCAATAAAACTGTTTAATAAACTAGTGGGTAACTCACAGAATCTCAGGGAGGCTGGAGAACGGACTTAGAGGTTGTGGAGGCAGAAACAATGCTCTAAATTATTTGGGCAACTGGAATGGCAAACACATTACACCCATTGCTACTGGGCACAGACTGTGTTGCTTGCCCAGAGGACACAAACAATTCAGCTACAGGGAACACACCCATTACTGCCTCTGGAAGACAGATTACTTGCTGCTGCTGCTGCTGCTGCTGCTGCTGCTGCTGTTGCTGCTGCTGCTGCTGCTGCTGCTGCAGCTCCCACTGGCAACCAGAATGGATTCTGCACCATTCCTGCTTCTTCTCACAGCTAGTTTAAGATGGGGACATCTCACTGGAAGAGCCTAGGTCACCTGCCCACACCCTACCTAGCTGCAAAGAAGGCTGGAAAAGTGAGTATCTGACATTATCAGGACTGTAGGGGAAAATGGACCATGCCCTATAAGGGTAATTAATTCTCCAAACATAGAAAGGAGGCCACCACAAGGAATGACTAATGGTACTACAGAAGGTTTCTCAAATTGGAAATAACTTTAGCTACCCTTTGAAAGTTTTTTAAAAATTTGTTCGTTTATCTTGGGAGGCGGCCAAGGGCAGAGGAAGAGGGAGAAGGAGGGAGAGAATCCCAAGCAGGCTCTATGCCCAGCAAGAAGCCCCATGTGGGGGTCGATCTCATGACCCTGAGATCATGAACGGAGATGAAATCAAGAGTCAGTCATTCATTATGGACATTGGGGAAGGTATGTGCTATGGTGAGTGCTATGAAGTGTAAACCTGGCAATTTACAGACCTGTATCCCTGGGGCTAATAATACTTTATATGTTAATAAAAAAATTAACAACAACAGAAGAAGAGTCAGTCATTCAACTGACTGAGCCATCCAGGAGTCCATCTTTAGCTGCTCTTTTGGGTGGGGGAGGGGAGTGGACAAGATTTGGACCCAGAAAAATGAGAAAAAACATTACAATTGAGGAAATTCCATTGGGTGAGTGGGAATAAAAGGTTTTTTAGGTTTTTCAGGAATTCACAAGCTCCTCCAACATGATGGAAAGATAAGACATGCCAGTGTCTTAATGGATGATAGAGAAGGCAGAGTGACACCAAGCTCTGGGCTATGTAGTTGTAGAGACTTTAAAAGAAAAAAGTCACCAAAGGGGGGTTATTAGAGGAAACCCTCAAGGTCCAAATCACTTGTCAGAATTTCTTTGTACTCTTTGTAGTCACCAGGGGATTCAGTGACAACTGGAAAGTTAGAAGCAACCAGTCCCTCAAGTATCAGGAAGGAGGCACCCAGGTGGTTTCTTCACTTCCTTTGTTTTGTCCCCTTGCAGGCCTGGGCAGGAAACAAAGCAGTGGAAACAAGGGCTGCTTTTGAGGTGTATTCAAATGGGGGCCACGGTAGCAGTTTGGGGGTGGGACATGTTATTTCTAGCTTAGGCTGTTGAGACTTTGCTGAATGATTTCTTTTTCTCCCTGTATCTCCCATGAACACAGGATAGATTGATCCCTTTCCTCAGACCATCCCACATCATTTCTTTCCATTCTTGAGTTCTATTTGGAGCTCTAAATCTTTGTTCCACCTGGGTAGCTGGGATGATGTAGGGCGGTCTGGAAGAGGGTCTGGCCCTTTCACCATAGTTCATTTCATTTTTATGCTCCCTTTCTATCTGGCTTTTCTTAATAGCTTTGAGATGAATTTCCTTTCAGCCTTGCTCTGGCCTTGTGAAAGCAAAGAGTTGAGTTATTACGCACGATAGGAGCATTTATTTATCTGGCTTTCATCAAGATAAATAACAAATTTATATAAAATCTAAGCACATCAAAAAAATCCCAATATAGAAAAAATAAGCATGGTTTACTTAATGGTTTTGCAAAACTTTGCCATAAAATCTCAACATGGCAAATTAATTTGCTAAATAGTATCTTAACCTAAAGTCACTTGTAGCACTATGGGGCAGATGGAAGATGTGAATTTTAGGAAAGTCTCACCATGGAGCTTTAAAAAAAAAATCACCACATCAGCGACATCATACATAAAAAGCAGGGATGATGGATTTGCCATCAATAAATTTAATAGCAGCCAGAGCACCATTTGCTAGAAATTCACTTTGAGTCTGAATTATTTTAAATAAGGCATCACACAGAAGGGTACGAAAGAAAAAATTCCCAGCTCAGTTTCCATTAATTTCCCAGCCAGTAACTTTGAAATAGTGTAGAATTTACAGATCAGCAGCAAGAACTCACTCAACCAGGAAGAAAATGGGCCATTTCTCTTTGGTGTCCAACTGAAGACTCCACTTAGGAGCTAATTCCTAATTCTTGAAAAGTCTTTTAACTATATCATTTCTTGATTTTAACTGGCCTGAAGCACTTCCCATGACTCAGGGAAGTGTGAGTGGTTTGAGATTTCCCTGCATTACAAAAAGCATTGTCCAGGCCCCCAAGTAGCAGCCCACTCAGGTTACTGTTAAGGACTATGTCACACACCAACTGAGAGGAAGAAACAAGACACTAATGTTGGCTTTTGTCATTGCCAACTTGGAAATGCTGAGCAAGTGGAAGAGAGAAATGTGTATGCCTGATTTTTGCACCTCATTAGAGGAGTTTGCCTTTCTGTCCTGCCTTCCTCCACAGAACCTGCCTATCGCTGGGGCTGGGATTCAGGACAGTTATTTGGCTGGGTCTCATACTCACAAAGGGCTTCAAGTTCAGATGTTTGATGTTATCATCAAAGGAGGTCATCCATCCAGTCCCAGAGATGCACAGTGACTAAAAGAGGAGGACATTCATGTAAAACTTTCATGCAATCTGTGATGCACTATACAATAACATTTCAAATATTATTATTACGCAGATAACACAAAAACAACTCACTACATTTAATGTAAATGACATTTAAAACACAATTTTGGGGGCGCCTGGGTGGCTCAGTGGGTTGAGCTGCTGCCTTCGGCTCGGGTCATGATCTCAGGGTCCTGGGATCGAGCCCCGCATCGGGCTCTCTGCTCAGCAGGGAGCCTGCTTCCTCCTCTCTCTCTGCCTGCCTCTCTGCCTGCTTGTGATCTCTCTCTGTCAAATAAATAAATAAATAAAATCTTTAAAAAAAATAAAACACAATTTTTTTTGCAACCCAGTTTTGAAATTTTTAATATATATGTATATATATCTGTTATTGTTATTATTATATATTATATAATACCAAGAGCCTCAAAAATAAATAAATAGAGGAACAAAGGAGAACGCAAATAGACTACATCTGGTAGGCTATGTTTTACCTTGTTGTTGTTTTTAATTTAATTTAATTTTTTTCAGTGGTCCATAATTCATTGTTTATGCACCACACCTAGTATGTTTTACCTTAATGACAAAATGCTATCCATTTGACTCCGTTTAATTTGTTTCCAACTATTAAGCAGTCCTTAAGATTTTAAGTTGCAGAGACGATAAAAGCAATCTATAAATAAAAATAATAGTTACTATTCAGTAAGCACTAACTACATGCTGGCCACTGTACTAGACCTTTCCTATTACTTTCCTTAACCCATGACAATACTCACATAAAGATTATTAAAGTAAAGATTACTAGCCACATATTGTCTATATATAAACTGAATTGACATGTGCCTAAAATCACCCAGACGATAAAAAGAACTGGTTGCTCAGGCAGTTAAGTGTCTGCCTTCCGTTCAGTTCATGATCCCGGAGTCCCAGGATCAAGCCCTATGTTGGGCTCCCTGCTTCTCCCTCTCCCTCTTCTCCTCCTTCTGCTCCTCCCCCTGCTCATACTCACACACTCTCTCTCTTTCTCTCAAATAAATCAATGAAATCTTAAAAAAAAAAAGGGGGGGGGAAGAAGAACTGGGATTTGAGCCCACATCTGTTTGTCTCCAAAGGCCATGTTTTTAGCCACTAGTCAAAGATCATTTAAATGACAGTTACTAAATCTATAGGAAAAGTAAAAGACATAACTGACCCAACATTCCAGAGAACATCTCCCTGAGTCGGTACTAGACAAATACTGTCAAATTCTACTCTTGGCCTCCTATTTCTAGACCTCCTATTGACCACCTCCCATCTATCAGCTCAGTCTTCCTTTGGACAAATAATAATCATATACCTAAACAGGCTTCAGCTTTAAATTTTTGTGTTCTCCTGAAGTTAGACCTTGACTGAGATTTGGATAGTCCTCAGCAACGATTCACAGATCATTAGTAGAATGATAACCTTATTTGCAGATGATAATGTTATACTTAAGTCTTGGACTACCTTGTTTTTTCTCCATGTACCCAATACTGTGCCTTCAGGGAAGGAACTACCAATACTCAAATATTTTCACTAGCCTAGTTATAGGTCATGTCTTATTTTTAACAAATAATTGTTAGCACTTTAATAGGTAAGATAGGTACGTGGAATAACGTTTGAAAAGTGCAAAAGGATATGTACTGAAAAGTAAGTCTTCCCACCCACCTACTCGCTCCTGCCCTAGTTCTCTACCTGAAAGTAACCATGATCCTTAAGATATATTCCATGAAAGCATAAGTATTAAGTGTATCCATTGAAATGTCAATGTCCCACTCTGAACGTTGCATTTCTAATGATAGGTCTTTAGGAATGTTTCCTATCTGTACAGGGCTGCTCTCAATTCTTTTTTTTGTTTTTTTGTTTTTGTGGTTTTTTTTTTTTTTTTGAGATTTGTGTGTGTGGCTGTATAGTGTTCTATGGATGGATGTACCATTACGTATTTAACCAGTCCCTTTTGATAAGACATTCAGGTTGTTTTCAGCATTACACTATTAGAAACCAGGCCTTTCTGGGGCGCCTGGGTGGCTCAGTTGGTTAAGCCTCTGCCTTTGGCTCAGGTCAGGGTCCTGGGATCGAGCCCTGTGTCAGGCTCTCTGCTCAGCAAGGAGCCTGCTTCCCCCCTCTCTCTGCCTACTTGTGATCTCTCTCTCTGTCAAATTAATTAATTAATTAATTAAAAAGAGAAACAATGCCTTTCTGCATGTAACAATTTATGTACATAGACATGTCTATAAGATTAATTTCTAGAGATGAAGCTATTTGGTCAAATTTAAGCTACCTTTTCCAGAAGTTGTGCCAATTTACACTTGTTCTAACAGTTGCTTGCTTCTTAGTATCTTCACCTACACACTGTGTTACAAACTTTTGGATCTTTGCCAATCTGTCAGTTTCAACTTGCATTTCTCTTATTATAGGGGTGATTGAACAACTTTTCATATGTTCACAAATCATCTGTATTTCTTTTTTTGATAAAACACCTAATAATATCCTTGGCCAATTTTTCTATCAGGTTGTTGATGTTTTTTCTTATTAAGAACTTTTTTTTTATATTAAGGAAATAAACCCTGTGGAATATGTGTTATTAATATTTTTTTCCTCGATTTGTTTCTTGTCTTAACTTTATTATTTCTTGGCAAGCAGAATTTTCTTATTTTTATTCATTAAAATTTATCAATCTTTTCTCTTAGGGCCTCTGAGACTTGTAAAACTTGAAAACCTTTTCCCACATTGATGTTGTATAGGAATTCTTGCATACAGTCTTGAATGACTTCCTTATTTATATTTAAATCTTTTCTCCATCTGGAATATGTTAGATAATTAGATAGGAGAGGAAAGGTGTGATCCAAATTGCTTTTAATGTTCTTATGACCATCAAGTGGCTCAAAAAACATGTTGAATTTCCTTTTTTTCAGATAATGCTTTATTAGCACACTAAGAACCCTAAAATTGGTGTCACCTTCATCCTCGGGTTCCTTGTAAAACCAGTCCCAAGCAGTACATGGAAAGCAGCATCATTATCCTTTAAGAAATAACCTAGTATAAGTAGAATGTGTTTCAATGAGAAGGAAGGTGACTGGGCAGACAAGTTTTAGGATCCCTAAAGCTTATGAATTTGTGGGGTGGGGAGGAGGTAGAAGGAGTGTTCTTTAAGAAAAATAATATAAAATTAAAAATACAAAATTAGATATAAACCTGAATATTTATTTAGAGTGTAAAGAGAAGTTACATAACAAATTTAAAAATGGAAAAGTAAATGCATTCTGAAAATATTCGAAAATACAGAAAAATAACATAATAAAGTAATCTAATAATATTTTTATTAACTTCCTGATATCTTCCATAGTATTTTGGCTGCATATTCTTTGATTACCTCTTCATATGGCAATGATATTATAATATTATTTTTCATAGTGAAACTAGAAAATAATTCCATTTTCCTCTAGTATGGTTGATCAAAATTTTTTATTAATGATGGTTTAGAAATTTTCCTTCAGATTAGATGTGATATTGGTATTATCATATAACTTTGTAGGAATGTTGTCAAATTTGAGGAAATCTCTATCAAATTTCTTTCATATATAAACCATAAGATCTCAGGCCATTTCAAAGTTTTTTATTCAATGACTAACCTTAAATTGTCTTTGAATTGATGATATCCACTCACCAGTTTGTCATCAATGCCCTCATTGTAAAGTTCACATGTGTTTTATATAATTATTTGTTATCCAGTATTTTCTGCCGAATCATAAAGCAATATTAATTTTTTTCCAGTATGTTCATATGATTTTATCATTTTCACTAGTTGGACTGTCAGACAATACAGGAGTCTATTCATTACTACTATTCAAAATGCATCTCTTCCATTTAGTGAATTAACTGCAAATTTGGGGGGATCAAATGCACTTTTTATTGCTTGTTTGCATTGCTTTCATTTCAATTTTATTTAATTCAGCATTGCTTTTATTCCACTAATTTTTATATGAAATTTTCTTGATCAAAGAAGAAAACCAGGGCACCTGGGTGGCTCAGTCACTTAAGCATCTACCTTTGGCTCAGGTCATGATCCTGGGATCCTGGGATCAAACCCCATTCTGGGCTCTTTGCTCAGCAGGGAGCAGCTTCTCCCTCTCCCTCTGCTCTTCCCCCTGCTTGTGCTCTCTTCTGTCTGTCAAATAAATAAACAAGATTAAAAAAGAAAAAGAGGAAAACCAATAAGTTACAGCTAAAACTGTACTCTGAGGAAAATATATAACCTGAGTCCCAAAAAATACATTTCTTTGTAATGAATTTTTTTTAAGAAGGTACTAAAAGAATGAGGAAACCAAAAGAAAGTATTATAGGAGATAATAAAGACAAGGTTGGGATTTTTGAAATGTATAAAATGTTGTGGAACTCTTATTAAATCCTCAAAGTTTAATATTTGAAAAGGACCAATAAAAGGGGTAAATCTCAAACCTAATAAAGGGGTAAATATAGAAAAGAAAACCACAAGACTGGGAATAAGAAAGAAGATATTATGAGAAAATATGATGAGTGAACATTAAATTGAACTCTACAGCTATGATTTGAGACTATAGAGGATATAAATGTATTCTTATTAAAACATGACATTACATTAAAATTGAAGTTTCACCTATGTTGCAAGGTGCATCAGACTCTGCATCACTATATTCCAAAGGAAGGACTAAAGTACATGCAAAATTTATAAAGGCAAATTTATAAAGGCAATTTATAAATGCAGGATTTATAAAGGCAAAAATTTATTACATAATTTTAAAATTTCTCACCCATCTTGAAGTCACAAAAGGGTCAAGAGTTGGGAATTAAAGAGAAATTTGTCAGGAGGCTTTCTTTGGAAATAGCTGAGCTGTGGTTCCTACTCTCCTTCTCCACCAAGCACAGGGGAATGTTACCAGCTGACCTCAAGTCTAATCCTAGAGATTTCAATTGGACAGCACAGAAAGCCTGATTTGTATCATCGGGAGGGAGAGGGGATGGTGGAGAAGAAAACAGTTATCTGGGGTCTTAGTCCCATCTAAGAAATCTCCTGAGCAAGAGAATAGCCATTCCAGCGGCAGAATGTAGGCAGGTATATTGGGACTGATCTGCCCTGCAGTGTTTGTTGGGACAGAGGAAAAACTTTCTTCCCTTAGACCAGACATAAGCCTTGAGGGAGAGAGAATCAGCTCTTTTGATTCTTGCCAAGAGCACAGTGTGAGAGGGCTATGACAATCCAACAGAGAGAGTTTATACAGTTTATAATAGTAATGGGGAAAGTAGAGATTGAGGGCAGAGAGAGTGCATAGAATTCATTGCCCACATCACTAGATTTCCTGTCAGAAGTACCCAGCTGGAAAATTCTGAAAGATTATACAAGTGGCCATGAGAGAAAAGAAAAAGAAAAGAAAGAAAGAAAGAAAGAAAGAGAAAGAAAGAAAAAAGAACAGGCCTAGAAAATGTGAAGCCAGCTTATAACAGTATCTGTCAAAAATGAACTTTCTACCCATCTTTTCTTTCCTTCCTCTGGGCACATTCCAGCTCTAAAGGAATTGGAAATAGCAACTAATAATTGAGTGGAGGTGAGTAAGAGAGAGAAAAGATTTCTCCCCAGTGATGACGGTGGTGGTAGTGTCCTTCTAATCTCTCTTATTCCCTATTTAAAAACAGACAGAGCAATAGATAGCAGAATGAAACACCCATGCACGGGTAACATTTATACTGAAACTTATTGACAGGATATCTACACAAGTCCCAAAATACAAGCAGCTGAAGACAGACTGTCAGGAGCCACAGACCTGCATGGTATCCCAGAGCTTGCATAGGAGAAAGCAGAGGAAAGCAACACAGCATCAGATAGATATGCAAACAGAAGACCCCCAAATGGCTAAAAGGTATTTACTGCAAAAGATGGAAGGACAATGAGGGAGGAGCAGGTAAAACAGTGAGGGGTTTGGCCAAACCAAATAGCAGGTGAGCACCAGGAGCCCCTAGCAAAGCTGAAGCCCTCTGGCCCCTGTGTGCTGCCCAGCCCAACTTCCCAGGGCTCCCTTGCAGGATAGGGCCTCACACTGATGAAGAACCACGGGAACTACTCAGTTTGGTCATCTAAGCAAAAACAGAAACTGATGTGTAAGGTTAAGAAAACTAGATTAGCATTGAACCTTTCAATGGCCACACCATATAACAGAGGTTATGGAAGTAAAATAATTAAGACACTCAAAAGAATAAAATGTGAGCCAAGGATCTTATATCCAGAAACATTGACTTTCAAATATAAGGGGCACAGATCAAAGATGATCAAAATACAGTAATTCAGAGAATATTGTATCCATGAAGCTTTCCTGAGGAATCTACTAGAGAATGAACTTCAAACAATCAAAAGGACTAGAGAGACATTGACATAAGATTAACGGTGAACCTTAAATATGGAATATATAATTGTCTGTAGAGACAAAACTAAATGAGTATTAAAAGGAAGAGAGTTGGGGCGCCTGGGTGGCTCAGTGGGTTAAGCCGCTGCCTTTGGCTCAGGTCATGATCTCGGAGTCCTGGGATCGAGCCCCGCATCGGGCTCTCTGCTCGGCGGGGAGCCTGCTTCCTCCTCTCTCTCCCTCTGCCTGCCTCTCTGCCTGCTTGTGATCTCTCTCTGTCAAATAAATAAATAAAATCTTTTTAAAAAATAAATAAATAAATAAAAGGAAGAGAGTCTGTCTAGTAGGTAATGTTTATATGCTCAGGCAATATAGATGCAATACAATTATTAAAAAGATGAGGGGAGTTAGGGAAAGCATAATGCAAAAAATAATTCTAATTATTCTCAGTAAATAGTATTGTTTTACTGAGACTATTGTATATGTGATATATAGAATTAAATAAATGAGTAATCATGAGACATCTGAGTCTCTCATCCCCCTTTTCCTTGAGAACCAAGATTATTGCAGAAGAAAGGACATACAATTATAATATAAAAAAGCTAAATAAAAACCCATAGACCTGAATTTAAATTAGAAACATCATATAAACTCATGAGATAGTTTACCTTTGAAAATATAAATATAGATTTAGACACCTATACTACCTAACTTTGTCCACTAAAAAAGCTTAGAAACAGTAACCAACCCAATAGCAATGGACTAAACTAGTACCCAAAATGTCTTAAAATACTATTTCTCACTGAAAGAAATCTGTGTTTCTGAGAGAAATGGCCAATTCCAAGTCTGTCACAAGAAATGTACGAAAAAAGCCTAGAATGTCCTGTAATACTAAGCAAGGAATAGTCTGAATGTTTCAAAAGAACCCAGAAGCCAACTAGAAGAGGCTCATACTGACCAAAGATAGAAAAATTTGAGCTTCAAAAAGATAATAATTATAATTATTGAAACCTATCAAATATGTTTCAATCCATGAATTCATAATATTTTAAAAAGCCAGACACAAAGGCCACACCTCATATGAAATACCTCATATTCATTTATATGAGATATCTAGGGGTGCCTGGGTGGCTCAGTAGGTTAAGCCTCTGCCTTCAGCTCAGGTCATGATCTCAGGGTCCTGAGATCGAGTCCCGCATTGGGCTCTCTGCTCAGCAGGGATCCTGCTTCCCCCTCTCTCTCTCTGCCTGCCTCTCTGCCTACTTGTGATCTCTGTCTGTCAAATAAATACATAAAATCTTAAAAAAAAAAAAAAAGAAATATCTAGGATAGGTAAATCTGTAGAGACTGAGAGCAAATTAGTAGTTGCCAGGGGCTAGGAAAAGGGAGGAAAGGGGAGTGAGTACTTAATGAATAGGGGGTTTCTTTTGGGGGTAATAAAGATATTCTGGAACTAGATGGAGTGATGTTGCACAACATTGTAAATATACTAAATGTCACTAATGGTAAATTTTGTATTATGTATATCTCACCACAGCTTTTAAAAAACTGGAGAGCCTCCTGGGTGGCTCAGTTGGTTAAGGGTCCAACTCTTGATTTCAGCTTAGGACATGATCTCAGGATTGTGAGATGGAGCCCTGTGTCCAGCTCTGTGCTAGGCACGGAGCCTGCTTAAGTTTCTCTCTCTGCCTTGCCTTCTGTTCCTCACCTGTCCCCTCTCCCTCTCCCTTTAAAAAAAAAAAAAAAAAACTGAGAAAAAACCCTAACTGATCATCTTCAGAGAACTATAGGGAAGTAATTCATTATCCTAAAAGCTAGTAAATAGAAGAAAAAGAATCAAGCTTTTATCCTGCCTTTCTTATATTACTCTTGCCACTAAATAACCCAAAACTAGATTAGAGAAAAGGAAGGAGAGGGGGAGGGAGGGAGGAAAGGAAAGAAGGAAGGACAGAATAAATGCAGGGAAGAAAGGAGAGAAGAGAGAGAATATTATCTCAGTTTGCAAATGATGTAACTGTGTTCCTAGAAAACTCAAGTGACAAAAACTGTAGAATTAATAAGAGAATTTGATAAGGTGACTGAACATATATACATACAACACACACAAACAAAAAAAGTTTTTCTCTATACTTTCAACAATGGGGGGAAATTTTCATTCATAACAATGGCAAAACTTACAAAATATCTGGGATAAAATTTTACAAGGTGCAAGACCTACAGAAGGGAAACTCGCAATATAGAATACATGAAATGAGAACTGAACATAGAGAAAAGTTGATCATGTTCCTAAAGGGGAAGACTTAATTCACAAAACCATATGCCTCCCGGAATTAATGCATAAAGTTAATACAATTCTAATTAGAATCCCAATAGAGAGGTTTGTTTTTGTTTGGAAACTCAATAAAATTATTGTAAAGAAGTCTATGGAAGAATAACTTCCAGGAATAGCTAAGAAAATTATTTTTTAAAGGATTAGTAAAAGGTTACATGCTGTACACAAAGGTGGTTTGACCTAATGGTTAAGAACCTGGGCTCCGGAGCCTTGGTTCCAGGCTCCACTACTTACTACTGGTGTGGGGCAGAGCGCGTTTCTTTACTTCTGCCACTTATTTCCATCATCAGTAAAATGAAGATATCAATAGTACCTGTCTCATAGAGTTTTGGTGAAGATTAAATCGAAATTTCTTAGAAGAGGATATAGTAAACACTATAATTGTGCTCTGTTATCATATTGCCGTTATGATAAAGTCAGTGTATCAAAAGAGTATCATAAAACCCAGGAAGTAGGCAAATAGATACTGGAACAGATTAGAGAATCGGAAATAAAGAGTCCAGAGCACATGGGAACTTAATGTACCACAAAGGTGGAATTTGAGCTTAGCAGAGAAAAATAATTTATTTACAGAAGTGGCACAATGGGCTAGCCATCTGGAAGAAATGCATGTCATATACAAAAATATATTCCAGATGGATTCCAGATTTAAATGTAACAACAAAAAAATAAAACTTCTAGAAAAATTTAGGAGAATAATCCACCTTGGTTTGAGAGAGGCATTCTTAAACAGAAGAGAAAACTCAAATACAATAGATGAAAAGGCAGACATATTAGACTACATCTGATTGATTTAACACTTTTGTATAGCAAAAAGCATAAATATAAATAAAATAAGACAAATTATAGTCTGGGGAAATATTTGCAACTTTTGTTTAACAAATTCATTTATTTAACAAATATTTGTTTGAGCACTTTTTATAGGATGGGTGTAACCAGAGGCAATGCTGAATAAAACATCCAGCAAATGTTCCAAGTCAGGGTTTGATTTATTATTTTGTCATTTTTCTGAGTACCTATATTCATGGTACTTACATTCTATCGAGAGATGATAACCTATGACTGATAACATACAGAAAGTTCTTGAAAATGAGACTGAATATTGTGTTAAGAACGGTAAGAAAATATAGACAACTCAGAGAACTCCAAATAACCATAACAGTGAAATTATATCTATTGCTTTCAAAATAAGGAAACACTGTGTATTTTGTCGCAGTTCTGTGCTCAGTGATCTCATGCTGGTAGATTGAATTCAGCCATGATGAGAATATTTACACCAGGGAAATCAGCAAAAGCTATAAGTCAGGTTTTGATTTATTATTTTATTTGTCTAAACTTAGGAAAGTGTTGGAAAAAAATGTCAAAACTGCAGATGAAACCTAAAAGTGTGGTGTATCTGTGGTCACCACATTATGAATTCACAAAACATTAAGGCAATATCCTTCCAGCATTAGAAAACCATTATCTAGTTCCGCAGAGAAGTCACTTACCTCCTCAGCAAATGAGTGAGCTTCGGACACAAAGTGTGCTAAAGCTGAAAGAGATTTCAGTTTATAAGAGGATGAAAAACAGTTTAATAGTAGATCATATTTCAGACTGAATGGCAATACACTTATTGGGAAAAGAGAGAACTGGAACGGAACTCCCATTTGTCAAATCGTGGTTGAACTCCTCGTTCCCCAACAATTAACCAAAGCATTCTGTAAGATTCATTTGGGTGTACGGAACTTGTCATAGCTTACTGTGTATTTCATTATTTGTAAATTGTATGTCTTTAATATCAGTAACATTTATAATAAACTTACATGCATATGTGTGCACACTGTGTGTGTGTGTGTGTGTGTGTGTGTGTGTGTGTGTGTGTGTAGAACCAGTGAAGCCCTTTACCAGCACACCGTTGCTTCCACCTACATCCCTTTAACCAGAATTTATTCACATGGCCAAGGAAGGCTTGTTCTATTCTAGGCAAACTTGTGACCAGCTAAAAATTCTATTCCTATGGCAAAGGATAGGCTGGATTTAGGGAAAGAACTAGCAGTCTCTGACACAGCATTATCATTTTCATTTTATGTGGGAGGAAACTGAGACTCAGAGAGCTTAAGTTAACTTGCATCTAGTAAGTAACATCTAGTAAGAAGATGAGCTGAGATTGGCACTCGTGTTTGTTTAGCTTCAAAGGTTTTTTTTTTTTTTCCTCCACACCATTTTCTACCTCCAGAAATATACTGAGTTGGAGGCAATGGTGGAATTTGCAAGTGAAAGATCTTTCCCCATAGTTACGTACTTAATAAGATGACTAATGGAGGAAAGGGTTTCTATCACAGAGAAAGAAGTCATGGAGTGGCTGGGGTGAGGAATTCAGTGGGAAAAATGTGTACTCTCTGCAATTTCATTAGCATGCGGGGAGATTAAATCCTTCGGTTTATTCAGAAAGGTAGGGAACTATGTACTCTCTCCATTTTTCTCAGGCACAGTCCACATCCTTTTTTTTATACTTCAGAAATAAACATTGCCACAGACACATCAGGAGACATGGAAGGTGGCCAGGAAGAGGAGAGGGGGTGGTTGGATGGTGGGAATAATGCATCTTAGCAATTTCCCTTGCCCCAATTGGCAATAATGCCCTCACCTGAATGTAGTTAGCTCTGTGTATAAATCTTATATACTAGATTTTAAACCCCTTGAAGGCAGGGATTATATCTTGTTAGATGACCTAATGTAATTTCTTCACATAGTCAATGAGTAAAAATACTGGTTGAGAGAACTATCGCATAAGTGGAGTGGGATTAAATGTACTCAGTATTTGTTTATATAATTTGTGTCTTATTTTTCTTTGGCCGAGTATTCCCTGAAAGAAAGAGCCTTGTGTGTCTTTGGGACCAAGGTTATTCAATTATTTATCCAGCAGATACCCATTAAACTCTCGCCATATGTGAAAAATCATCAAGTGAAAATACTCACTCGATGCTTTTTCCATTCCAAGGAAGATCCATTCCTTGGACTAGGAACTCTGTGAGGATGGACTACTTGCCTTCCTTCCTCAGGAATGTCCCATAGAGGAGTGTGTATTCAAAATGGAAAGTTTGTTATAAAAATAGCTAGCATTCATTGGATGCTTGCTATGTGTTGGCACCAACTGTGTTCTCTGTATTATTGCACTTAATCAGCATAACAACCCTGCGAGGTGAAAACTATTCCTCCACTTTATAGACTAGGGACTTCATTAAGAAAAGAAATAGTAAAAAGATCACACAGCTATGAAGGGTCAGAATCCCTGGGTCCCCAATTCTTTTTTTTTTTTTAATTTTATTTATTTATTTGACAGGGAGAGAGAGTGCACACAGGCATGGGAGAGAGGGAGAAGCAGACTCCCTACTGAGCAGGGAGCCTGGCGTGGGGCTCTATTCCAGGACCCTGGGATCATGACCTGAGCTGAAGGCAGATGCCTAACCGACTGAGGCACCCAGGCACCCTCTGGGTCCCCAATTCTTTTTTTTTTTCTTTAATTTTTTTAATTAACATATAGATGTATTATTCTTTCAGGGGTACAGGTCTGTGATTCATCAGCCATACATAATTCACAGCACTCACCATAGAACATACCCTCCTCAATGTCCATCAACCAACTACCCAAACTCCCCTCCCCTTCTCCAATCCAGTAACCCTCAGTTTGTTTGCCATGATTAAGAGTCTCTTATGGTTTGTCTCCCTCTCTGGTTTCATCTTGTTTCATTTTTTTCCTCTCTTCCCCTATGATCCTCTGTCTTGTTTCTCAAATTCCTCATATCATTGAGATCGTATGATAATTATCTTTCTCTGATTGACTTATTTTGTTTAGTATAATACCCTCTTGTTTTATCCACATCGTTGCAAATAGCAAGATTTCATGTTTTGATGACTGCATAATATTCCATTGTATATATATACCACAATTTACCCATTCATCTGTTGATGGACATCTAGGCTCTTCCCATAGTTTGGTTATTGTGGACATTGCTGCTATAAACATTGGGGTGTACATGCCCCTTCGGATCACTACATTTGTATCTTTGAGGTGAATAGCTCTGGGTCCCCAGTTCTTATCCATTTATGTTATCCTGACTTCCCCTGGGCTACTGGCACTACCAATTCTCTGGGGAAGCAGCATTGAAAAATAATAAGCCATTGAACAGCCTATCCCTCCAGCTCTGCCATAGACCTTGGAGTCTTTCTGCAGTCCCTCCCCTTCTTAATCAGGACTGACAGACAAGGATGTAGACATCAATTTTTTAGACTAGATGCCTTGTAACAGAATTAATGGTGAGCACCATTTCTGACAGGTTCTAGGGTTTTGTTTTGTGGTATGGGTTATAGACTCTCTCACCTGTCCCTGGCTAATTAGAAAACTAAGAGTTGTTTTGTTTGCTGAAATTGGCACCCATGTGTTGAAAATGCCTTCAAAGAAACAGTGGTGTTTAATGGGACTGTTTAAAAATTCCTGCTTTGTTGGGTCCAGGATGGATGATGGAGCGGGTGTATTTACATTCCCTTCCCCCAAGCCCCACCTAAAACAAGAGTGAAGACACACAAAAGAGAATAGGAAGGAGGATCTGTTCACAGACCAGAGAATTTGATGACTTTCTGGGAAAGAGAAAGTGGATAAGAACTTATTTACCGATAGAATACAGCAAAGGAAGCTGTAACCCCAAACGCACATGGAGGATAAAGGCAGAGTTGGATAAGAAATAAGGAAGTAGGGGGCGTGGGGAAGAGAGGAAGGAAGGAAAGAGGGAAGGAAGAAAGAATAGAAATGTCAGAGGTGGAAGTTTGTTGTTAGAAAGTTAAGCTCCATCTGTGAGGCAAACTAAAATGCAGCATTATTTCCAGCATGTGACAATGTGTAAAAGAATGCAATCCCTTTGACCTTGATGCTTGAACAGTTTTCTTTGAACAGTCCTGCTCCTTCTCTAAGGGTTTGACAACAATGCTTGGTATGAGGAGAACCTTATTTAAAGAGTCATGATATTAAAACATTGTCAAAAGGTTTGCAACTTTTAGAATCAGTCCACAGAGAAACCACAGAGGGTTGTACAGGTATAGAATAGAAGGTAAAGGTTATGAACCTGGACAAGGTGAGAGTAATAGTGTAGTTGACAGAGTTCAGGAGGGAAGGAGAGGAAGATGAAACAGAAGTGCTAATACCCTCACTCATGGTAGAGAATCAAAAGATATTGTCTAAAGTTGATGTTATAAAAACTAGATGTGTAAGTGTAGTGTATACAGGTGTAGAAATAATGAACAGAAAAGACAATAATAAAAATGTAACTAACAAAAAAAAAATGTAACTAACAAAAGCTGGCAGTGGAAGGGAGGTAAAAGCTCTTATAAGTGAGCTGAATTCCCCATCTCTTAGAGTAAGGAGTCAATTGATAAGATTTAAATTTGGCGAATCAAGAAATAAATGATAAGCATCTTATTTTGAATGATCATGACATACAACAGAAGAACTAAAAATAGAAATGGCTAGAAATGGGTATTTCTTATCTATTCTAGAGAACTACTTCCACATATGTATAGGAAGTAGAGACAATGGTGTTCGGTGCAGCTCTGTGTTGTAATATTAAAAAAATAGAAATATCTAAATGCTCACTACACATAAATAAATGATGGCCCGTCATATTATACAACAGTTTTTATTTATTTATTTATTTGGGAGAGAGAAAGAGCAGGCACACAGAGGGAGAGGGAGAAGCAGACTCCCCACTGAACAAGGAGCCCCATGTGGGACTCCATCCCAGGACCCTGAGATCATGACCTGAGCCAAAGGCAGACACTTAACTGACTGAGCCACGCAGGTGCCCTATACAACAGTTTCAAGGAGTGAAATACATACAGAATGCGCTGACATGGAAAGATATCCAAGACATGTTTTTTAATTTATTGTTATTTTTTTTAGAGAGGGAGTTTGGGGAGAGGCAGAGGGAGAGAGAGCATCTTAAGCAGGCTCCATGCCCAGCACAGAGCCCAACATGGGGCTTGAGATCACAACCCTGTGATCATGACTTGAGCCAAAATCAAGAGTCAGATGCTTAACAACGGAGCCACCCAGGTGCCCCTATCCAAGACATGTTATTCAGTCAAAAAAGCAAGTTGCTCCTGGGGATAAAAAGATATTATACGTTTAAAAAAAATAAAATTTAAATAAAAAAAAAAAAAAAAAAAAGCAAGTTGCTGGATTATAAATGTAGTATACCATTTCTGTAAAATAAAAACCAAAACAAGAATCCCTACAAAAATTTTCAAGATCTGGGAGGAAGCCCACCCATTAACAATGGTGGTTACCTCTAAGGAGGGGAATGTAATTGGGCTGATGGTCAAGAAGGACTCTAGCTTTGTCTGTATGATCTGCCGTTTTTGCAAGAAAGTGTTCATATGTGATTTGTGTAGCCTGAAACTGATCATTTTTAAGTGGTAACCACTGTGGCAGATATAGAGATTTTTCATTTAATACTACCACTCTGTGATATAACAATTTCTTTTTTTTTACTACGTGCATGTATTACTTTAGAATAATAATTTTAAACAGTAACAAGAATCCATGCTTTTTGCCCCTTCAGTTACAGGAAACTTCATAGAACAACGTTGCTGCAGGCGGTTCTCAAAGCCCAAAGGTTGCCCTCCCACCAGCCCCATAAATGATTGTTATTTATGACCACTTCGTGACATAGATGTGTACAGCTATTTACCATTTTTGCTGGGAGGATGGATGTTCACATTCATATGAGACAAAAACAAATCAAGATTCAACGAGATGGGCTGCTGTGGGCTTGGGGATTAGAAGAGCAAAAATAAAAATAAAAAACAAACCCAGCAACATACTCTATCTAGTAAATCACTTCTCCTTTCTGTCTTGTTCTTAAGAAAGAATTTAACAACCTCATCTGGGTTGCAGACATTTTTATGTACTCACCACTGAGTTTTAAAAAGCATGAACAAAATGTTTGGCTGAACTGGCCTCTGGACTGAAAGCTCAATTGTAATCATGGCAGATCTTTTTGTCCGGGATTCAATATGGCAGTGTGTGTATGTCACTTTGTCCAACAATGGCTCTTCTCTATTTTCTTATCTTTTTGAGCAGCCTTTCAGAAGGCTTCAAAATTTTACCAGACCCTGTAGGTTTCACTTCTTAAGACCAAGTGAGATCATTTGAACATTGGGGGATGAGAGAATACCTCTTTCAATTCTTATTCAAATTCTGACCTTCCAACAGCCTCCTTCCTTCAACATCCCACCATTTTGTTCTTTCTGAACCTCAAGGAGTGGGTTGAGTTTAACCTTCCTCTTCTGCTGCTTGTCTTTTAGGCATGATACACTTGGGAAGAACCTAGAATCTTTCCAAAGCAAGGATCACAGATACTGGTTCAGATGGTAATGTTGAGCACTTCGTTTTACCTATAAAGGAATTAGCCTTATTGAGTTCATTCACAAACAATATTATTTAATCCTCTCAATGTCCCTGTAAGGCTGGGTTTTAAAGAAAAAGCTGAAGTGAGAAAGGTTAGGAACTTTGCCCTAAGAGATACATCACAGCAAACTACTCTATTCCAGGCCCTCAACACAGCTCTCCTGGTCCAGTTAGCTAACTGGAGGTCTTTATTAAAATGCCTCCTAGGCCTGTTTTTAGCTTTTAATAAAAACACCTTTGGGCAGTTTAGTAAACTTCCAGAGTCTTTAATGGGGAGATCTGTTAATGAATCCCTTTGAAGTTGCCAGCTCCTTCCAGATATATTCACCGTGATACCATGAGTTGCTTTTTAACCTGCTGAAACAAAGCACCCTACCTTTGATGTTGGGCTCTGAATCCTAACCTACATTTCTACCTGGGGCAGTGCATTCAGGGTGGTGAACTGCCACTTGAAAAGAAGATCCACATGCATGGTTTCCCCATTATCACCTTCTTTCTATTTAACTCACTTTTTTCTTTCTTTTCTTTTTCTTTTCTTTTTTTTTTTTGGCCTAGCTGATGTTGGAAATGTCACTCCTTAGCTCCTGGGCTTTGAGATATGCGGAAGAGAACCATCAGGTCTCTCCACCCAGAACCAAGTAGGTAAAGTAAGAAGATTAAGGAGCCTGGGTGGCTCAATCAGTTGAGCATCTTCCTTTGGCTCAGGTCAGGATCCCAGAGTCCTGGGATTGAGCCCTGCATCAGGTTCCCTGCTTCTCCCACTGCCTCTCCCCCTGCTTGTGCGCGCTCTCTCTCTCTCAAATAAATAAAATATAAACAAACAAACAAACAAAAAAGGTAGAGGACAGAAACATCACAAGATCTCTCCTGTCTTGCCTTGTGTCAGCTGTGGCCCAGGCCCTGACATTACTCCACTCACCCTCATGTTGGAGGTACTTAAACCAAACTGTGAAGGACTCAAAGCTTGGAGTTTGGTTCCTCAAACCAAGTCTTCATTCACTCCTCTCATTTTCCCAACTGCCATGACCCCCATTATCCTAGGCAGTCCTAATGCTGCTCCAACATGATCTAGGCTTGTCCTTCCCTTCTTCTGAAGTTGAAAAGTTCTCATTCTCTGCCTATTTCCATTGGTTCAAGATGTCTGTGCCTTCCACAGTGAGCTAGCCTGATAAGCCAACCCATGCAAATATACTAAAAGGCTTAGAATAGAACCTCCCTTCTCCTCCCAAATAAAGCACACATAATTTGTTCAAGACTAAAAATATCCAAAACTAAAAAGAAAATTATAAATATGTAAAATTTTCCCCACCTTATTTTTCAACTAATTTATCCTGAACATCTTCCCACATCAATCAATTTTATGCAGCATCCTTTTTAAAGTTTCAAAATCCAGTTATACTTCCCTCTCTTCCCACTGATGAGCATTTAGTTTCTCTCCAGTTGTTCATCTTATGAACATCTTATATCTAAACTCATGCAAAGGATGATTTCTATATCATAAGAAATGCATGAATGGGAAGGAAGGCCTGTTATGCAGCTCCATTTTCTGTGTGTGTCTGAGGTCAACCCTCCTTCCAACAGTATCTCTGTCCTTCGCTTGTAATTATCACTCTGAGACCTATTAGTTGGGAACGGATTTAGGGAAAGGACTTGGTAACAGATAATCCTTGATATTTGTGTCTAAAAATTCACTTTTATTTATTTATTTATTGAAGATTTATTTATTTATTTGACAGAGAGAGATCAAAGTAGACAAGAGAGGCAGGCAGAGAGAGAGGGGAAGCAGGCTCCCTGCCAAGCAGAGAGCCCGATGTGGGCCTCAATCCCAGGACTCTGAGACCATGAACTGAGCTGAAGGCAGAGGCTTAACCCACTGAGCTGCCCAGGCACCCTTAAAAATTCACTTTCATTGTATGTATCTCTATTTATCAGTTTGGATAAAAGCTGGTAAGATTTAACGAAAATCATCATGGAAAAATCGTGAGAATTCTGTTTGGACAATCCGAAAGGTAATTGAGTTTCTGCAGTAAATTTGGAGTCTATGGGGCCAACAGCTGATTGGGCCTTGTTGTCCCTCTCTTCCAACATTATATTAGAATATAGGCATGAGGAGGAGGAGGAGGATGATATTGATGGTAATGATAAGACAATAGATTCTAGGGCCTTCATCTACTGGCAAAATATCCTATTCCAGAAACAAACCTGTAGATCAGAGGAACAGGATAATCAGAACTTGAGTCTTCTCATCTCAGAGGAAATAGGAGGACTCAGTGCTCCCTTCCTCCACCTGCAGTGGGATCCAGCTGTGTATCCATAGTGCCGTTCCTAGTTCCATGAAGGGCAGACTTTACAACTCTTTGACAATTAAAAAGCAGACACTTGAGGATTAAACTAGAATTGAAGCAAAGTTTCATAAATCTCCTTTTAGCCACAAGAAGACTGAAGACTTTGCCTCCAAAATCCTGGGGATAAGGGGCTGATATACCATCCATCACTTTGATGTGTTCAACATTTAGTTATAGAGAGAAGCTCAATTTTAATGGAATACAAGAAAAAGTGTGTAGTGGACAATCAGGTATTGATTTAAGGTATCACAGAGAGTGTGTATATTCTGTGTCAGAAAGATGGAGGATCTTTTCTTGTGACCAGAATTAGAGATATTTCCAGCAAAAAACACCTGAAGGGCATCTGTATACTACACCAGAGGCAATTGCTAGATTCTCAGCTATTCCTACCTCACACACCTCCCATTTTGAACAGTGGTCCTCTCATAAAGCTTTAGCTCTATTTTAAAGAGTGAGTTGCTGTTATTCAAAGTCCACTTTCATTTAAATGAAGAAAGGATATCTTATATAAATGGGAGGTAGCCATAGATTTGGGGGGATAACAGTTCCTATGTTGTGTGATTCAAGGGGTACCAGAAGGACTCCACTCTGTCTTCCACCAGCCGTGCCCACTGCATGCATGTGGAACTTTATTCATGGAGTCTTATGGCCTTTCCAACTTTCAGGGTCCCCAATTATGATATAAATATCTCTGGGAAGTGTCACACAATCACCTGACATTTTAGAAGGGGTTCATTTTATTTTAGTTTTTAAATTAGTATAGGGGCACCTGGGTG
Organism: Enhydra lutris kenyoni; assembly: GCF_002288905.1. Lineage (NCBI taxonomy): Eukaryota > Metazoa > Chordata > Mammalia > Carnivora > Mustelidae > Enhydra > Enhydra lutris. The sequence goes on along the minus strand of NW_019154102.1, from coordinate 863,577 downwards.
GCTCAGTGGGTTAAGCCTCTGCCTTCGGCTCAGGTAATGATCTCAGGGTCCTGGGATCGAGCCCCATATCAGGCTCTCTGCTCAGTGGGGAGCCTGCTTCCTCCTCTCTCTCTGCCTGCCTCTCTGCCTACTTGTGATCTCTCTCTGTCAAATAAATAAATAAACTCTTTTTTATAAATAAATAAATAAACAAATTAGTGTAATGTTTTTCTAATGAAATGAAATCTAATGAAATCTTATCTAGGATCCCAAAATATAAAAGGCAGAGTAACTCTGGCTGAAGCAGGTAGAGGGCTGGGGCTCACTTACATGACTTCCTTTTTATTCTGAGGAAATCCAGAAAAGCAGTAGTCAGTTGTATAATTTTTAAGTGAAATTTGAATTAGACATTTGCAGGGCCCCTTAAATAACCCTGAAGAAACTTAGAGTTCTTTAATATACAGTTTGGGTCATTAAAACTGGACAAAATAGGTATTACAAGCTTCCCAACATAATGCAATAGGAAGGATATACCACCTATGAAATATCTCCACCAGAAGGAAGGAAGGAAGGAAGGAAGGAAGGAAGGTAGGAAAGAAGGAAGGAAAAATTTAAGCGAACCTTTAGTTCTAAAATATCTTTTTACAGGAAATAAGAGAATAGAGAAACAAGTTAAATTGCACTGTGGGGGAACAGCCAAATACAGAATGAGGGAAATTCTACAGGACAAATGATCCAGTTTGTTATGCAAATGAATAGCTTAACAGGGGATAGGGGGGAACTATTAGATTTTAAAAGACAACCATCCCAAAAAGACAAGCCAATTTAAAAAGGGGCAAAGGACTTGAATGACATTTATCCAAAAAAAATGTGAAATGGCCAAGATGTTCAATATCATAAGTCTTTAGGGGAATGCAAATCAAAACCACCAGAAGGTACCACTTTACATGCACTAAGACGGCTGTAAAAAACAATGTAGAATGTAAGAAGTGCTGGCAAGATGTGGGAAAATGGGAGCCCCCACACATGCATGGCTGGTGGGAATGTAAAACGGGGCAGCCCCTATGGAAACCAGTTTGGTGTTTCCTCAGAAAGTTAAGCATAACTGTATCATATGACCCAGGAATTCCACTTCTGGATATAAACCCAAAAGAACTGAAAATTGGCACTCAGACAAATATATACACAGGCCTGTCCATAGTAGCAGTGTTAATAATAGCCAAAAACACCCCATATGTCCATCAATAAATAAATGGGTAAATAAGTTGTGGTATATACGTTCAATGAAATTATATATTCCATAGGAAGGAATGAAGTACTGATACATGCTCCAATGTGGATGGTCCTTGAAAATATTATGGTGAGGTGAAAAAGCCAGACACAAAAGGCCACATATTGTATGATTCCATTTTATGAAATATCCAGAACAGGTAAATCTCTAGAGATAGGATATAGATTAATGGTGGCCAGGTGCTGGTGGGAGGTGGGAGTAGAGAGCCACTGCTCTAATGGGGCTTCATTGGAGTGATGAAAATGTTCTAGAACCAGAGAGAGGTGGTGACTGCACAACATTGTGACTGCACTAAATGCCACTGAATAGTTCTCTTTAAAATAATTAATTTTGCGCCATGCAAATTTTACCTCACCAAGGAGAGAGAGATAGATAAACAGACAGATGAATAGATACAGAAATATAGGTTTAAAAAAAAAAAAAAGGACCAGAAATATACCAGCCAAATCAAATACGTCGTCATTGGCTTGATTCTGAGTCCATCAAAGTTGTTATAAAAATACATTTTTGAGGCAATGGGAAACTTGAACAGGAATTGAGTGATAGGTGATATTAAGGGATTATTGGTAATTTTTTTGTGAACTTGCATAGTGACTGTGTTTTTAAAAGCTCATTCTCAGAGATTCATTCTAAAGTACTTATGAATGAAATAATATAATGTCTAGGATGTGCTTTAAAATATTCCAAAAGGGGCATCCGGTGGCTCAGTCGGTTAGAAGTTGGACTCTTGATTTTGGCTTGGGTGGTGATATCAGGGTCCTAGGATCAAGCCCTGTACACCGCACCCCAGTTAGGCTTTGCGCTCAGCAGGGAGACTGCTTGAGGATTCTCTCTCCCTCTGCCCCTCCCCCTGCTCACACAGGAGTGCGCACACGCGGGTGCTCTCTCTCTCTCTCAAATAAATAAATAAATATTTGATAAAATAAAATACTCAAAAAAATAGTTGAGAGGCGAAAATAGCTGAAACAAGATCAGTAAAATTTTGACAATTGATAAGGCTAAGTAATGGGGACATGGGCATCATTGCTACTTTTGTGTATATTTGAAATTATCTGCAATGAAATACATCTAATTTGGTTTAGAAGCCACGATTTATTTAATGCTATTTATGGCCCTTCAAGATGGACATGGGATAGGTCCATCTGGGAGGCTTTAGCAAACATGAGAAGAGAAGGAGATAGGGAGAAGGAAGAGCAGAGGTGGAGAAGAGGAATACTAGAAGAGAACATCAAAGAAATGTAAAACCACATAGTTCACAACTTTGCTGGAGGCAGAACCCTCAGGGAGAGAAAACTGTTGTTTCCTCAGCTTTGAACATGGGGTAGGGGACACTTGGTGTATCCTTCCCAGGGCAAAGGAAACAGCATCCTCATGCCAATTACCAATGGCCAAACATTTACTGGGCACCAACCATGCAGAAAATACTATGGTTATTGGCAGCTCCAAGTGAAATCACAGCCTTCAACTGTCCTGCCAACAGTTAATGATTGTATCTAAGTAGCCCTTACATAACTTGGGAACCACCTCTTCCTGGGTATGGAAGGAACTTGAGGAACCAGATAGCTGTTGATTTTGTGAAGTTGCAATCGCCTTTGCAGTGGTCGGGAGCCCTGGGCTCTGGTCCTAGCTCGACCAGTTATTAGTTGCGTGCACCTCTCTAGTTGCTGACTCTGAGCCCCCCATTTGTGGAATGAGAGTTTGGATGGTTTCTCTCATTCCTTCTTTCTCTACAAAGCATTCAGTTCATTCATTCATTCACTGGATGAACATTTATTCTATGAATAACCTGAATACATCTATAGCTAGCAAAGAACTCTGTCTGTTAAACACAAAATCTCTAAAAAGTTTTTCCTCAGCAGAACTCTCTATCTGCCTCTTGACTTCAGGGTTGAGAGTTACTCAGCGTTTCTCATCCAAGTGGGAAATGTGCAACAAATATCTCTCTTTATCCCTAGTGACAGGTACCTCATTAGGTGGGACCCTAATAATGAAGAAGGAAAGCAGCTTTATTTTGCAATTATCAAAGGTCAAGGAGTTCTTCTTGAATTTCCTTTCCTTTTGTTAAAAAAAAAAATCCCAAATTTTGCCACCCGGAGAAAACCTCTTTTAACATTTTTCTGTATGTCTTTTCAGGTATCATTTGTAATGGTTATATAGTATGCCTTTGTATGAATGCACTATAATTTACTTAAATATTTTCTACTTGGGTAGCTCCCCACCGTGAAAATACTGGGGGGAACACCGTTGTACACACATCATTGTTTAGTTGCCCAAGAATGCTAAACGTGGAATTACTGGGTCAAAGGGAATGTACATTGAAAGTTTTTTCTTTCTCTCACCATAGCACATCCCTCCCCCAATGTCCATCACCCAGCCACCCCATCCTTCTCACCCCTCTCCCCTCCAGCAATTCTCAGTTTGTACATTGAAAGTGTTGATAAAGCTGTGTAAGTGCCCTCCAGAAAGACTAGCAATTCCTACTCCCCCCCCAGCGCTATATGAAAATGCCTGTGCCACTACATCCTTCCCAACGTGAGCGTTCGCATTCATTTCAGTCTTTGCCGATCAATCCTTCCTGACATTTCACAGGGTCTTCTATAATGCTATGTTTGCATTTCTCTACCTGAGAGGTGCTATAGCACCGTGGTAAGTTTATCCAGAGGTGGCAGCTTCCTTCCTTCATTTCCGAGGGAACAGGATCTATCACAAGTCACCTGAGCCTCCTAGCTCTTAGAGCAACAGTAAGGGCTCTGCAGGCAGAGCCGGTTTCTCTCGTTCTTTGTCCTGCTGCTGTAGGAAACCAGCATACCCACTCCACACCGGGCTCCCAGCTTCAGGAGGCACTCGTTCAAACCACCTTCTTAATCACAAGCAGCTAAAAGTTAATTCATCACCGCTCCTGTTTTGGCTGTGTAAAATGAAGCCTTCCTGCACCCCAATTCTGCAATTAACACTTGATTTTTTTGGTATAAAGTGAACTTTACTAAGTAAGCAGCCATGAGTGATAGAGGAGATTCTGTTTTATTTGGATTCCTTTCAATTATGATTTCCTGCTAGCTGCCTGACTTACAATTAGCCAAACACAGAGGAAACACCACACCATAAGTAACCGTTTTTCTTTCTTAAAACATTCGTTTTAATAGGTGTTGGCAAAGACCTATCAGATTGCTAGGGGTTTTTTCCCCCCAGCAAATTAAATACCTGATTTATTCTTCTGGCCAATTTTCCCTCTCCTACCCACACCCCCCACCATGACATAACAGTCATGAGGTTATGAAAACAGAGGAGAGAGGTTATGAGAACCAGTAAGGCTCAGAACATGCTAGCTGCCAGCCTAAGCTGCCTTCATGGTGGTGTGCAAATTCCTGTTCCTGTTTCCTCTGTAGGAGAACAGACCGTTACATATTGCTGTCAGTTGTATTATGAGATCAGCTCTCTATCTGTGGGGCCTCTCCCCTGAACACAAGTCTCTCTCATATAAACCACCAGTCCAGGTAGTGTTTCCAGCCAATACACTGATAGAAGAAATGAGGATGTTTTATTCCCTCTGAAGGGGACACAGTGTGAAAGGCAGGCTTTTTAGAAGGGTCACACAAGGCTATGGATTTTTGTGGGTCATGAATCAAGCTGTTGATAAAAAGCAATGTGCTTTCCGGGAAGGTGTGATTTGAAGTAGTCTTGACCTAGGACATGGTGAATATAGAGCACATAAAATAAGAGACGATGGTCACTTGGGTTACAGGAAGGTGGCTCCAGTAATTTTTAAAAGTTGTGTGTCGAAGGCTCCAGGGATTACTTTAAAAGTATATATAGTCTTTTGGAAGAATTTCATTTGCTAGGCACAAGGGGCAGCTGTTGGAGTATGGGGCCATTGGAGGGCTCCCCTCTTGGCTCTGCTTTGAATTCAAATTCCCCAAAAAGGAAAAGCAAGTTGACTTAGGACAGCATTACCCAACCTTTTGAACACATACCTTATTTAGATAAATGTAAAAATCTCAGACACATACTCCCACAGAGATTCTGACCGCCTCTACACATTTCTAACTGAGAAACCATTACCTCCTGCACACCCTCACCAGCCTGGGAAATTTTACTAGCTTTACTCGCTTTGGTTTTCATTACAAATAATAAGAGATTGTTTTTATTTGCCTTCAAATGTTAAAAATGTCTTCTAATATTGAAAATGACTTTTCAAACTATACAGTTCTCCCAAGGATGGAAAATGGATATCGTAGAGGATCAGGAAAGTCCAGATTCCTAACATTCACTAGTCTAGCCTCCTTTCCTGCCCTCCTCTGAGCACCATCCTGTGATTAAGATTGTAGCCAAAAACTCTACTGGTCATTTACACTTTTGTATGAGTCTGTGTCACTCCTTTGCTTCTCTGGAGTTATATGCAGATGATGCCTTATCTCTGATGGGAAGTTGAAAGGCTTTTGACTGGGGGGCAAGCAATCACAATTGTATTGTCAAAAGCCCCAAATCCAGAACCCACATGGACCTACTGAATCAGTTCCTCCAGTGGTGTGGCCTGTGAACTTTTATTATTGCAGTCACCCCAGCTGGCTCTGATGCATGCCCACATTTATAACCAACCAGCTGACCCTGCAGCAGACATTTACCTTCTGGGCTGCTCCAGTTTTGTTTTTGTTTTATTTTGTTTTGTTTTTTTTAACACTCATCACATTTTAATAATTCTCCACATTGGGAATCCCACCTTTGCATTAAAAGCGCTAAATAAACTATGTTCCCAGATTCCTTTGCCGCTAGATGTAAGTACATGATGGGTTCTACCATTCAGAGGCACCTATGTGAGATTTTAGTTCCGCAAGAGCTATCTAAGGAAACAGCCAAGACACTGGGTCCAGTTATTCCGCATAGGTGGCCACAAAAGCTGTGTATTTCTGAGAAATGCCAGTGGTGCAGCAGCTAGCAGAGTATGGTAGAGGCTGTGTTGTTCTGAGGTATGTGATGGCAACAGTTCCCCCACCAGGCAAATTCAGCAGTGTGGACCTAGATCTTACTCCTAGGAGCTCAGTCTAGCATACTGATTTTCAATCTTGGCTGTATAGTGGAGTCACCTAAGGAGATTTTTTTTTTCAAAGATTTTATTTATTTATTTGAGAGAGAGAGACAGTGAGAGAGAGCACGAGTGAGGAGAAGGTCAGAGGGAGAAGCAGACTCCCAGTGGAGCTGGGAGCCCGATGCTGGACTCGATCCCAGGACTCCAGGATCATGACCTGAGCTGAAGGCAGTCGTCCAACCAACTGAGCCACCCAGGCATCCCAGGAGATATTTTTTTTAAAACAGCGATGCCTGCATTCTACCCCCAGACAGTCTGATTTATGGGATGGGGTATAATATGACCATTAACTCCCAGACAATCCCACTGTGCAGTCAAGTTTGAGAACCTCTAATCCAGAGGTTCTGCCTCTTTTCCTTCCGACAATGATTTAATAAATTTATCCCCAATTAAAATAGCTAAAATGCATTCTCCCATCTGCAACTAAAACGCCTGACCAGTGCAGATTCATAAGGTGCCTTCCAACTCTGAAAATATAGAATTTTATGGTGTTCTGTTCTTTTATTCGTTAGAAGGGTACCAAGATGAGTCAATGGGGGGAAAAGTCTCTTCAGCAAATGGTACTGAGACAGCTGGATAGACACATGCAAAAGAATGATGTTGGAACCTCATCCCAGATGCAAAAATTAACCCAAAATGAATCAAAGACCTAAATGTAAAGGCTAAATTATAAAACTCTTAGGAGAAAAAATAGATATAAATCTTCTTGACTTTGGATTTGTCAATGGTTTCTTGCATAGGACACCAAAGCACAAGCAACAAAAGAAAAAAAAAACAGATAAATTGGGCATCATCAAAACTGAAAAATCATGTGCTTCAAAGGTCACCCTTGAGAAAGTAAAAAAGACAACCGACAGAATGGAAGAAAATTTTGCAAATAATATACTAATAAGTGACTTGTGTCTAGAATATATGAAGAATAACTATAACTCAATAATAAAAAACAAATAACCCAATTAAAAATGGGCAAAGGGGGGCACATGGGTGGCTCAGTCTGTTAAGCATCTGCCTTCGGCTCAGGTCATGATCTCGGGGTCCTGAGATTGAGCCCCATGTCAGGCTCCCTGCTCAGTGGGGAGTCTGCTTCTCCCTCTCCTTCTGCTTCTCACCCCATCCCGTGCTCTCTCTCTCTCTCCTTCAAATAAATAAATAAAATCTTTAAAAGAAAAAATGGGCAAAGGATATAAATAGACCTTTCTCTGAAGAATATATTAAAATGGGGATGCCTGGGTGGCTCAGTCGGTTAAGCGTCTGCCTTCGGCTCAGGTCCTGATCCCGGGGTCCTGGGATCGAGTCCTACAGAGGGCTCCTTGTTCAATGGAGAGCCTGCTTTTCCTCTGCCTGCACTGCCTGTTCTGCCTGCAGCTCTCCGTGCTTCTGCTCTCTCTGACAAATAAATAAATAAAATCTTTAATTAAAAAAAAGAACATATTAAAATGGCCAATAAGCTTATGAAGAGATGCTCGGCATCGTTAGTCATTAGGAAAATGCAAATCAGAACCACAATGAGATAATATTTCAAACCCACCAGAATAGCTATTTAAAAATGGGAAATAGGGGCGCCTGGGTGGCTCAGTTGGTTGAGCGACTGCCTTCGGCTCAGGTCATGATCCTGGAGTCCCGGGATCGAGTCCCACATCGGGCTCCCTGCTTGGCGGGGAGTCTGCTTCTCCCACTGACCTTTCTCCTCTCATGCTATCTCTCTCATTCTCTCTCTCTCTCTCAAATAAATAAATAAAATCTATAAAAATGGGAAATAATAAGTGTTGGTAAAGATGTGGAGAAATTAGAACCCTTATACACCGTACACTGGTGGGACTGTGAAATGGTGTAACCATGTTAGAAAACAGTCTGGCAGGTCCTCAAGATGTTAAAGGTAGAGTTACCATATGACCCAACAATCCCACTCCTTGGCACATTCCCAAGAGAAACAAAAGCCTGTCCATATACAAACTTGTGCATGAATATTCACAGCAGCACTATTCATAATAGGCAAGAAGTGGAAACAACACAGATGAGAATCAACTGATTAATGGATAAATAAAATGTAATCTAGCTATACAGTGGAGTATTATTCAGTCATAAAAAAGAGAATGAAGTACCAATATATGTACATGCTACAGCGTGGCTGAAACTTGAAAACATTATGCTAATGGAAAGAAGCCAATAACAACTACAAAACCCACACATATTATATTGTATGATTTCACATTTATATGAAATATCCAGAATAGGCAAATCCATGAAAAGAGACAGTTATGAGTGGTTACCTAGGACTGGGAGGGTTGGGGGAAATAAGGAATGACTACTAATGGGTATGGGTTTCTTTTGGGGGTAATGAAAGTGTCCTAAAATTTATTATAGTTGCACAAGTTTGTAGATACACTAAAAACCATCAAACTGCATACTTTAGATATACAGTGTGTGAATTATATCTCCATAAAAGCTATTACTAAAAAAATTTTTGGAGGGATTCCAAACTTCAGCTTCTAGTAGAAGAAATATTTTGGAGGAAGGGTAATGGGAAATCTTTCTAGAACTCAGGAAATCATCCCTTGTTGTCAATCACCTTCTCTGCCAGTTGGTAAAATGCGCTGTGGAAAGGCACGGTCCTGTGCTCCACAGAAGGTCCCCAAAATAAGTGAGGGTAGAAAAAAGAGTTTTAATGGCAACTAAGAAGCTTTTTGAGAGGAAGTCAGGAAAACAATAGAGCATTACTAGTTAGCATTACTAGTTTCCTGTAGTCAAAAAGAACATACGGGAAAGGAGTGATTGTCCTCAGTGTCCTCAGGGAGCACGCAAGATTTGGATGGGTGCTGAACTCAGGGAGAAAACCTGATCCCAGCCAATACAGGGACAGAGGTGTTTGGGAGGGTAAGAGCAGTTCAGAGAGCAGGTGCAGAATCCCTATGGAAAGTGGAAATGTAAGTAAAGTTAAAGGGCTTTCCGTCACCAAACTGTCAATAGGGGTTACCTCCCAAGAGTGGGCCTGAAGCGGAAGGGAGAGGGCACTTTCACTTTCTATTGTGTTTTTCCTCCATGTAATTAGAATTTTTTTTTTAAACAAACACGTATTACTTTGTGATTAACAACATAACAACGAACTAGTTTGCTTTAACAAGTGTGAGTATGACTATTTAAATGAGAAAAAAATCAGGAAGAGAACCATGAAGCAGAAAGGAATAGAAACAGGAGAGGAAAAGAGAGAATGCGGGATGAAACTCATCACCACAATGGTATTTGATGAAGAACATAAATACATTATTACTTCAAATTTTCTCCTAGACAGTTGCAGAAGAGTTTATGTAGCACAGGATAATAAAGACTGTGTCCTTGCTTTTGTACCTGCCAATTTGAGTAATTTCTCTCAGGGTTATGTAATTAAAGGTGGACTAGAATTTTAGTAAGAGCAAGTTGGAATAGACAGGTTGGAATATTGATTGTCAGGCTAATATGTTAGTTTCTTCTGTAGACAATGAAGATTCCTTCAAAAAATTTGAGCAAGTAGAATTGCTTTGGATAGTGATGTGAGGCAATGGCTCCCAAACCTGGATATGCATCAGAATCCTAGAGTTAGCTTTAAAAACAGTACAGATTCTTGGGACCCTACCACCCTTCTTATTCAGTAGGTCGGGCTGGGATCCAGGAATTTATATTTGTAAATGTCATGTGTTACAGATGCTTTGTCATACTTAGGAATGGGTAGAGTGTATGACAGATTAGAGTGCAGGAGATAATGCAAACAGGGAGACACACAGACTACTGGAAAAGTTCAGGGTGCTGGAATACTAAACTGGAATGACAGTAGAGGAAAAGAATTAATATGACCGTCATTATGAAGACAGATTCAATACAGTTTGGTGAATGCTTGAGTGCATGTCCCATGAGGCAGACATCAGTTTGTTTTATAGACCATTGGATATCCCAGAACATCACACAATGTACCTGATGGAGTAAACACTCCGTGGTATTTGCTGAATGAATGAATGGGAGAAAGTCATAGGTGACTCCAAAGGCTTGAGTAGAGCAACTTTAACACACCAATGATATAGACATTAAGGGAATCTGTTTTCAAGAAAAAATAATTATAGATTTTCCATGGTTGAGTCAGAAAGTATGGTAAGATGTATAATGCCTTAGTGATTATGGGAGAATGGTGTCGGCACCCCTCTAAGGCAATGTGACTGGGACAGTAGTGGGAAGAAGAAGTCTGGAGAACTTTTTCACTGACTGTAGACTTTCAGTAACTGCAAAACTGGACTCTGGGAGACATTCATTTGGGTTACCGGGACTTGCTGTGTTCTCTGATTGTAGGTGAGAGGTTCATAACTGGGTGGTTTTCCACATCCCCTCTTTTGTAATTTTTAATTAAGTCAGCTATACCCTGCCCCCCCACACACACTTTCATTCATCAACCAGGAAGGATTTGCCCTCTGGCCTCATTCACCCATTCACCAACCCCACCTTACTTCCTTTCAGTTCACCTGTTACATCTTACTAATCCCTCCTCTCTACAACCTCCAGCCCCAACAACCAAAGACTATTCCTGTATTTACTTGGCCTTTGACTTTGGTGTCCTGCCTCCCCTTCAAAAAGAGTTGGGGCTTCTGCTGGCTGAACTGTGAGCCTTCTTTCAGGTATGCTTTTGTTCCTTCGTTCTGCCTCTCTCTGCTCCTGGACCACCCTGGGCATCAATTTCCAGGCTCGGACCCCACCAGGCCTGCTTCATTCTTCCTACAAGGAGGGTCCAACACAGGAGCAGAGAGCTTTGGAAAAGACATGACACATTTCCCTCCTCCTTATAAGAGGATCAAAGACATGACTAGACTGTGGTTCATTTCCACTTAGGCTAAATCACAGGTAGGTAGACTCATAGGAATTGGTCAAACAAACAAACAAATGAGATTTTGTTTTAAATAAAATAAAGCAAAAAAGCCCAACCTGGTCGCTGGGTGTCATGTTACTTTGGAATTAGCTGTGTGAGCATGAGTAAATCATTTCACCTTAAATGAGGTCAGTTTAGCTAAATGATGAATATTATTCCTTTTAACTCTAATGTTCTTTGATCTAATAACTATATCCCTTTGCTTCTGACACCTCTTCTCCTATGTGGAAGAGAAATTGGTGTGGGGTGTACAGGCCCCCGCAGATTGGGGAGAAGCATTGAAGTGGCACATCCTAGTTTCCCTGGTCACTGATGGGGGATGGGATGCCAGAAGGCCTTGTAGTCCAGCCAGGCTGGAGTAGCTTACCTGGAAAGGGTCTCCATAGCCAAGGCACCTGATAGGAGACCCAGGAGCCTAGGTCTGGAGCCAAAGGAATAAGGAATGTCAGAGGATTTGAGAACATGACAGCCATAAGTTGGTACAAAATGGGAAGTGATATGGGAAAATTCCAGGTATATGGGCCTTACTCTGAGTTCCAGGGCCTCACTGTAGGTGGTTCATCCCACTCAATGCAGCGAGGATGGAACTGGGCATGCTGACATCATATCCTGGCTGCCTTGGCTACATCCAAGGATTTACTGAGTAACTACTATATTCTGATCTCCCTTCTCACTTCCTGGCCCAGAAAAGTCACATTCAGCTGTTAGCAGTTTTCCCAGAGTCAGACTGATAAAGCTGGAGACACCCTTCTCCGGTCTCAATAGGATGTTTTTGAATGAAGGAGCTACGTTTCCAGTTTTCAAGGGAGGTGATGGGAATGCTATTTAAAGAATCTGAGGACAGAGTGATGTGTGTTTGTGGAACCAAAGAGGTAAGCCCCCTCTTGTTAGGGGGTGCAAACCTCTGGGTCTTCAGAGAAAGGAGGGCATCACATGTACAGGATGTCTTATTACATTCTGCTCCTTCCATTCTCTATCTGTGAAGCCTGGCCACTTAGGAAGGCAAGGCTGTATGATATAAGGACCTGTTTGCCTATTTCAAACTGTTTTTTTCTCTCTTATCTCTCATCTCTCTCTCTCTCTTTTTTTTTTAAACAAACAAAAAAAAAAACATTTTTTGGACCTTCAAGATGTTGCCAATTTTGCCCTGTTACAAACATTACCATGATACACAGTGCTACACATACATCATTGTCTCTTTGCCAGGTTAGTTCCTCAGAATAAATTCCTAGAAGTGCAATTGCTGAATCAGAAGAAATGGATGTTTTGAAGGAATTTAATAAAATTCACCAAATTGCCCTCCAGAATTGCAAAAATACACATGCCATCAGCTGTATTAGGATAGTTCCCTTTTCCAGATGCAGCAAACATTTTCACATTTTTGTCAATCTGAGAGGTTAAAAATATATCTTCTTCCTAAATTAATTTCATTTGCAGTTACATTTATTACATATATTTATTGTCCATTTTAATTGCTTCTTTTTTGAGTTTCCTTTTCATGTTCTTTGACTATTTTTCTTTTAGAACATTAAGCTTTATAAGTAAGCTTTTTATTTCTTAAGACTATTAACCCTTTTTCACCATTGCAAGTATTTTTTTAGTTTGTCCTTTCATTTGTCCTTTAGTTTATCCTACCATTCGTTTTGCTTTGTTTTTCCTGATCATATAACATTTTATTATTTGTTTAGACAAATCTCTCTGATATTTGCATTTAGAAAAGAAAAATCCTGAAGGAAGCCAAAGAGGGGGGATACCTTAATTACAGAGGACCAATGATAAGAATCACATCGGACTTCTCCTTAGAAACCATACAAACAGAAAAGAATGGAATGAAATAATTAGTGTGTTGAAATTTAAAAACCACCAAATTGTATCCTGTGACGTTGTCTTCAAAAGTGAAGGAGAAATAAAGGTTTTTTCAGACAAAAAGAAGTAAGAAAATTTGTCACCAGTAGACAGGCTCTTGAAAAAAGTGTTGGAAGTTCTTCACAGAGGAGGAAAACTATAGAGGCCAGAAACTTGAATCTACATTTAAGAAAAGAGAGAGAGAAGGTATTAGGCAAGAAGCTAATGAAAATAAAATGAAATCTTGTATTTTTGTTATTCTTGATTAATCTAATAGTTAGCTGCTTATTTAAAAGAATAACCATAGCAATAATGTATTAGGTGACCATAGCTATGAATAAGTGAAATGAATGACAGCAGATTATAAGAGACAAGAGGACAGAACTGGGAATACTCTGTTATAAGGTACCCATCCTGCCAATGAGCAATACAGTGTTATTTTAAAATAGATGAGTTGTAAATGTATACTGCAAACTTCAGGGCAAATATTTTAAAGATTTTATTTAGTTATTTATTCGGCAAAGAGAGAGAGAGAGCACATGTGGAAGCACAAGCAGGTGGAGCGCCAGGCAGAGGCAGAGGGAGAAGCAGACTCCCTACAGAGCAGGGAGCCCGATGTGGGGCTCTATCCCAGGACCCTGGGATCAGGACCTGAGCTGAAGGCAGTCACTTAACCTACTGAGCCATCCAAGCGCCCCCAGAGCAAACATTTTTTTAAAGTTTTAAAAAGGTATAATTAATGTGTTAAGAGAAAATGGAGTAATGTAAAACACCCAATTAAAAACAGAGAAGGCGGAAAAAGGGTAAAACAAGAAACAAAGAACAAGTGCAATGAATAGAAAACAGTTGCGACTATGGTAGATACTAATCCAATAATATCAATAATGATTTTATTTTATTATTTTTTAAGGTTTTATTTTTAAGTAATCTCTACACCCAACATGGGGCTCGAACTCATAACCCCAAGATCAAAGGTCACCTGCTCTTCATACTGAGCCAAACTGGTGCCCCAGTAATCATTGTCTTTTTTTTTTTTTAAGATTTTATTTATTTATTTATTTATTTGAGAGAGAGAAAGAGAAAGAAATATCACGAGCAAAGGGGAAGGATAGAGGGAGAAGGAGACTCCCTGTTAAGCAGGGAGCCCGACTCCAGGCTCTATCCCAGGACCCTGGGATCATGATCTGAACTGAAGGCAGATACTTAACTGACGGAGCCACCCAAGTGCCCCCAATAATCATTTTCAATGTGAACAGAAATATACAATTAAAAGAGACTGAAAGGGTGGCTGAAAACAATATGTTGTCCATAGGAAGCCCACTTTATTTTTTTTTTAAGATTTAATTTATTTATTGGACAGACAGAGATCACAAGTAGGCAGAGAAGCAGGCAGAGAGAGAGGGGGAAGCAGGTTCCCTGCTGAGCAAAGAGCCCGATGCGGGTCTCGGGCCCAGGACCCTGAGATCATGACCTGAGCCGAAGGCAGAGGCTTAACCTACTGAGTCACCCAGGCACCCCTAAAAGTAAAGGGATGGAGAAAGATATACCATGGGACCACTAATCAAAAGAAAGTTGGAGTAGCTGTATTAATTTCAGACAAAGCTGCCCTCAGAACATGAAAAACTATCATGGCAATATCAGTAATATCAAGGAAAATTACTAGTAATAAAGGGGTCAGTTCTCCAAGAAAACATTCTAATCCTGAATCTGTATGTGTCTAACAACAAAGCATCAAAATATGTGAAGCAAAACTGATAGAACTGGAAGGAAAAATAGATGAATCCACTCTTATAGTTGGAGATTTGTACACCCTTCCATTAGTAACTGACACATCCAATAGGCAGAAAATCCTTAAAGATATAGTTGAACTGAGCCATCAGTCAACTGGAACTAATTGACCTTTATAGAGTATTTTATCCGCAACAGCAGAATACAGTCTTCTCAAGCCCACATGGGACATTCATCAAGATAGACTACTTTCGGGCGCCTGGGTGGCTCAGTGGGTTAAGCCGCTGCCTTCGGCTCAGGTCATGATCTCAGGGTCCTGGAATCGAGTCCCGCATCGGACTCTCTGCTCAGCGGGGAGCCTGCTTCCCTCTCTCTCTCTGCCTGCCTCTCTGTCTGCTTGTGATCTCTGTCTGTAAAATAAATAAATAAAATCTTTAAAAAAAAAAAGATAGACTACTTTCTGGGCCACAAAACACATCAACAAATTTAGAAGAATAAAAATCATACAAAGTATGCTTTCAAATCACAATGGAGTTAAACTAGAAAATCAGTAACAGAAAGATAGGTGGAAATTCTGAAATATTTGGTGATTAAACAACACGCTGCTTCTTTTTTTTTTTTTAAAGGATTTATTTCTTTATTTGAGAGAGAGCAAGTAGGGGAAGGGGCAGAGAGAGAGAAGACAAGCAGACTCCCTGCTGAGCTGGACTGGTGGGGGAAGGGAGAGTCTATCCCAGGACCCTGAGATCATGACCTGAGCTGAAATCAAGAGTCAGACGCTCAACCAACTGAGGCACCCAAGAGCCCCACAGCACACTTCTGTATAACACACTAGTCAAAGAATAAGTCTCAAACAATGTATTAAATATTTTGAACTCAGTGAAAATACAACTTAACAAAATCTGTGGGGTGCAGTGAAAGCAATGCTA
Organism: Enhydra lutris kenyoni; assembly: GCF_002288905.1. Taxonomy (NCBI): domain Eukaryota; kingdom Metazoa; phylum Chordata; class Mammalia; order Carnivora; family Mustelidae; genus Enhydra; species Enhydra lutris. The sequence continues at coordinate 847,837 of NW_019154102.1, read as the reverse complement.
AGAGGGAAATTTATAGCATTGAATTCATATATTAGAAAAGGAGAAAGGTCTAGATTAATAATTTAGGCTCCTTTGGACACTAGAGATTTCAGGAAGATAACTATGCTACTACTAAAAAAACTAAGCAGGAATTAGCTTCGAACCACCTAATTCTTATTTTTGCTCATGCCACTATTTTCTCTGGGTCCAGAATTAACTGTTTTATCTGGTTATTGATCCATGTTATATAAAGCTAATACTAATACAAATAGTTCTTCAATCTCTACTGTCACCACTGGGAGCTGCTGCACAGATAATTCAAATTATCTGACAAATTCGTACCTGATATGCATATTTTTTTAGGTTGAGGAACTTCTGGCCCTAAGATTAATTTTAACCAGTTGGACTTGATCTTGCAGATTACATGTTTTCATTAATGCTGGGACTGCCTAGAGAAAAATTTCCCCCTACTGGGCTGCTAGGAGTATTTCAGAATTTTCTGATTCCGAAAGTATTATGAACTTATTGTAGAAAATTTGCAAACTGACAAGAATTTTTGTTTTTGCCAAGTGATGGTTGTATGCATATTTGGAGAAGTGAATTGTTCTGCATAAGAAAGGGAGAGCTATCTGGAAGCCTGGGATGGGCAAGCTCTGGAATCGAAGAAGCCAGAAACCAGTCTGTCTGGTGCTACCCAGGGAAAGACAATAAAGAGGAAACCTGGTGTGGCTTCCAGATGGAGAGAACTGACAGATGAGGCATGTATTAGGGTTACCCAGAAAATCAGGACCAGTAGGATATATATATAGATAGATAGATAAGGATATAGATATAGATATAGATATAGATATAGATATAGATATAGATATAGATATAGATACATAACCAAAAGGATTTGTATTAAGTGATAGGGATGTTATAAAGAGACTTACTGTAAGGATGTGAGTCATATAGTTCTAGAGACTGAGAAGTTCTATTACTTGCCATCTGCAAGCTGGAGACCCAGGAAAGTTGATGATGTAGTTCCAGTCCGAGTCAAAAGGCTTGAGAACCAGAAGAACTAATGGTATAAGTCCTAGTCCAAGTTCGAAGACCCTAGAATCAGAAATCTAGTGGAGTGTGTTCCAGAGGGCAGAATACCGATGTCCAGCTCAAGTAGTCAGGCAGACAAAAGAAATTCTCCCTTCCTCCACCTTTTGCTGTATTCATACCTTCAGTGGCTTATATCACACCACGCACATTGGGGAGGGCCATGGGCCTTATTCAAAGTCTACAGATTCAGATGCTAATCTCTTCTTGAACATCCTCACAGACACACCTAGAAATAATGTTAACTGTGTGGGTATCCTGTGGCCCAGTCAAGCTGATACATAAAATTAACCATCACAAGACACATCTGAAGGATATGTTTGAGTTGCTCTGAACTGCGTGGTGTAAAACATCTCATCTGTCTTTCCTACAGAATATTCAGTAAAAATCAACACTTGGGCCTGTCATACTCCTCCTGGAGAATGAAAGAGGTACTGAGTCATGTTTAGTGATAGGTTCAAGGCTGTGACAGAACCTTGGGGTTAGCCCTAGGGACTTAATAAGGAAAAATTTTTAAAGAAGAAAATGTTAAAGCTCTTCACAGAAAAGACTGTTATTGACCTGGTGGTATTTTTCCCTCCTCCTTTTATGTAGGTATATATGTATATAAGTGTATATATAATAAAGTTGGAACTGCATTACATAAATAGGTTTCTATTCTACATTTTTTTACTGAACATTGACTCATGACTATTGGGGCACCTGAGTGGCTGGCTCTGTCGGTTAAGCATCTGCCTTTGGCTCAGGTCATGATCCCAGGGTCCTGGGATCAAGCCCCACACTGGAAATCCTGGCTCAGAGGGGAGCCTGCTTCTCCTTCTCCCTCTGCCCCTCCCCCTTGCTTGTGCGTGGGAGGCCCTGTGCATTCTCTCCCTCTATCTCAAATAAATAAGTTAAATTTTAAATAAATAAATCGTGACTACTGGATGATATCCATGCTAGAGTTCTTATAATAATAAAAAGTTAAAAACTGGGCACCTCAGTGGCTCAGTCGTAAAGTGTCTGCCTTTGGCTCAGGTCATGACCCCAGGGTCCTGGTATCGAGGCCCACATAGGGCTCCCTGCTCGGCGGGAGGCCTGTTCTTCCTCTCCCACTCTCCCTACTTGTGTTCCTTCTCTCTCTGTGTCTCTTTCTGTCAAATAAATAAATAAATAAATATTTTTTTTAAAAGTTGAAAACTGATAAATATATGTAATAGAGAAATAATTAAACTTTGGTATATCAGCACTGATGAAGTGTTATGCAACTACTAAATATCAGGTCTTGGAAGAATATTTAATATTATCCAATAGTCATGATTTATTTGTAGTTTGCATGGGCAGCTACAATTTCTTCCTTAGGATGCAGTTTAGGAAGTCAACAGGCAGGAAATTTTTTAAGATCCTTGATCCATTCTGCTATTTTGCCAAAACACCTTTCAGAATGGGTGATTTCCACTCTCACTAGCACAACAAAAAGATTATTTTACCTGTTTTTGTACTTTATACAAATGGAATTACAAGGTGTGTACTGTTTCGCTTCTGGCTCCTTTCCCACAGTATCCGTTTGTAAGATTCATTCATGTTGTCGCAGAGAATTGTAGATTGTTTCTTCTTACTGCTGATGGAATTCCATTCTGTGAATATATGACAATTTATTTATCCATAGGTGAGCATTTGGGATATATCCATATCCCATTTGGTACCACTATGAATAGTGCTGTGATGACATGTCTTTTGGAGAATGATATATGTCCACATTTGGAGAATGTCTTTTGGAGAATGATATATGTCTTTTGGAGAATGATATGTCTTTTGGAGAATGATATATGTCCACATTTCTACTGGATAGTTATGCAGGATTATATATTCATATATATTATATATTATATATTAATTTTTTTAGCTTTTGTAGATATTGTCAGTTTTCCAAAGTGGTCGTACCAATTTGTATCCCATCAGTCATTTGTAAGAGTTACAGTTGCTTCATATCTTTGCCAACATTTAGTATCATCGGTCTTTTCAATTTTAGCCATTCTGGTGGGTGTGTAATAGAATCTCTTTGTAGTTTTAATTAGAATTTTCCTGGTGACTGATATTGAGGTCCTTTTCCTATGTTTATTGGCCATTTAGGTGTATTCTTTTGCAAAGTATCTGTTCAAATCTTTGCTCTTTTTTCTGTTCAGTAAGTTGGATATATGCATTTAAATATTTTTGGTCAGTCAGTGGATTCCCTTTTTTCTCTGTCAGTAGTATCTTTGGATGGACAGAGTTTTCTATTTAAAATGGTCAGTTTATCTTTTTTTTTCTTTAATGGTTAATGCTTGTTGTGACTGCTTATATGCTCTTTGCCCATTTGAAGAACATGGAAGTTCTTCTTTCTTCTATGTGTTCTTTTATGTGTATGGTATGAGGGATGGGTCCAGATACATTTTATTCCCTACAGACAGTCAATTCACCCACCATCTTTTAATGGAAAGCACACTTTTTACCTTCTGCCTACAATATTTATTGCCTTTATCATAAATCAGGTGACCATATATACGTGGTTCTGTTTCTCCTGTCTGTTCCATTGGGTGACTGGTTTTGTGTTATTGAGCCAATATCACAATGTCTTAGTTACTTTACTATCTAATGGTGTTTAAGTCCTTCAGCTTATTTCTCAGATTGCCCTTCTTGCCCACTTTTACAACAGAATATTAGGGATTTTTTCTTATTGCTGTGTAAGAATCCCTTACTGGTGAAGCACATTAATCCTTGCCTGTTAAAAGTGTTATAAATATCTTCCCATTTGTCATTTGACTTTTGATTTTATTTATAGTTTCTCTTGTCATAGAGAAGTATTACATTCTTACAAAATGAAGTCTATTGACATTTTGTGATTTTTTTTTCCCCTCCAGTATGTTTATGATTACAAAGTTCATCCCCAATGCCAATGAAGTTTAAATGCAATGTTTATATTCACAATATGGAGCGTGTGGGGACAACATGAAAATAAATAGCTTTTCTATAATCAATAATCTTGCTTTCTTTTTAGAGTAGGAAGTTAAGGTTCAGGGAGGGTGAGAGGGTGAGAGAGCGTATGTGAATAGATGAACGTATTGCATATATTAGGAAATTCACACCTGCTCAAAATCAGGAGAATGAGAATTCTGAGAGTTTTTATTTCCTGAATTCCAGTCTCAAGGGTCAATTACCCCTAATAGAAAAAAAAAAAATGTCCCCTTGATTCCATCTGATGGCAATTGACCCAATCAACAGAGCGGATTGCTGTGTTGTGTTAGAACGGGTTAGTGAGCCTGTTGGTTTTAAAGACTGGAGCTGAGGCTGACGCCCAGCCAGAATCCCCCTGCTCCTTGAGTAATCAGCACTCAGGTAATGGAGAGCCTGCTAGGACAGAGTGTGTCCTTGTCTTCAGCAAGACTGTCATGTGGCTCACAGGAGGCTGCCTGGGAGGAATTGGCCAAATCAGAGAGGTTTATAAATATGCCTGACGAACATAGCAATGACAGCTCAGCTCACAGAATTCCCTGTGTTTGTGTCTGTTCTGGAAGCGCAGAGCGGGAAAAAAAGGTAATGTGGTTATTGGATTTCTTTTCAACAAAACAAAAGCCTTGTAGTGATTATTAAGAGGCAGAGTAGAAGCCCAAATGATGAGGCTGAAATATGGTTTGCATTCTAGCTTTATTTTGGTCCTGTGCTTGTTTTTTTCTCTTTGCAGGGGCAAAAAAAAAAGAAGCCATAAGACCCACCCCCCCACTCCCCCCACCCCAGCACTCTGCGTGTGTACTTAGTCCATGGACAAAGAGAGTTTTATGGGAAAGTTTGCTGTGTGCCAATGAAGTATTTTATTTTTCATCATTTTAAAAACAAAAACAAAAACATTAACTAAAACAAAATGTTTCATCTCCTCCCACCAAAAAAAAAAAAAGAAGAAGAAGAAGGAAAAGAAAACCCCACAGAGTTAATAGTGCTGCTCCCCTCAATATGGAAGTTTTCATAACTTAGTCCTTCCCCAAAATTAATGCAAGCACTGATTGCAGCTATAAAACATTGAAAACTTTGGCTTTTCAGCCACTTAATGTCCTGTTCAGATATACTTGGAAGAAAGCCACAAGGGATTGAAATCTTCTGAAAGACTGAAAGATGATTATCTCCTTTGGCTCTACTGTTCGACTCTACATCTCTAGCTTTCAGAAAAGCTAGAGTAAACCAGTTTAGATGGCGACCGCTTTTGTCCTTCAATTTATGTTAAAGTATGTTCATATATTTACATATGCTCTCCTATTTGAAATTAACTGCAATAAGGTTCAGCTTTGTAGACTGTTATTTTAATGGTGAAGAGGAAGCTCCATGGTCCTTAGCTGAGTCCCCCATCTCCTGTCTAAAACCTATTAAGTTCATACTGGAGTTTCACCTTTTAATGAGATTTTCCCAGGATACAATGCAAATACTCTCCAAAGTTAATACTAATCATTGCTACCTCAGCATGAATGACTTTACCCGGCTTACTCTCCAGGGCTGGTTTTGACAGGAAAGAGGTACAGGCTCTGCTGGGAGCAAAGCTCACATGAGGGGGCTGAGAAGGAAGCCGGAGGAGCAGGGAGAAGGCACAGAGCTCAGGCCACAACCAGAAAGAAGTTGCAGTGCAGGCTCACGTACTTCAAAAATACACCATTGTTTTATGCCTCCTTTCTCCTTCCAGAAAGATAAGTGATTTTCTTTTTACTAGGAGAAAGTTGGGGTAAGGATGGAAAACCCTGTATCAGAAAGGGAAAGACTCTGGAAGTGGGAGACACGGAGCCCTCTCCTGGCAAGAGACACACTCAGGGTCCCTTTAGACTGAGAAGTCCTGCAATGAAAGCCCAAGGCTCCCAGACCCTGTGTCAGGGCCTCCCCCTGGCTCAGCCACTCAGCTGTTAGCAATTCCTGGGCCTCAGTCTACCCGTCCGGTGTTTGGACCTCTGTGTTCTGATCCAGGTGAAGGCACACCCCACACACTTGCCCCACTGTCAGAGGAGTTTTCATAAACCTCCGTTTTTCACCTTTTCTGACTGATCGATGAACAATTGATTAGAAATCAGATCTTCCTGGAAAACAGAGATTACAAGATATTTATAAACTAGGATAAAGATGTTTAGTTAATCATTTCCTAAATAAGAGGAAAATATATTTGATATTCCCCTGAAACCAAAATAAATATTAATTAATGAAGAAACATTTCAAGTTTCTTTTCTCAAAACACCGAAGTCATGGTTTTTTTAAAGCTGAATTATGGACACAGAGTAACACACAAGTTGGCGTGTGGGTTCAAAAAGTCTTTGAGTCCCTCTAAAATACCGAGGTGAACACTATGCTTTGTGCATAGTAGGTAATCACTCAATAGTAATCAATTACCCATGTATATTGACTCTCTTTCCTCTTAGTCTGCTGCATGTTTCTGCAGTAAAATGAGACCATTACCAGAGCTCAGTTACGCACAGCATTCCCAGAGTCACAAATTCTCACCAGAGTCAAATCAAGCTAAAATAGAGAGGAGTATATGAACCTCTGGTGTTTTTGAGTTTTGACCTCTATAATTCTGTGACTACTGTTTGATTTCCTTTGGGCTCAGCCTGATTTATTTGAAGGCTTAGAACTGTGTTCACTTTTTAAAGAAGTATGGACAAAATAAATTAACCTTATTTTTTTTTAAAGATCTTATTTATTTATTTATTTATTTGACAGAAAGAGAGAGGGCATGCATGCACAAGCAGAGGGAAGGGCAGGTAGAGGGAGAGGTACCATAACGGGGCTTGATCCCAGAATCCCGGAATCATGACTTGAGCTAAAAGCAGACACTTAGCCCACTGAGCCACCCAGGTGCCCTGAAATAAATTAACTAAAAAAAAAAAAAAAAAATCCAAAATTCCTAGAGTACTTACTGGTTCTGAAGAAGCAAAATCAAAACTAAAACCCAAATAATGTTTTGAAGGAACTGTGGTGCTGTGAAGAGTAAATCTGACCCTAAGTCCTACCCAAGTTAGCAAAGAAAACATCTCCTTCTGCCTTCTCTGGAAGCATCCCTCTGTCCCCTAGTACTTCAAGGTAAAAACTCACACCAGGATATGAAGCTAGGGAGAAAGGAGAAAACAAAAAGTGGACACACTTATGCACCTCTTTGCCTACCTGAATATCATGGGTCCATATATAGTTCTTTATTGATGGAAATTTGACATCAGAATTCACTGGGGACATCTCCATGTTATAAAGATGGAAGGGGGGGCCTAGATTTGGTCTATGGGCCATAGTTCCCTGATCCTTGATTTAGACTATAATAATAATGATAAATATAATAATAATGAGTATTTATCGCATCCAATTATCACAGTGTCTCCCATGAGATAAGATAATACCCTTATCTAAGAATGATAATGAAATTAACAACTGGTGTGCATGAGTATCTCCATAGGTTTAGCATCTGACTTTCTATTTCAGGTGAGGTCGTGAGATGAAGCCCCGCCTTGGGATCCGCACTCAGTGGGGAGTCTGCTTGAGATTCTCTCTCTCCCTCTGTGCCTCCCGACCCCCACTTGCACTCACTGTCTCTCTAAAATAAATACATAGATAGGTAGATAGAAAATAATTGGTAACTGAGATGACCAATCAATTAGAACAAAGAATAGGTACATGGTGGTTGAAAACTGACCTTGTGATCATTCCATGTTACAGATTTGGGAACTGAGGCTTAGGATAAGCTAGTAAATTGTCTTAAGTTATACAAACAGTTCACAAAATAGAGCTGGGATTTTCTGACTCTAGAGCCCATCCTCTTAGCAACTCAATACATGCTTCTTTAAGCCAGAGGGACTATGTTTCAGTAGCAGACTTAAACCCCTACCAGTTGCCTAGCCAAAGCATGTCTGGGCAAGAGCAATCCACTCATAACACTTCCAAAAACATTAAAAAACACAGGTGAGTCACACTTTAAAACTATTTCAGTATGTTAATAGTTACATTGCAAATAACTTAAATCAGAAGGAAATGTGAACTCCTTTGACTACTCTTGAACTTGAATCCTTTCCCCTGTTCTATGCCTATGGCTTATCCCCACCATTCCTTGCCTGCTCAGGTCCCTGCTCAGGTCTCTGCTTGATGTCCCTTGATTGTGGGGTCTTCCTGACCTCCCACAGATTGGAAAGATAGCAACTCCTGCCCTGGGTTTTTTATCTCTCTTGCCTTGGTTTATGTTTCTCCATAGCACCTAACACCATGACACACCATGTTGTTTAAATTTATTTATTTTTTACCTCCTCCGGTTGGAATGAGAGCTCCACAAGGTAAGGACTTTGTCTTGTTGGCTGCTGTAGCTCAGCATGAAAGCACTTGCTGAATGACTGAATGAATACTGTTCACAGTAGAAAGGCTACATGGTACCATAGTAAAAACACTGGATTTAGAATCAGAAATGGGTTCGAATCCCACATCTACCACTTATACGTTGTGTAACATTGCACAAGCTAACCACTTGAAGCCTCAAAGGTCCTGAGATGGGAGCATGCTAGCAGGGCAGGGTGGCAGCGGTCCCTGCAGCACAGAGCAGGCAGAATGTGGTGGAAGGTGAAAGAGGTAAAGATTAAGGGGTTGGTTAGGTGGGTTTTGTGGATTATTTTAAGTACTTTGGGTTTTGCCATGAGTGAGAAGGGAAGCCCATTGGAGGATGTGACACAGAGGAAAAATGCTATCTGTTGTGACTTTTACAGGGTTTATTAAAAGGGCAGAGGCAACTACTAGAGTAATCCAAGTGAGAGACGATGGTAGCGTGGTCAGGTTAAATGCTAAATTAAGGTGGTGAAAGATTGTCAGATTCCAAATGGATTTTGAAGACCTAGCCAATGAGATTTGTTGATGGTTTGGGTGTGGAATGTGAGAGAAGGAAACAATCAGTGGGGACTCCAAAGATTTGGGGGAGGACTGTGGGAGCAGGTGTGGGGTGAGTAATCAGAAATCTGGTCTTGGTTCAGTTAAGTTTGAGAAGCTTATTAGACATCTAGGTAGAGATATCACATCAGGCTGTCAGTGGGACAGACAATTCAGGCATTCATGGAGGAGGTACAGACTAGAGATATAAATTGGAGTATTGTCAACAGATAAGTCAAAAGTTTCTGTCCTGGCTACTAATAAGAATCACCTAAGGATCTTTAAAAAACATTTTTTTAAATTATGGTAAAATGCACATAACATAAAATTTACCATTTTGATTATCTTAAAAAAAATACATGGGTTTCATTCTGGACCAATGGAATGAGAATTTCTTAGGGTAGTGACTGGGCACCTGTATTTTTAACAAATACACCAAGTGTTTAGAACTTGGGAACATGAGGAGAAACCATAAAGGAAAGAGGAAAGGAACAGCCTATGAAATAGGAGGAAACCAGACAAGTGGAAAATATATCCCCAAAGCCAAGTGCAAAAAGTATTTCCAGAAGACAGTAATAATAACTTCAGATACTACTGATAGGTCAGGTAAGATGAGGACTAAAGAAAAATCATCAAACTTAGCAAAATGTAGTTCTTCATTTTCCTTGACAACTCTTCTTAAGGTGTGTTAAAGAGAGATTTTTCTATTGCTAGGCACTATCATATTTATTTATATTAAAAATAGTGTCTAGTAGCTAAAAATAGCACCTTTTGACAGCAAAGCCCATTAGAAGTTCTCAATCCTGCTGTGTCTTGCTCATGCATCACCCATGACTCAATAGTCAGAACAAGGTCAGTGATGATTTGGTCCCAGACTGAGCCTCCTGCAGATGATGTAGAACTATGCGGGACCTCCTCTCTGAAATGGAATGAAAAGGATCTTTCAACTTGATTACCAAGGAGATGGGATATTAAACTCACCCAGTCATTCCTAGGAACCAACCAAAGTGAGGCAGAGAGGACTACTTATAAAAGGACAGACAAGAATAGTCACTGAGAAAACAGAACTTTCTCTTTTTTTATTTGAGAAAATGTACTCATCTCTTCCCTGAAACACCAAACAAATGTTTAACTTAAACAATGATTTAAAGCTTAATAAATTTGAGCTTTACCAGACCCTGAAACAGGAAATTCAAAGACTTAATCCATCCATTGAGAAAGATCTGCTGCTCAAGTTCATGTCCATGTCTTCTAGATGTTTCCTCCTACACTCCAGAGTTAATTCCTTCTTGCCGACCCTGAATATGCCCTCAATTTACTCATGAATCTGGTTGGAGTCATCCACTGCTTACCAAAAGTCATTCTCCAATCTACGCTAAGGAGTTAATGCTTTTCCCCAACTTCACCACCTTCTCAAGAGAGAGAAGCTCTGATGAGGAGCAAGGATAAAATCAAGGATATATGTAGAACATAGTGTGTGGGCCATATTAGGAATGATGTCAAAATTCTTGTCCTCTTTGTTACTCACTCACTTCTTCCTCCAGATTGTGTATCTAGAACTGAAACCCAACAGTGCTTCCTGTCTCTAGAGCAGGATTCAGTAGAAGACATACAGTTCTCTATAGGTCCAAGAGGTCTTCGAGTCCATGTTGTCCTACCCAATTCATCAGAACAGAAGACAGATTGGGACCTAAGGCTGAAACTTTAGTAACTAATAAAGCAGGAATTTTCCTAGAGCAGATGTTCTCAATCTGGGGGCTATATCTGTGGTGTGTCTCCAAAATTCTTATGTTGAAACCCTAATCCCTAGTGTGATGGTATTTGGAGGTAGGGCCTTTGGCAGGTAATTAGAATCAGAATAAGTCATGAGAGCAGAGCCATTGTGATTCGACTAATGCCCTTGTAAGAAAAAACACAAGAGAAGCACATACCCCCCCACCTCCCCCCAACCAGTATGAGGTCACAGAAAGATGGTGGCCATCTGCAAATAGGAAGAAGGCCCTTACCAGACACCCAATTCTGTTAGCACATTCATCTTAGACTTTCCAGTCTCCAGAACTGTGAAGAAATAAATTTTTGTTGTTTAAGCCACCCAGTCTATGGGATTTTGTAAGAGCAGCTCAAGCTAAGACACTGTGGATACCTTGGATGGTTCAAGGGACTGACACACCCTCAGAAATTAACATTTTTCAGAAAAGGGTCCATAATTCTCCTCAGAGATTCAAAAGACTAAATCTGTGACCCCCAAGAGATTAAAGACCACTGACTTCGAGTGACTCTTATGTTTTACCCTGTAGGATTACAGAAAACTTCTGGATTAGGAACCCCAGTCTTGGCCTTCATTCCTACTTGAAAAAAGGACCAATATCTTGTAGGAGTACCTACAAATATGAAATAAGAAAGATTCAAGAGGATATACACATATTCTTTGTCCAATATTGTTAATGCCCATCCACCTGAGAAAGTTTATTATTTACAATAATTGTCAGAGTGAGAGAGAGAGAGCACAAAGCAGGGAGACCATCAGGCAGAGGGAGAAGCAGGCTCCCAACCGAGCAAGGAGCCCAACGCAGAACTCAATCCCAGGACGCCAGGATCATGACCTGAGCCGAAGGCTGCAGACATCTAACCAACCAAGCCACCCAGGCGTCCCTCCCTATAAGCTTTTCTTTTCTTTTTTCTTTTTTTTTTTTAAGATTTTTATTTATTTATTTGACAGAGATCACAAGTAGGCAGAGAGGCAGACAGAGAGAGAGAAGGAAGCAGACTCCTTGCTGAGCAGAGAGCCTGATTCGGGGCTCAATCCCAGGACCCTGAGATCATGACCTGAGCCAAAGGCAGAGGCTTAACCCACTGAGCCACCCAGGCGCCCCCCCTAAGCTTTTAATAATATCAACCTCAGATTCTAAGGAAGCTAAGTTATTGGGCCTCACCTTATCCCTGCTTCCCTCCTCCTCCCACACCAGCCCCGTATTATTTGACTCTGTATTCCAAAGCCAAATATAGGGGTTTTTTGGTGGTTAATAGTGATTAATTTTCTATTCCACAGAGCCTATCCATAGAGCAGGAAATGCAACTTTGGAGCAAGAAGTAGCCTTTTTTGCACTGCATGGACTGTACAGCAAGGGTCGGGGGACCAGAATGAGTATTATTGCAGCACTGAGAAAAAAGCTTTTCAGAAAAGGAGATCAAGAAAAGTATGACTCATCATGGATGAACCTTGAAAACATTATGCTAAATGAAAGAAACCAAACACAAAAGGCCACATTTTGTATGATTCTATTTACATGAAATGTGGAGAACAGGCAAATCCTATTTGAATCCTATCCTCATAGAAACAGAAAATAGATTAGTGGTTGCCAGAGGCTAAGGAAGGGGGATAGGGAGTGACTGCTAATGGGGATGGGGTTTCTTTTTGGGGTGATGAAAATGTTTTGAAATTAAATCATGGTGATGGTTTTTGTAAAACTTCGCAAATAGACTAAAAAACCAATGAGTTGTGCACTTTAAAAGTGGATTTTATGATATGTTAATTATATCTTAATTTCTAAAAGAAGAGGAAAGAAAAGATGTGACTCAGAAAGAATTCTTCACAACTATGGCTTGATCCCTTATTTGGCAATTAGTTTGGGGGCATAGTCCTGAGATATTTCTCATGTGTGGAGTTCTATGCTTTTATCCTCTCCCCCACCCCAATGGAGATCTTTTTATTGCTTTTTCTGTTTAGAAAAGCAATACATGTGCATTTTTTTAAAAAATTCTGAAAATACAGGAGGACATAGAGAATAAAATAACTTGGGAAAAAAGCACCACCCAGAGAAGGTCACTATTAACATTTTGGTGTACATTTTTCCAGATTATTTTTCTATGCATATGTAACAGGGAAAATATTTTAGAACTGTATTAATGTGTTTTGCTCTTGTGCACTTCCTTGTATGTCAGCACCCATCATTGTGTACCAAGCATCCTCTTGCCCTAAACCACTGGATTCTTACAGCAGGAATGCAAAGAGTGGAAGAGTCGATGTTCAGTTGGCTTCTAAAATAAGATTTTTGATTAGACATGAAGAGTTTTGAAAAGCCCAATGTTGAGAACAGGCAAGATTTTTTAAAAAATGCTTTGATTTCTCACCAACCTAAGAGAAACAGACAGGAGCAGGGAAAACTCCAAAGATGAGGGACATTCACTGGGGGGAGGGGGACGACTTTGGTTGGAGGATAATGGGGTTTGAGATAATGGGGTGGAAAGAAGGACCTGGGAGAAGGGGAGGTAGACAGGTGTATTCTGACGCATACTCTCTGGACTGAATTCTTGGAAGAGAAAGTGTGTTGGGCAAATCAACGGGTAAGCTAAAGGCCAAGGAGACTTTGCCCTGCCCGCCCAAAGAAACTTAGGAGACTTCCCCTCAGGGTGATCCTGCGCAAGCGTGGGTCGGGGTAGAGCTAGAGCAGAATAGTGGGTTGTGGCTGGATAGATGAGACGGGTAGCAGTCCCAAACTGGTCTTGGCTCCACTGTAACCTAGAAGGGACCCCTCCAGGGGGAAATCTAAAACTTACCCCAGCATTAGTTGGGGAGCAGCCAGTGTGCCTTGCCCAGACCGGTGCCCGCCAGCTCCTCCACTAGGGGAGGAGGAGAAAGAGCCTTGTGAAGAGAATTGGACTTTGAATTGATGAATATTTACCCGATAGAGACCACTTTAAATCAAAATAGGCTGTTAAACCTGGAGAGACTATTTAATCTGGAGGAGACTGAGATAACTTTAATTGGAAGGGTGGGAGTGTGTGAGAAGATTAGACGAGTTAAGAAAAGTAAAGAAGCCACCCGCCCCTGCTTCTGAGCAGTGTCCTCACTCTACATGTTATATTTTAAGCAAATGAAATACATGAAAATGAATAAAAATTTTTAAGTATTGCTAGCATACACGTTTTTGTAACCTGATGTTTTTCACCCAATGATATCATTTATTATTATTATTATTCTGTTTCACCTATGTGTTCTTTTCCTCCAGCTAGGCTATAACTATTTTGAGGACAAGGACAGTGTTCTTTATTTCTTGGTGTCTACCTCAGTGCTGAGCACAAAGCAAACACTCCATGTCACTGCCACCTCAAAATTTCTAGTTCTTTGCCTATATACATGCAATGTAGAGAAGTCTTGAGGCGAGCCGATAGTTTGGAGCAAAGGGCCCGTGGAAAGAGCCCTGCATGAATACCTGAGTTCTCATCCTGATCAGCCGCTGACTGCAAAGTCAGTTTGCCTTTTGCCCTCACTTTCTCTGCTTTTCTCACTTTCTCAGAGTTAATGCCTTCACTACCTCAGGTGTATGTGTGAGACTCAAATAAGTAAATGAACATGAAATCACCAGGAGGAGAATGCCAAATGATAAACCCAAATCTCATTATACCAGTGACCCCAGACTAGAATATCACAGTGCTGGAGATTAGGCTCTCTCCCGGGGTGCCCTGCTTGCCCAACATTCCTACAAATCCATGGCTAGACCACCCCCACCCCCACCCCCACGGTCAGCTCTCTCTGACTGTGGCAGCCAGACTGGAGTCAATGATCTCCCAGTAAATGCTTGTTTTTAAAGAACAACTGAAAGATTTTTACTTAGCTGACTTGTGACTGTTTCCTGAACACGCACGGAAAAAGGGTATTTAGAGACAGGAAAACAATAAGGGCATTTTTCATTCTAACAGTGATTAGGGATCGTTAATCCTTTCCACTTTACCAATTAGCAGGTCTTACAGGTCCTGACTGAAAACAAACAAATAAAGGTATTTCCTCCACATACCAATAGTCTTGACTTAAGGTATAAGCAGTGATGTAAGCCAGGACATCACCAGGCAAGGAACTGCACCTTGATTTTTTAACCTGGAAGTCTCTGGTATCATGCTCTGTGACAGAATATGGCTCTGCATCTCATTAAAACCCACAGCTTGTCTCCAGTGGTTTCAGAGTCAAAAGCAAGCATGATCCTAAATAATGCTGTGGGTTTGTTTTTTTTTAAATCTTATTCCAATTTAAGTATCATTCACTATTTAAATAAATCTCTGGGGTGCCTCAGTAGCTCAGTGGGTTAAGCATCCAACTCTTGATTTTGGCTGAGGTCATGGTCTCAGGGTCATGAGAATGAGCCCTGCGTCAGGCTCTGCCCTGGGCATGGAGCCTGCTTAAGATTCTCTGTCCCTCTCCTTCTGTCCCTCACTCTACCCCCTCAAAATAAATAAACAAACATAAATAAATAAATCTCTGAGAACTCCCTTCTTGAAAAGTAAGAATTATTCATTCGTTTAGGAAACATTAAATGAGAATTTGATGTATGCCAGGAGGTGTGCTAGGCACTGGGATGCAAAAATGAATCAAGCTCAGTTTAGTAGCAGAAACAGATTTGTCAAACAAGTAATTGCTCTACAGTGTAGTAAGTACAATCAAAGATGTTCACTGGCCCAGAGGAAAAAGGACCCAGCACCCAAGGTTGGGTTCTTGAAACCGGCCCTTGAGCTGGATGTTTTCATTCATGCACTCATGTCAGAAATACTTACTATGCTCTCTTTGTTTCGGGCATTGGGTAATAGGAATACAGTAGTGAATGAAAGAGATGAAAATCCCTATCCCCATGAACTGACATTATTGTGTAGACAATAATGAAGACAAGTAAATACGTGATGTTTTTATCTAACTAACGAAAAGAGCTAAGGAAGTAAAATTAAACCATAAACGCAGATTTGAAATTGTAGATGAGAAGGCCATGGAAGGTCTCACTGAGAAGGTGATGCTTAATATCTAAAGAATGAGATATCCAAGTCTTAATGGCTATGGAGATTCCGCAGGACAATATGGCAGAAGGAACAGCAAGCACACAGGCCCTGAAGTACAAAAGAGCCTAGAGGAAGTTGAGGAAGAGCAAGGTCAGTGTCCCTACTAAGGTAGAGTGAGTGAGGCAAAGAGTAGTGGGAAATGAGATTGAGAGGCAACAGATGAGAAGGGGGCGGGGGGCGGGGCAGACTTTGGACAGGAAGTCATGGGAAGGATCTGAGAGCAAGAGAGTGACTTGATCTGAGAAGCTGACCCTGCATGAAATGTTCTTGGGGGCAAAAGCAGCAAGAAGAGCTGGGAGGTCATTGCAGTGGTCCAGGTGAAAGATTCTGGTTTGGACCAGGGTGATGGCAATGGGAATGGTGAGATACAGTCAATTCTGGGTACATTTTGTAGGAAGAGCCCATACAATTTGCTGATAGATTGAATGTGAGACAAAGGAATCAAAAAAGCACCAAAGTTTTTGGCATGACCAACTGCAAATGTGGCATTGCCATCAACTGAAATGGGGCAGACTGAGAGGAGCTGGTTTAGGGGGACAGAGCTAGAATTCAACTTTGAACATGTTAGGTTGAGATGTTTATGATATCAACCAGAGAGATCAAATAGCCAGTTGTATGTTTAGGTCTGGAGCTCAAGGCAGAATTCGGACAGGGAGACGTAAACTTGGGCACCACCGGCACATAGGCCATGAGCTTAGATAAAATCACCTTGAGAGAATGAGGATATGAAGAGAACAAAGAGGAAGAAAGAAAGAAAAGAAGGGCATCCCAGACAGAGAGGAAGACATGTGAGGGCAAGAAGGTAAGGACAGAAATGAATTTGGTTGAGCTAGAACAGGAGTTGACAAACCTTTCTGTAAAGAGCTGGATAAATATTTTAGACTCTGTGGATCATACTATCTCTTGTAACAACTCCATTCTGCTGTCACAGCATGAGAGCAGCTATAGACAATACCGAATTGAATTGAGAGTGGCTGTGTTCAAATGAAAATTTATTTATGGACAGTGGAAGTTGAATTTAACATAATATTCACATGTCACAAAGTATTAGTCATCTTTTGATTCTTTTCACTCACTTAAATATGTAAAAATCATCCTTAGCTCACAAGTCATGCAAAAACAGGCAGCAGGCCAGATTTAGTCCACAAGCTATAGTTTGCCAATTTCTAAGCTAGAAGTATATAGCATGCAACCAGGGAGCAGTGGAAAATAAAATTGCAGAAGTAGTCCGAGTTTACGTCATGGATTAGAAATATTGGTATAAAGTGACTGGTACATGGAATGCACTCAATAAATAGATATCATTATTGATTTGATGTGTCATAGAAAGGGAACTAGAAGGCAACTTTAAGGAAGTGAGATTTATAGTCAAAACTGAGACCTACAATCACAAGATTTAGCAACAGTTAAACCAAGAGAAGGAAGAGGATGAATGAGGCCTTTGCTGAAATAAGATTGGGGATGACCAGAGGGGGCCCCAAAGGCATCAGCAAGACATCCTTGGTGTCGTTACTAGAAATGCATACATGGATGACAAGATGTAATGGTGCTTTAATTTTACAAAACAGATGTGGAAATTCATTGTGGTTGCAGGCATGACTCATTTGCAGTCCATGAATTAAGATCTTAAATCGTTAATACAAAAGATGCTTCAGAGCAAATGAACCATATTTTTGTGATAGAGGAGCTTCTTTAATTCTATGCAAGCTTATCAAACCAGAGATAAACATGGTGTACCAGTGTTTGTGTTTAAAGTGGTCCCATTCTGCTCAGAATCACCAGAGAGAATGTAGGCTGAGTAGTAAAATGGACTACCAGTCCTCCCCTCTAAACTGCATCCCTACTAGCAGAAGTTTTCTTGTTCTGATGCTTCCTAATTGGGTGAATTTAGCCCAAACCCCCAACTTTACTGGGCCTCACTCTTATCTTTTGTAAAAAATGAAACTAATAATATATTTACTCATTTGAAAGCTGGAGAACAAATTTATCACCTTTTGGAATTTTTAGTTAATTTGAATCACTATTAAAATTTTGAAGCATTTTTTTGTCTTTCTAGAATTATAACTTTTTGCCTGCCACAAAATTTCAACTGTCAGCTTGCCATAAAAATAACCTGAATGGGGGCACCTGGGTCGCTCAGTCGGTTAAGCGTCTGACTCTTGGTTTTGGCTGTGGTCGTGATATCCAGGGTCCCAATGTCCCAGTAGTGATGTCTGGGTCAGGAGATGGAGCCCTGCATCCAGCTCTACACACAGAAGGCATCTGCCTCCTCTCTCCTTCTCCATTTGCCCCTCTCCCCGTGAAACAAATAAATAAATCTTTTTAAAAAGACTTTATTTATTTATTTGAGAGAGAGCGCACAAGAGGGTGGAGGGTCAGAGGGAGAAGCAGAGTCCCCACTGAACAGGAAGCCTAATGTGGGGACTCAGTCCTGGGACTCTGGGATCATGACCCGAGCCAAAGGCAGTCCTTTAACCGACTGAGCCACCCAGTTGCCTAAATAAATCCTTTAAAAAAAAAAAATAACCTGAACATCCAGAAATGTATTACTATTATGGAACAGACATTCTTCTTCTTCGGTAAACAAAACAAAGCTTCACAGTCAACCAACAATATGTGATTGCGATTCTTGAGGATGTGCTTTAGGAACTGTTTGTTGAATACTTAAAAATAAAAATCAGTGTTCCATTTTTAAAGAACAGCTGGCTGTGACTCCTCGGCCGTTTTTGCTTTATGGTCCCTTCTGATTCTTAGCTGTAATTAATTTACTGGAAAGATTTTACAGGACTGAATTAACAAAGCAAACACGCAGTTGTACAATAAAAGTCGGTGTTGTTATTCTTCATGTCTCTGTATTTTGAAAAACCATCACTGTTTCTCAAAGAGGCTATCAGATACAGATCAAATTATATTACATGGCAACAGTAAAGCTCCTTTAACCACAATAAAAACATTCTCAAGGATCATCTTATGCCCTGCAAATGAAGTTTCAGGAATATTTGACAAAATAAAAATTCCAGTCTAACAAGGGATTGTCCCTTAAAAATTGTTTAGCA
The DNA here is from genome assembly GCF_002288905.1 of Enhydra lutris kenyoni. Lineage (NCBI taxonomy): Eukaryota > Metazoa > Chordata > Mammalia > Carnivora > Mustelidae > Enhydra > Enhydra lutris. The sequence goes on along the minus strand of NW_019154102.1, from coordinate 829,013 downwards.
AGGAGCAAGAGCTATGATAAATTAACACATGGTAGTGGAACATTTCCTGCCTGTGGCTTCAGTTCTCATATTTCTGTCTTGCTCTTCACAATATTATTGTTGTGATGGGGGAAAGGTGCCTGTTAATGATTTCTGCGCCTGTTGTTTTGCCCACATTCTCCAGAAAGTTCTTTCAAGACCGTTCTTTGGAATCAGGCTTTGCGTACACACTCCAAATGAAAGTTGGACATTTGCCAGTGAATTCAATGTCAGTGTCAACTGTCTGGGTCCAGAAACCCTTCTGTGAAAGGACTAGAGTTGTGGGTCCTAATTCTGGCACTGTCACTTACTAGTATTGTGTCCCTTGACCAAATGAGCTTTTGTTTCATTATCTGTAAAATGAGAATAATAAAAACTGCCCTGCCTATTTCTCAGTGTTGTTGTGAAGAACAAATAAAATACTGCATGTAGAGGTGCTTTTAAACAAGTGGGAAGTAAATGTCAAGTCTTTTTTTAATTGTGGTAAAATATACATATAAATTTTGCCACTTTAACCAATTTAGGTGTCCAGTTCAGTGGCGATTAAGTATATTCACATTGTTGTACAATCATCACCGCCATCCATTTCCGGAACTTTCCCATCCTCCCCAACTGAAACACTACCCAGTCAACACTAAGTCCCTATTCCTCCTTCTCCCCAGTCCTTGGCAACCACCATTCTAACTTTCTGCCTCTACAAATCTGACTACTCTCAGTACCTCATATAAGTGGATCACACAATATTTGTCCTGTTTGTGACTGGCTTATTTTACTTAGTATAACATTTTCAAGGTTCATCCAAGTTGTAACATACATCAAAATTTCCTTTCTGTGTAAAACTGGATAATATTCCATTGTATATATAAGTCCTATTTCATCTGTCTGTTCATTACTAGACAGTTGGGTTGTTTACCCACTTTGGCTACTGTGAATAATGCTGCTGTGAACATTAGTGTACAAGTACCTGTTTGAGTCCCCACTTTCAATTCTTTTGGGTAGACACCATGTTGTGGAATTCCTGGTTCATATGGTAATTCCATGTTTAATTTTTTGAGGAACTTCCTTACTGTTTTCTAAAAGGCTTTGCCATTTTACATTTCTGCCCATAGTACACAAGGGTTCCAATTTCTCCCACATCCTCACAACACTTGTTTTATATATATAATATTATGTACACGTACACACAGACACACACACACACACACACACACATATATATATACATACATATATAAGTCATCATAATGGTTATGAAGTAGTATCTCACTATGGTTATGATTTTCATTTCCCCAATAATTCATGATGCTGAACATCTTTTCATAAGCTATTGGCCATTTGTTTATCTTTGGAGAAGTATCTGTTCAACTCCTTTGCCCATTTTTAATTGGGTTGTTTGGTTTTGTTGTTATTGAGTTGTAAGCATTCTTTATATATTCTGGTTGTTAACCCCTTGTCAGATATATGGTTTGCAAATATTTTCTCCCATTTCATGAATTGCCAAATTTATGTACCAGAACCTATAAAAAATATGCTCAATCCTTCACCATGGAACTTTAGGAACACTCTCCCAAACAAAGTTTCTCAATATAGACATGATACCATAGTTTAAAGACCAGATGAGAAATTTTCATGGTATGGGGGTGGGGCACCTGGGTGACTCAGTCAGTTGGATGTCTGCCTTCAGCTCAGGTCATGATCTCAGGATCCTGGGATCTAGTCCAGCATCAGGCTCTCTGCTCTGTGGGAGTCTGCTTCTCCCTCTGTGCTCGCCTCCCCCCCTCTCAAATAAGTAAATAAAAATCTTTTTTTAAAAAAGAAATTTTCAGTGGCAAAGTTTTTTCTTTTGATTTAAGTAGTAAGAAAAAAAACTTCAAATTTCCCCTACACACAACCTATCTCAGTAAGATATTTAATATAGCAGTAAGTTGGAAAGTGTTTTTCTTTACCTGTTTATATAATAATTAGGTAGATTAAAAGATTTGACAACAAAAAGCTAAAGCTATATATGCCTGAGGGGAGAAAATAGAGATACTTTTTAAAAAATAACGTTTCCTGTTTGTGCCTTGCCATTCACCATCCACAAAGGAAAAATGAACAAGACATATCCTAGCAGAGAATAACCACCCTCTTCACAGGCAAACTGTTAAATTGCATAGGTGGAAATAACATTAAAAAAATACTGAATACCTGCCAGTCTTTCATTCAATCATTTATTTTATGAACTTTTTATTTGGCTCTCTGTTAGGCACTGGAGCGCAGAAATTAATGGACACAGTTCCTGCCTTCAAGAAGCTCTCACTCCAGATGGGTGGGGGATGACCAAATAAACAGTTAATTACAGTACAATATGGTGAGTACCACAGAGCTCTGAGGAGTGTTTCCATTGTGGATAATTCACAGCTGATGTCTGTGAGGAGTATCTCAGAAGTATCAAGTCTATTGCTAACACGTAGGGGCTTATGAAAGCCATTATAAATATAAAACCTTATGAAATGTTAATTACTGCTATTACATACTTGGTATTCTTTTATTACTAATAGGTAGGGTATATAAACCACAGAGCATTTTGCATCTAAAAAATTTTTAAATATTGTTTTCACCATCAAAACAATACATTCTTCTTATAGAGAGTGCAAGCAATACAGAACTCACCAGAGTTAACTGTCTTTAACAGTTCACTATGTTCTAGTTCATCTAAAATAGTATCCTAAATTCAAAGGTGCTAAAAAGTGGAGAGAACAAAAGGATTTTAGTAAGTACTTGAAGTCTTAGGTCTATGTGAGCAGAAGGCAGAGGCACCAAGGCAATCCTGAACAAACCGTATGGGAGAATTTGCAAGAAATCTGGCTTGCATGATTGAAAAAGGATTATATGCATTTACATTCTAATGTTTTATACTTCCAGGTGCTGTATATTAGTCTAAAAATGTGTGTTGCATTCCCCCAAATCCCTGGCTCTTAGAAGATGCTCCCAATGTTTATGTTTCCAGAGCTGTACTTAGGACCTTATGAATAGGTTAAGGAATATGATCATCACCGTTCAGAAGATTTATTTTGTATTACTCAAGTGAACCTTTGCCTGGTAGGAGATAAATCTCCGGTTTCTGAAACATTAGTCAATAAGTATATATTGGTCCCACATGGATGGATATGAAGAAGCAGGTGACTTTTTTTTTCATGCCTTGTCCCGTATTTATTTTCCTTTCTAAAATCCGAAGGGCGTTAGGGAATGAAAAATGTGGAGATGCAACCTGTCCAACTGTCAGGTCTCTTTGTTTTAGAAACATTAAGGAGACAGCACGATGTAACATAGTATAAGAGGAAAACTTGTAGATGGAGAATGAGGTTCTACTCTTAGCTCTACCACTAATTAGATGTGTAATTTTAGATAAATCACTTAACCTCCCTAGACCTCTGTTTCTCATCCCTAATTGCTCTATCTAGTTCATAGGTTATTGTGAAGATCAAAAGAAATCATAAATGTGGAAGCACTCCAAATAATGTAGTATGTGCATATTATAAGGTATCATTAACACACACATATATCATTGGTCTGCAATGCCACTCTGAGGCTCAGGCAAGAGGAGCCCTTGTCCTGAGCCCTGTACTTCACAAACACAAAACAAACACAAACAAACACAAACACATTCAACTCTATCAAATATCTCTCAGCATGTTCCTAGTATGGCCTCAACTCTGACAATAGCAACAATGTTCTTTGGAGTGATTCAAAGATTACATACAGTACTCTCTGGATCTGCCCCAAATGGGATCAGATCATCTTGATCAAACACATATCAAATCTGACCTCAAAGACATTCTGGTTCACAATGGAGATGCCATTTAAATGAGAAGTAAGATTTAATTTAGACAAGATGGTGAGCTGCACTAGGATAGTTAACTAAAACAATAGAAGATTCTCAAATAAATAAGGAATTGTGGTCTGTGGTGGAAAATATTTTTTATTTTGTGCTAACGACAGTTATTTGGTATGGGCTATTGCTTGCTATTAATGATGTTAGCAGAAACTTATATAAGAAATAGATCTAAGCTTGCCTATTTTACTTTTTAAATAATTTAAAATACTTTTTAAATTTTTAGAGAAAATGATTTTTCTAAATATAAATATGCTAAATGAGACTAGCACAACAAAAATGATATTCCAATAAAATGACAGAAAATTGGAAGAAGGAAATAAACAGGTTTGTATAATTATTGAATTATTTGTATACAACTAGGTATCTATATATTACATACCTACATCTGGAGAGATATGTGCTATTTTCTTTTATAGGTATATATAATATTTATATGTCATATATATATTATATTATCGGCAGAGGTATGGTCCCCTATGAAGAGAGATTTGAACAAATTGAACCACATATTTTTCTTTTTGTTTTTCTTTATATCTCAGCATGGAAAAAGTTGAAAGAAGATTTAACACTGTATGGATATAGATAGTGCGTATAGGCTGGTGGGAAAAAGTACAGGTGATAGAATTTTTATGAAAAAATTAAAATTTTATTGTGTTTTCTGTGATAATGATCATTAGAGCAACCCCATTAAAATCTTTGAACATGATATGTAAAATTTGCAGTTCATTTCCAATATGAGTATTGATTTAGAAATTTTATTGACAATTCTAGTTGCTACTGACTCAGCAAAACTAAACTTTTACGATTCTATCAAAGCAAAATTTTTAAAAATTTTTATTTATTTATTTATTTGACAGAGAGAAAGAGAGCACAAACAGGGGGAGTGACAGACGGAGGCAGAGGGAGAAGCAGGCTCCCCATGGAGCAGGGAGCCCAATGTGGGGCTCAATCCCAGGCGCCTGGGATCATGACCCATGCTGGAGGCAGGTGCTTAACTGACTGAATCACCCAGGCACCCCTCAAAGCAAATTTTTAAAACATCTAATATTAAAGAATTACTTTCTTCATATGAAAATAGTATTAAGGTGAATTTTTTAAAAAGATTTTATTTATTTATTTGACACAGAGAGAGAGCACAAGTAGGCAGAGAGTCAGGCAGAGAGGGGTGGGGAGCAGGTTCCCCACTGAGCAGAGAGCCCAATGTGGGGCTCGATCCCAGGACCCCAAGATCATGTCCTGAGCTGAAGGCAGAGGCTTAATCCACTGAGCCACCCAGGCGCCCCTTAAGGTGAATTTTTTAAGAGGTCCTTTCTTCTAGAGATGCATATTGATATATTCATGTTTAAAATGGTAGGATATCTGGGATTTGCTTCAAAATAATTGGATCTAAAGAGTTGGGGAGTGTAGATGAGGCAAGACTGACTAAGTGAATAATTATTGAGGCCGGATGACAGTTACAATATATTTACATTTGTAAATGTTTATATGGAAAAGCTTTTAAATTTCCATAATAAAAAGTTAAGCAAAAAGCTAAAAAGTACATTGATTTAGAAAACGTTTTGTTATTGGTGTCAATGAACTCAAATTATGTGGATTATAGCATTATAATTAGGGTTTTCCTGGAAAAAAGCACAAAATAAATATGTGGTAATTTATGACTTATATACATCTTTATCTTATTACTCATCCAAGCATCACAAGCCCATCAACAAAATACCCAAATGTGTAATAATAATTAAGTCCAGTGATTTTTGCTGTTTAGCTCAATATTAAACCACTCATATAAAAACCGTTGCTTTATACATTAAAAAATCTTTTTTGTCATAATAAAGGTATATTTGTCAAGAAAGGTGGATAGAACACATTTATTTAATTTTTTTTTTTAAACCTTGATATACAACTTAATGATCTGGACCTATCGTATATAGCCCTCTACTTGCACTCTTGTCCTGGGTACTGCAAATGTTAGGGAGAAGCATGCTCTCAGAATTTCCATTTTATTCTTTAACAACTAAGATGGTTTGGCAGGGAATACCTAGAAAATGCTTTCTTTTTTCAACTTATAATTGTCTTCCTCTATATATTTTAGGAAAATACTGTGTATTTTTGCTCGATATCATCAATGGGGCTCAGATATCTCTGAATGTTCCACCCAAGGCAGGAACCATGTGTGTTCATGATATGTTGACAGTCTGCCCCCTCCACAACAGTCTTGCCTCCTTAGCAAGAATAGATGAGATCAAGTTACAGTCAGTTCAGGGAAGATCTTAGGGGTAGTTTGAGATAACTGGTCATCCATATGGAAAAGTTCTGGAGAGTTCTGTTCATAACCCTAGCCTCTTATTCAATACAAATGGCTTTAGGAGGATTTGTGCAGAGGGAAAGTTTATGATCCCTATCTTTTATATGATAGAGACATTTAGCTTCATATTTTCTTAGCTTCTAATTCCCAAATGAGGCAATGTAAAGGGGAGAGGGGGGTTAAGATAATTATCCAGACAACAATTAATCCAGATGACCAACTAACAATTAGTTTGTTTTGTCTAAATTATTTATATATTACTACTCAAAAGTCCCCTTTCTGCTTGAATTAGCTGTGTGACAGCTCCAGTCTCCACATACTGCAGTATTGGACTAAAAAAAAAAAAACAACAACAACTTGTTATCTCCAGTGAAGTATGTTCATTCCATAGCTCTCCAATTCTAAGACACTTTTGATTATAGGATTGACCAAAAATGTAGTAACCACTTTTTTAGGAGATAAAAGAAAAAGACTGTAAAACTGATTCTAATCTTAAAAACACCAAAATGTGTATGTTGGGGGGCGGATGGAAGAGTCTGTCTTAGAATTGAGAAAGCACTAATACTATTTTTTTTGAAGTGTACTTTAGGATAAGAAAGCTATTATAACTCTAATGGGAGGCCTTGGGCAATGAAGGGAGTCAGAGAAAGGTGTACAGATGGGTCATTATGTAGGAACAGCATGGTGGCCCTCTGCTCTTGTCAGAAAGGCATGAGAGTGTGAGAACCCTGGCAGGAAGGAAGAGTAGGGAGAAGAGGCTTGAAAGCAGTTATGGGTCATGCAGGAATTGTGCGTAAAGACACACTACGTTACATTACATACATTAGGAAACTTGCCTGTGTCTGATTCTGCCTCCAGATAATCCTAAATAATCCGAAGCCAACAAGGAGTTATCAAGGTGAGCCCTCAGTTCTGTAACTTTTTCCCTTAGGTTCTTATCAAAACCTAACCACCAGGCAAAGTACAAGACCTTTCCGCTAGCGTGCTTGAGAGACGGAGCTGAGAGTTCTATCGCCTGGAACATAAAAAATTATTTTTAATCTCATTTTAGTGTAATGTTAAAATATTTTTAATTCAGTATGCTAAGAAATGCAGAATGTTTTGAGACTAAATACCAGAGGGTATAGTCATTAGGTGTTACTGTGTTTACCCAATAATTGGCTCCTTTCCTATAATGGATGAATCTCTGTTTCAAAATGGAAAAGTAAATTAAACAGTAAACAAATTCCTTACATAAAGGTCATATGAGCTCTTTGTAACCAGAGTGAGGTATTTCAGTAAGATTACTGAGTACCTGGTATTTTGTTCAGGTGGCTTGCTTCACTCTGTAAATGCCAATAACTAGTGTTTAGGAGTCTGAACTATTATAATGGTCACTTTCATGTAATAATCGCATGCTTATTCTCTGGGGAAAAAAACATAAAAATTGTGAACACTATGTGACTAAATTGGAAAAATAAATATCTTTTAATAGTTTGGGAATGGGAACAGTGTTTGAAGACAGAGAATAGAAAAAGAAAAGAGGTATTATGGATTTTCTTGAAAATTTTGATTCTGCCTTCACCACTTTCAAAGTCCAAGTAGGTACAAACTGCTACAAAACATCTCTGTGGTTCCATATTCCTCATCCCCAACTCCTATCTAGGTAGAGAGAACACTTTGGTTTTTAATGTGTCCTTCTATTTTTTAAGTCCTGGTAAGAAGATGTCAGACGGCAACTGAAGGTATTGCCTTTTTCATTCATTAAACTCCTACTATGTGCCTGCCATTGTGCTAGACATCATGGAACCCAAGATGACTAAGATAAAGTCCCTACTCTTCAGAAGCTTTAATGTGCTGTGGGGAGAGTTCTCAGGGGTTGGGACCAGACCAGTAAACAAATCATTAAGCCACCGGGTATTGGTTACAAGTAGGGAGTACCAAACAGGATTACTTAAATCAGCCTGTGGTGTGTGTCTTGGGGGTGGGAGGTGAGGCAGCAGTGGTACTCTGGAAGGCCTTTCTGGGAAGAAAAAACACAGTTTAAAATCTTAACCAATGAGTAGAAACTAGCCAGATGAAATGCAGCAAAGAAATGAGGAAGAGCCTTCTTGGCAGAAGGGACAGAAATAAAATTGGCAGAGATCAGTGAGTCATTAGATGGGGGCTGGTTCAAAAAGAGAGGAATCTTATAGATAGGCAGGTGGTGGCTGCAAAGGCACAGGCAGAACAGTAAAAATCAGGTTTTAATTAGATGTTTCTTCTGTCAACTCTGCTTTGGGGAACACCCCTTTTGTCCTGACCCAAGTCGTGGCTTCTAACCTGGCCAGTAACTAATCTCACCCTCTGGGATTGGCACTTTGGCAAGTTACCATCTTTCTAGCTTCCACCTTGCTCTCCATCTCAGACATTCATTCCTGATAAACCTCTTTATTCAATGCATTTTGCTGCTTGTTTGGCTGGTGTTCCAGATGCCTAATAGCCAGTTACATTAAACTTACCTTTATACTTATTGATCTTTCTTCACTAGAAAGGACACACTTACTCAAAATAAGATCTTAGTTGTTTGGGTTTGTTTTTTTTTGTTGTTGTTGTTGTTTTTTAATGATTTTCAAAGAAATAGCCAAGAGCCAAGGGCTAAGGGCCAAGAAAGCCAATAATAATGATACTAGCTACAAAAATGGACTTTTGTTGATTGACTCCTTAGTGTCTCAGCTCTGTCTTCTGTCCCCCACAGTCTCTTGATTGCCATTTGAGAAATGCCCCCTCGCCCCACAAAGCCCATGTGCTTCCGGGGAAGCTGACCCACTGCCTGGTTAGTGTAAAATAGCCATTACATTCCATCATCCCCATGTACAACTTTTGCTTCCAGGGTAGAGATGTGACTTAAGCAAGTGAGTATCAGGATACTTGCTAGGCTGCTAGGACCAAGTCATTCTCTCTAGATGTGGGTGAGGAACATGTACTCTTTGGAGCTGTGGGTAGCCAGCCATCTTATGATCGTGAGAGTTGCTGGTTTTTAGGACAAAGCTGGTGATGCAGAAGGCAGAGTGGAAAGATGAAAAGAAACTGAACCCTTAGTGACTAAAGACTTAAACAATCCTTAGTGAAATAACTGATCCAAAAGAGCCTACCCTACCTTGGGACTTTCTGGTTTCATCAACATTCCCTTGTTTAAACCAGTTTGAGTTGTGCCTTTTTGGCACTTGCAACATAAAATAGTCTAGGCCATACAGTTACTATTTGTTGTGAGCCTACTAGGTGTCAATCATTGCAATGTGTGTTCTATAGGCTAATCTGTACAACCGAATTTTTTTCTTTTTTTTTACAATTGTAAAGAACACATAACAAAATTTCCCATTTTAACCTTTTTTAAGTGTAGAATTCAGTGACACAAAGTGTAACCATTACCACTCTCTACTTTCAATCAGAATCATACTTTGAGGTGGGTATTAATATCCTCATTTTACGGGGCGCCTGGGTGGCTCAGTGGGTTAAAGCCTCTGCCTTCAGCTCAGGTCATGGTCCCAGGGTCCTGGGGTGAAGCCCTGCATCGGGCTCTCTGCTCAGCGGGGAGCCTGCTTCCCTTCCTCTCTCTCTGCCTGCCTCTGCCTACTTGTGATCTCTGTCTGTCAAATAAATAAATAAAATCTTAAAAAAAAAAAATCCTCATTTTACCAAAAAGGAAATTGATCCTCCAGAGAGGTGCATTTCCCAAATCAGACCACAGTTAGTGGTATAGTCAGGATGTAAACCCAGGGCTGTGTGACTACAAAGCCTAGGTTTTTTCCTACTTCATTATAGTGCCAAATTAAATTATCAAGCAAGGGAACAGGAAGTCTTGGTCAAATTATCAGCCCAGGTTCCAGATTAGAATCTTGGGAGGTGCAGATTCAACAAACAGGATATACGGTAAGGTGATCAGAAACCAAATGGTCAAAGGTTGAACACTAGAGATGGAAATCAAGGGAATAGGGACAAGCATTTAGGCTGAAGAAGTAAGGTTGAAAGGAGTCTGTCTCATCAGTGAACACTTCAAGAATATCTGGTTGTATTTGCTCACCCAACCCTAGTTTGTAGGTGAAAAATTCTTGCCCTTCCCACATATTTCTCAAAGGATTTTGACCTGAAGACTAATAACAAACTATATTCTAGAACAAAAAATACCCTCAATTCTATGTTAAGCATTCATTAAAATAAGTCACATAATGAAGCTGATTTATATCAAAAGGGAGACACATCCTGTGGTGGGGCCTGGTCCCTTAAATGAGGTCTATAATGACTGGAGAGCTCTATTACCTTCTTGTTAGGACAAGATGGATTCCAAGTAGTGTTTCCTTTAAAAAAAAAAAAAAATTACAAGCTTCTATCCTAAAAGCTATCCACCTTTGATGAGTATCTCTTAATTGTTTACTTTTTAACTAAGGGTTTTAAACTAGGGTCATTAGAACTCAAGGGTGTTTAATCTGTTGATCTGTTTGTTTTCAAAAGTCTGACTCCTTTCATTCGTGATTCTAGGTAAGTAGTAGCTTGGAGGGTTTTACTTATTCAAAAAGATCAGTTCCTTAATTTTCAATTTCCGTAAGTGTAAATTTTTGCAGTGTCAGAGGCTCTCTTGAAATGGGGGAGGGGAAGTTATGAGAATGGATTGGGTAAGACTCCCCACTGCCCCAAAACCTGGGCCTCCACACCAAGGCCTCTTCTCCAGTTGTGTATTAAACAAAATACTAACATTTTCTCAACAATTATTTTATATATAAGTTTAAGTGCTGACCTTAATGATTCACTGCATACTGAATAGAAATAGGACAGGGGCAGGACCTTCATAAAGCCAAGGTCATTTGACATGGTTGACACATATATGAGGCTTATCACTCTTTTCCCTCTAAATCAGCATTTAGGGAGTGAATGTCCATCATATGTGTGGGCAGTCTGTATGGCAATACAGTGTTTTGGAAAATAAAACAAAACCGATTTTTTTCTTTAAAAGTTTGTGTGTGCTTATAAGGGACTTTTTTAGAGAAGTTTTAGGTTCACAGGAAAATTGAGCAGAAAATAGGATATATATACCATATACTCATATACCCCCTGCCATACACATGCATAGCCTCCCCAACCAGAGTAGTGGTACATTTGTTACAATTGATGAACCTATGGTGAATGACATGTTATAATCACCCAAAGTCCATAGTTTACATTAGGGTTCACTCTTGGTGTTGTACATTCCATAGGTTTAGACAAAATTGATAATGACATGAATCCATCATTATAGGACCACATAGAGTAGTTTTATTGTCCAAAAAATATTCTGTGCTCTGCCTATCATACCCACCCTCCTCCCTAACCCCAGTACTGTCTCCATAGTTTTGCCATTTCCTGAATGCCATTTGGACTCTTACAGTACATAGCCTTTCCAGATTGTCATCTTTCACTTAGTAATATGTAGTTAAGGTTCCCTTATGTCTTTTCATGGCTTGATAGCTCATTTCTCTTTAGTGTTGAATAATATTCCATTGTCTTGATGTACCACAGTTCATTTATCCATTCACCTACAGAAAGACATTTGGTTGGGGCACCTGGGTGGGTCAGTGGTTTAAAGCCTCTGCCTTCAGCTCAGGTCATGATCTCAGGGTCCTGGGATCGAGTCCCACATCGGACTCTCTGCTTGGCGGAGAGCCCGCTTCCTCCTCTATCTCTCTCTCTGCCTGCCTCTCTGCCTACTTGTGATCTCTCTCTGTGAAATAAATAAATAAAATTAAAAAAAAAAAAAAAAAGAAAGACATTTGGTTGCTTCCAAGTTTTGGCAATTATGAAAAAAGCTACTATAAACATGTGCAGGTTTTTGTGTAGACATAAGTTTTCAACTCCTTTGGGTAAATACCAATGGGTGTGATTACTGCACCTTATGGTAATAGTATGTTTTGTGGGGTTTTTTTGTTGTCGTTGTTTTAAGATTTTAGTTATTTGTCCTAGAGAGAGAGAGAGAGAGAGAGAGCGAGCACAAGCAGGGGGAGGGCCAGGCAGTAGAAGAGGCAAGGAGACTGATGCAGGACTAGATCCCAGGACCCTGGGATCACGACCTGAGCCGAAGGCAGATGCTTAACTGACTGAGCCACCCGGGCATCCCAAGAGTATGTTTCATTATGTGAGAAACCACCAAACTGTTTTCTGAAGTTACTGTACCATTTTGCACTCCCACCAGCAATATACAAGAGTTTGTTTCTTTTTTTTTTTTTAAGACTTTATTTATTTGTCAGAGAGGTAAAGAGAGAGTGAGCCCGAGCACACAAGCAGGAGGAGAGATAGGCAGAGGGAGAAGCAGACTCCCCACTGAGCAGGGAGCCCCATGCGGGATTCGATCCCCAGACCCTAGGGTCATGATCTGAGTCGAAGGCAGACACTTAACTGAGTCACTGAGATGTCCCTATACAAGAGTTTCTGTTGCTCCTTACCTCACCAGCATTTGGTGTGGTCAGCGTCAGGGGATTTTGGCCATTCTAATAGGTCTGGAGTGAGTCTCCTTGCCTTTCTAGTTTTTACCCTTATCCTCTCCACCCCCACCACTCCTTGCAATAGCCTGTCTTTTCAAAAGGACCCATGGAATCTGAGGGCTGTGTAGTAGGTGGCACAAACAAAGCAACATTACATAAATGATAGAGTGAAAGGCTGAGAAAGGACTGGCTTGAGTCATATGGGAGCCCTGGGGAAAGGAGTCATTTGGCACACTTTCAAACCAATATTCTTTAAATAGCTGAGGGCAGAGAGAAATTCATTTTCTATTAATATAAAATGTATAGCTCTTTATGGTTAAAATAAAGAATTTATTACATGCATTGAATATAGCAATATTTCCACTTATTTGGAATTGTCTTTCATTTCACATTTTTCATTCACTTACAACTTGAACAGCAATAGTTACTCACCAAGCATGGGGTAAATTATAACTACAAAATCTTGCTCAAAATATATTTACATAGTCTTGTGTTTTTCTCCAGTTTATATGTCACAAAAATAGTTCTAACTTTTCTGAAGTTCTTGTTCTTTTTTTTTTTTTTTTTCATTTTTCTTACACGGTCATGGCTTTAACATGTAGAAAATAACCATCTGTCCCCCAAAACAGTGTTAAAAATTGGGAGTAGAATTCCAAATTCAAATGCTACTCCCACCTCTTTTACTGATCAGCTTACCTAGGGAACATGCACACCTGTGTCTATGCCCCGGTTAGAACTCCAGGGCCATCTTATGAGTAAGCAAGCCAATGACCAAACTTAAAACTTAGATGAAGGCTGGCAGAGGCCAGGAGGACTAAGTGAGGTGTCTTGCTTTTCTAACCCCAAATCTAATTCCTGTAACCCCCTCAAATATGCCAGAAGAAAGAAGAGTAGGAATGAGTGTTAAGAATAAGACTTATAGAAAGAGGTATAAGTAGCTGAGCACAAGTCCCCCTACCTGACCAGATGCCAGGATGATGTTGGCCTGCCAGACCTATAGAGCTGAGAACAGGAAGGGGAGAGGGGAACAATGAGGCCTCCTTACCAGAGATAGCCTACCATCCTAGCCTCACTTCCCTGGAGACAATAGGTACAGAGCAGCCTGCTGCTCCTCTGGGTAAGAAATAAGGCACTAGGGCTCATAAGAAAGGAAAGTGTCTTTCAATGTCATGATCCTTCCCTCTAGTGAAGTGTCCGAGTCTCTGACCAGATGAATCACTTCTTCCATGTGGAGGCTCTAACAAGAGGGTAAATAGAGGCAAAAGTTGGACTGAAGTTTCCTCTTTTGTGAGCTCTGGCAGAAAAGCTGAACAACCCCCCACATATCCCATTGTTTATTTTCTCTTTAACAACTGCACTTAATAAGCAAACGTTTGCTCAGCCAAGATTGTCCAACTAAGAAAGATCACCAGCTCCCTCGGTCATTACCACTGTTCCTTGTTATAACTTCCTGGGACCACTGAGATGCACAGTTAAGCTGGTCCCCCTAAGAGTTTCTGTAATGGGTCATAACAGATCATTAATCAATTTAACTTCAAGGCCACACTGCATCCTTGGCCAAATATTCACTCCCTAGTGTATTCCCCATCTGAAATCATACCTAGTCATACTGTCCAAAACTGGTCAACAGAGAAGATTGCTTTCAAAAGTCCAAATAAAACAACAAAGAATGATTGAAAACAGAGCAATGACAATAACAATAACAGAGGAATTCAAGTACAAAATGAATTCTTCTTTCTACCCTAAATTGAACTCCAAAGACTTTAAAAGTCCAAGTACTCTTCTCCCTAGTTTCCTGAGCCTTTCAGTTCCTGTCAGAAGATTCTCCTTTAAGTGCCTTGGAGTTTGGGTTCCTTCAGCAGCCACTGTACCCTGAGCCTTCTTCCTGAAGGTGTAGCACCTTCAGCACTCTCAAAATGCAGTAACCCACCCAAATCTCTCGAGTCCCACAAATGTAGAAGCAAATGTGAATTTTGCAGTGATAGCAGTTTGCAAACAAGATGATGTTCCTAAACATGGGGAGATGGAGAAGAGAAGGGAGTTGGGGAAAATCGGAGGGGGAGACGAACCATTGGAGACTGTGGACTCTGAAAAACAATCTGAGGGTTTTGGAGGGGTGGGGGGTGAGAGGTTGGGTGAGCCTGGTGGTGGGTATTGTGGAGGGCATGTATTGCATGGAGCACTGGGTGTGGTACATAAACAATGAATTCTGGAATACTGAAATTTAAAAAATAAAAATTAAAAAAAAAAAAAGATGATGTTCCTAGGACCCTGTGAACAGATAGCCCCTCATTGCTGCCTATCAGAACCTGCAGCAAACTTAGTGTTACCTGGGGGAAGGGGCATAATGCATGGGAAACTAAGGATGAAAAGAGAACAGCTTTTTGGTTTCCACGTCACAGGGATGCCTATTAAAACATGTCAGTTTGGGGCGCCTGGGTGGCTCAGTGGGTTAAGCCACTGCCTTCGGCTCAGGTCATGATCTCAGGGTCCTGGGATCGAGTCCCGCGTCGGGCTCTCTGCTCGGCAGGGAGACTGCTTCCCTCTCTCTCTCTCTCTCTGCCTGCCTCTCAGTCTACTTGTGATCTCTCTCTGTCAAATAATAAAATCTTTAAAAAACAAAAACAAAAACAAAAAACATGTCAGTTTTCCAACTGCTACATGTGAATTTAAATTCAGTTGTGATAAACTTCCAAACAAGAGGTTAACTGTGACAAAGAACGTAGTTGCTTTTAATGACATAGTTGACTTCCCATACAACATCTTCCTCCTTTTCCTCAAAAACCTACATTTTTTTCTACAGACTCCCGTTCCCTCCATCCGACTGACCACATCTGAGGCTATCAGGCCAAACTTGATTAGCCTATAAGTAATCCTCATCCTTGCCAGAGATTCGTTCGAGAAGGGACATAGAGCCCAAGTAGGTACAAAGAGACATGAGGAGGTTTTCAGTGGCAGCATCTCTAATGTCTAGATCACACTCAAATCTTCCTTCCTTCTCTTCTAATGTTTTGAACACTTCTATTTCCATTTCCTTTTTGAGTCTGGTGTTCCTAGCCTGAAAGACATGTCAAATGGAGGAGCCTGGTCTCCATCAAGTGACACAGCTTCTTTCTCCATGTGTGAACACAGCACCCCACATTTATAATAGGTGATTCTGTAGTGCATGCTTAGAGCCCTGCAGCTGATCTTTACATTACTGCTCCAGGCCCAAGACTTTTTAAACTTTATGACCCAGTTGCTGCCCACTGTTTTCCTGCTTTAGAACTCCTTAGGTCTATTAATCTTGCTAGCAAAATCTGCTCTCCTGAAATGTAGCTTAGCTGGATTATCACTCTCCACAGATTCCTGAATCTGAAGCTTCTATTGATGCTTCCAAAAGCGATCATCTCAGGATCCCAGAGGGGTCTAATATGTCTTCTGACATCTGCTCCTCCCCTAAACCCCACTTCCTCCAGCTCTCAGATTCTCTAGTCCTTAAGTAACTCTCACTACTTCGTGAGTAATTAATTTCTTCCACTTATTTCTCTGTTCCTGTCCCATGTCTATCATTCTGATCCCTTTCAAGGAGGCCCAAGTGAATTTTAAAATTTTAACCTGTTACTTAAACACAGCCAACTCTTCCACTAACACAGATAAACCCCCAACGCTGTCTCCTTTCTTTTTCTTGCTAGGCATATGCATTCATTTCCTGACCAAGTCCTTAGATTTTCACGTGAGAGGCTCCCATAGTGAAAAAACGCTAGAGCATTCTGCATCTGCCATTATATGCTCAGTTCAAATACTGCCTGAGTGGAGAAATCCTGCAAGGGAGGTCTCCCACCAACGCGTGCCTGATCTTCAGCTGCTGTCATTCTGCCCAACGGTGGTGTTGTTGTCTTCATTGTACCTTGTAAAAAAGTATCTAGTAGTATTCATTTTCTAGGCACATTTCCTTACAACAGCCTCACCTGCTTCCCTACATATAATGTCCGTGCAGTTTTTTTTTTAAGATTTTATTTATTTGTTTATTTTCAAGAGGGTGGAAGAGTGCAGGGGCATGGGGAGAGGGAGAGAGAGAATCTCAAGCAGACTCCCTGCTAAGCACAGAGCCCCATGCGGGGCTCCATCTCACAATGCCAAGATCACGACCTGAGCAGAAACCAAAAGTCGGATGCTTAACTGACTGTGCCACCCAGGTGACCCGTGTCTGTGTAGTTTTGAAAGTCATCAAGTAAGGCCTCAAATAATACCAACACCGATGGCAATAGCGACAGTGGCTGACAGTTTACTGAGCCCCCACTATGCACCAAGCATGATTCTCAGCATACTACAGGTATCAATTTACTCAGTCCTCCCAAGAATCCCATGAAGGACTATTATTACCCTCATTTTACAGATGCAGGAACTAAAGCACAGAGAGGATAAGTAATTTTCCCAAAGCTAGACAACTAGTGAGTGGCAGAGTCCCTGTTAGTCTTCTGCTCTGATATCCGCCCATACATTGGTCACCTACCAGTTCTTCCATAATATAACTCACTTCTATCATTTAGCCTCATCTTCTCTCAATGCTTGGAAATTGGGTTCTGCTTTTAAAAAGCAAAAATAAAGATTTACAACTGCCTGTCACAGCCCATCCTAAATCTTGCATATAATTAATTTTTTAAGAGTGCTAGGTTTCTATTATTCCACAGGGAAGGGTATTAAAGTTCAAATCTGTAACTCTTTATAGATAACCTCGATTACAAGTATCATTGGACTGCCTGCTTACCAGGTTTTCCCCCATATACATTAAATTTAAATCCTTAGTTCCAAGTTAATTTTCACCGCCTAACTGATAAAATAATATCTGAGCATGTACTAAAGAATGAATTTCTGCAGCTTAGTGAGATAAGTCATTCATACTCTAACAAGGATATTTTAAACAGCTGGTTATTCCTTCAGGAAAACCATATTCAGATCAAACTAATTTCCTAAATGACATAAAAGGAGTGAGAGCTCTGAGGTGTCTTATGTAACTCACTGAGTGCTGATGGCTTGGGACTAGATGATGGAATGACAGAGGAAAGGGAGGCTGAATCTTTGACATGGTAAAAATTGCCATTTAAAAAAAATCACAGTAAATATCACCTGCTGTGTATTAAAATGATTAAAGGGCTTTTTTTCCCCCATACTTCTATTGTGATAGGTTTTATAAACAAATAATTTAAAGTACACTAACCTGTTAAGCACCAGTAATTAGTTGAGAAAAACAAACACAAATGTTATTGAAGAGAGAGCAAACCCTGAGGGAATTTAGTCCTCTGAAATTATGCTAAGTGTCTACTGCACTCATTTTGGGAGACACCCATCCCAAATAAAAACCCCTTTACGTTTTTCTCCTGTTTTCTGTCACACATAATTTCTATAATAGCTAATTGACAGGATTACTTACTAACACAGGTGGACCAGGCAATGGATAACACTATCTGGAATACTTGGGGTTTTCATGGAAGAATTGAGCCTATAAACACCTGAGAATGGAATGGGTACTGAACTGGCAGATGGTAACTTTGCCACTAAGTAGTTATGGGATTTGGTTTTGTCACCTTACCTCTTTGGACTTTAGTTTCCCAATCTGTCCAATACAGGAATGAGAATTAAATTCTCTCCAATGCCCATTCTAACAACTCCCAAGTTCCACAATTTTAAGATGGCTTTGAACACTTTGAACAAAGATTTGAACATTTAATCCCATAAGATAGACTAAAAATATGTAGGAATGACAAGATATGGGGATAGGATATATTTTTTATCTCCCAAAAGGTATTCCATTATTGTAAAACTAGTTTCTCTCTTGCAGTCTATCAGCCATCATGGCTCCAAGGAAGGGTAAGCAGAGCAGATGCCATTACAAGAATGAACAGGATATGGTACATAAGGAAAGCCCCTGACATACCAGAAGGAGAAAAATTCATCTCTTATAGCCCTGAGGGATGATGGAAGGAAGAAAGGGGTACAAGGAATTGGTAATCAGACCCAGTGTGCTTACCTTCTACCCCTTCTTAGGGCAGAAACTACAATTGGAGGTATATAGTTCACATAGATTTGGGGAAATGCAAGGAAACCAGGGATAGTGGTTTGGTTCTCTGAGCATGCCTGTGAGAGTCTGAGTCCTCTAGAAACTCAGCTTTCAGTTTGATGGCTTGTTCAGTAGGACATAGGGTGAATCATGCAATATTGGTGGAGGGAGATGGCTGCATACATAAGCCCAAAGCAAGGCTCCTGGCTCATCAAGGCTTACATGTGGTATTTAGGGAATCCAGAAGTTCCCATAGATCTTCGTGAGAAGACAGAGTGGCACTGTGAGAATCAGTGGGCCTGCAGAGACCCGGGGTCAGTCAATACTGTGTGGCTGTGTACATACAGCAAATGGCTTGTGTAAGTACCTCGGTAAAGGAACTAGTATGATATCTCAAAAAAAAAAAAACAAAAAAAAAAACCACCAAAAACAAAAACCAGAAATGGCCAAGTTCACCTCTGAGGCTATCAGTTCTCCTTTCAGATCATAGCAGACACTCCATACATTCTGTGGATAACACAAGGAGTGGCAAGTGTGGCTTCCCTGATGCCATGTAAGCCTTCCCATCCCTCAGGGCTGCTACCAACCAACTAGTCACTGCGTAAATTAGAAAAAGACACTCCTTTCTTAAGACACTTTACTTCCACCTATCAGAAAATTGTCATAATATACTGGTTTTGTTAGAACAAGGCATCTTATTGCTACATGCCACAGAACTGTTATAATAAACTTAAAAATCTAGGATGCCAAAGATATGAAATCTATTCACCTTAAACAGCAACCCTCAACCTCCATATGTATCTTGAAATGAGAGGGAGGTGGGTAAATCTCAAAGATTCAATATCTATGTTTAAAAAAGACAGAGAGAGGGCGCCTGGGTGGCTCAGTGGGTTGAGCCGCTGCCTTCGGCTCAGGTCATGATCTCAGGGTCCTGGGATCGAGTCCCACATCGGGCTCTCTGCTTGGCAGGGAGCCTGCTTCCTCCTCTCTCTATGCCTGCCTCTCTGCCTGCTTGTGATCTCTCTCTGTCAAATAAATAAATAAAATCTTTAAAAAAAAAAAAAGACAGAGATAATGTGGGGACTTGAGAAGGTTAAACATTACAGAAAATAAACAAGTTACATCTTCTTTGTACATCTGAATTAATATAAGTAAATCTTCACCTCTGCCATGCCAAATTACAAATGCTATATGCCCAAGATTTTTGCCTTTTATATTTATTTTTGGTATCTCCCGTAGCACCTTACATAGTCATGCAGATGGAACAGAAGGAACCAGTAAGTGTTTGTTGAATAAAAAAGTAAATTTGTAGAAAAATCAGAATTATGGATCCATCTATATGTATAATAGCAAGTAATTTTCCTTCCCTCCCTGTATCTAAACAAATTTAAAATTTTACCCATTGGCATCTAGCTAACAACCATAAAAATATGGAATTCTTCAGTTGTTTTCTAACCTCTTTCTCATATATTTTTTGAAGGAAACTTAGATCTAAGTTTCAACATTTTCAGGACCAAAGAGAGATCATCTCAAAACTACAGATCTTTAAAAATCGAAAACAGGATTGTCATCCAAAATAAGTTCTTATTAAAAGGTGAGGAGCCCTCATTATCCAGAAAGGTAGCCTGCGTAGAGTCACATAATCAAATCAGGGATTCAAACACCCTGCACAATAAAGGCTCCTCCTGGCCCCTCACTCCCCTCCTTCCCCGAGTACACACTTCTCTGCCTCTCAGCTTTACTTCATCATACTTTGTAAACCGCTTAATTATCTATGTCAAACCAGAGAGCAACTGGTCGAACCCAAATAAGAGAGAAATCATCCAAAGTTCTGAAAACCAGAGAACCAGGTAAATTGCCAGTTTTACCATATACATAAAACGGTAAACAAAAGGGAGAGCCGAGCGAATTGAGAAAGGGTACTTTTTCCGTCTTCACAACAAAAGCTAGAGAATAAAAACGCGTTTTCCTTGGGGACAGATTATGCTGAGGGGACCAGATACAAAAGATAATTCCTCTTGGGGTTTTTCCGTTCCCTTTGAGTTTGCGGGACCTAAAAAAAAATTTTTTTTAATCACATAAGCAATCATAATCTCAACACATTTACTTCCCTCCTTTTCCCACGTATTATTTTCCTGAACATTATCTAGACCACGTTTCCAAAAGAGAAATTGACCAAAGGTCTATTCAAACTGTTTTCAAGACTTAAGTGACTCCTCTTAGGCTGCGATTAGGAAAGTACTCCAAACTTCGGTTACAAGCTGAAAGCTCAGTGAATTGGATCTCCAAGGTTTGCAAATACCCTCAGCTGGGCTAAAGGGCACAGAATCTCTAGCGCTCCCTACAGCTCACATTTTGAACCTACCTACCACAGAAAACGCGAGTTACCAAGGATCGGTTCCCTGGCTCCACTTTTTTCTCTGGTTAAAAATCGGGTGAAGGTGGTGGTGGTGGGGGTAGGACTGAAAAGGCGAACCAAAGGATTAATCACTTCTCCCCATTACATCAGCAGCCCCCGCCCTTTCCTCCGAGAACCTCCTCTCCTAGAATCGTCGCTACGCACTAGCGCTCTCTTCGCCCACCCCCCGCTCTATTATATGCCCTGATACCTCCCCATTATCACCCGCCCCACCACACTCCCCCTTCCCTCCTTCCCCCTCCTTGGCGAGGGAGGGAGGAAACCCGAGAGAGGAAACAGGGCGTTGAAGGAAGGGTCTTCGCCATAAGAGCGGAAGCCCCATTGGCCTGAAGGTTGTATGGGAGCTCTCCATTGGCTGCTTGGCTAGAATCCCCGCCCCTCTGCTTCCCCGCCCATTCACCCCTCCCCCCGCCGCCCCGCGGCCCTCCCCCGCGCCCCTGGCCAGCCCCGCGGCGGGGAGGGACCCACTGGGCGAGTGGAGGCTCCGGCGATGTCAATGGCTCCTCCTGCCACGGAGCAGCAGCAGAAGCAGCGGCGACGGGGTTGAGGAGGAAGAGGAGGAGGAGGAAAGGTTCCTTTAAGGAGGAGGAACGACGACGCCTCTTTTTCCCTCTATCTCCTCCCTTCACACTCATTTCCCCTTCGCCGAGGAGAGAAGGGGGGGAGGAGAGAGAAGAGGCCGAAGAAAGAGAGAAAAAATTCCTCACAGAAATCTCTTTCAGGGGGTGTGGGGGTAGGAAGAGGAAAAAAAAAAAAAAAAAAGCCGGGCGCCCCCTGCTCCCTCCCTCCCTTCTCTCCCTCTCTTCTCCTCCTTCTCCCTTCCTCGCCTGCCCGCCCACTCCCCCCGCCGCCGGAGACGCCGCTCGGGAGTCGGCGGGACCGGAGTCTGTCTCCTCACCCGCCGACGCCGCGCTTCGCCCCGGGATCCCCAGGCGGGCGGACGCCCTTTCTTTCTTTCTCTCGCTCTGCCCGTCTTTCTGTCTCCGTCCCTCGCGGCCGCCCCGCCCGGTGGCCTCGGCCTTCCCCGTGCGTCAGGCCCGCCCGCCCGGCCTCGCTCGGTCTCTGTCCGTCTCCGCGGGCCTTTCTCTTTACTCGGGGTCTAGCTCACCCCCTCCGCCCTTCCCATCTCCCCTTCCCCTCGCCCCCTTTCCTTCCTCCCCCTCCCCAACCCCTACTCCTGCCCCGGAGCTCGCTGTGCGTCTGTGTGTGTGTGTGTGTCCCTCCGCCAACGCCGCCACCTCAGCCCGGCAAATGAACTCCGTCCGAGCCGCCAACCGGAGACCCAGGCGAGTGTCGCGGCCGCGCCCGGTGCAGCAACAGCAGCAGCAGCCCCCGCAGCAGCCGCCGCCGCAGCCGCCCCAGCAGCAGCCGCAGCAGCAGCCTCCGCCGCCGCCGCAGCAGCAGCAGCCTCCGCCGCCGCCACCGCCGCCTCCGCCGCTGCCCCAGGAGCGGAACAACGCCGGCGAGCGGGGTAAGGCCGCGCTCCCTCCCCGCCGCCCGCCGGCTCGGGCGCCGGCCGGCCGGGACCCGCGGGGAGGGAGGCCGGGGCGGGCGGGGGAGGCCTGTGCGCCCCCGGGCTGGGAGACGGAGGCTGAGCGGAGGCGGGTCCGCGGCTGCCGCAGTGTCAGCCCGGCCCGGACCCGGGCCGGCAGGAAAAGCCGCGGCTTCCCCACTCGCCCGGGCTCTGGCTCAGGCCGCGCTTTGTTTGGTTGCGGGGGCTCGGCACCCTCTACCCCCACCCATCCTTTGGCTTCTCGCCTGGTTCACGGACCCCGCAGGAGTCTGTTGGTGGCTAGGGTGGGGGGCGGCAAAGGGTGGGATTTCTCCCTTTTCTACTGCCTTCCACGTTTAGCCTCCCTCTTCCTAACAGAAGGCGGGGGGGAACAACTGGGAGTGATCGGGCGGTGGGGCTGGCTGGGGAACTTGTTTTCCCCCTTTTCTCTGTTAGCCTCCCCCTTCCTGTGGAGGAGGGGGAGGGGGAGAATCCGAGTGGTCTGTGGTGTTGGCCGGGGAACTTGTTTCCCCCACCCCCCTTCCTAGTCACGGGGTAGGGGCAGCAAGCGACTACTCTCCCAACCCCACAATGTTTGCTGCGCAGTTTGGCTTTAGTTACAGAACCCCTGGGAAGGACTCGTTAAATCGAGACCTTTAAATAAATAAATATAGAATCCATCGGCCATTTCCAGCCCCCTCCCTCGCGTGCAGTGCAGTTACCCTGCCGCTCTATCGACCACCCCTCTCGGCTGTCCTCCCTTAGCGAACCCCTACGCCACTGTGCTACCCTCCGTCTCCTAGTGGGGTTTGAACGCCCCTTCCTTCGAACTGGCCCCTTGGGAGAGTGTGAGTGTGCGCTGTGTCCAAGGCCTAGTGAAATGTGTCATTTGGACCCAACTGTGCAGCTCTGTCTGGTAACCACCATTGTCTAAGGGCTGAGGCTCCCGGGGGTTGGATTCTTGGTTTAGCAAAAATAATGTTCAGTTCTACTTTGATGATGTGGTTATTTTGGGAGGTTTATGGGGTAGGTGTTGCACCTTGGTCTCCAAACGTAACTATTCTCAATTAATTAGCTGCTCTCGGTGGGGTGGAGGTCAGTACCATATTTATGTGTACGGTTGTTTTAAGGAGGAGGGGAATTGTTAGGAGACATTTTGCGTGTTTTCGTTGGCGGATTAAGGTTAATTTTACATGCATTGGTTGTCACACCTCCTTTGATTCAGGGAATTGAGATTAAATGCCTTTTTAAAAATTACACATTCTTTGCTTAGAAACTGTTTCAGTGTTGTACTTTAGGAAAATACTTAAATGGAAGAGAAATGATTATCTGAGAACTAGTTCAAAGGGTTTTCACTAGTCACTGTTACATATAGTCCTTGAGAAAGCAGTTTGTTATTTGTTGCTTGAAAGAGTGTGATGTTTCAAGCCAGTTAGAGGTCTTGTGTAACATTATTGGCAGATATGTTTTAATGATTCTTTGATACATTTACCGTTTTTTTGTAAATTAAAAATATTTATAGTTTCATCATCTCCTTTCACATTTGCATATCAGGGTTTTCCTGTGTTCCATTCAAATAATACTCAAGTCTCCTTCCACTATATGTTGTCTCACAAAATTTTTTGAGAAAACCAGTGACACTAGATTGAAATCCTAGCATAGTAAGGATTTAATTTCTAGAAGTAAGTAAGTGTTTTCAAGATGTACTGATTTGTTCATACCATTAGGGCTGAATCAAATCTGTTTGACCAAACTTAATTTAGTCTCATTACATATTTTAAAATATTTATTCTGAATCTACTTTTCACGATGTGTGTAATTTCAAACTTAGTTGAGGTACTTTTATCTTGGATACTTTTCTTCATTTGTGTGAATTATTAGCTGCTAAAGTCTGTTTCCTTTTGAAGTAAAGTGGCTTGGTTGTTGGTATTGGCATGCCAGAGTGTCAGTTTTCTTTTCATTCATGTATGTAAGCTGACTGACAAAGATGTTCATGAAATCAGGATTTCAATATGTAGCTAATGAAATAGTAAATCAGATGCACCATGGAATTGTTGCTTTGCTGCAGCTAGTAAAAACTGTTCTGGAGGTTCTCTGTTGGCACAGAGAGGACAAGAACTTGCTGATTAGCCTTCAGGGAAAATGCTGTGGGTCTTTTAGAGGGCAAATAAATGGCTTTAAAATGAATAAAACATTAAGCTAAATTAAAAGACTAATAAAGTTTTTGCCAGATTTATTGAAATATGTAATTCTTCAAAAATTGGCGGTTTGATTATTTTTTTAAAATGTATAGTTCACATAACGATCAGAATTTAGCCAAAGGAATACTCTTTATTTTAAAAAGTTTTATGGAGCATGTGGAGTGTCTCTATTTCTGGTTTGGATAGGAGAGGTTCTGTTGTTTAAGAATATGCTGGGTTTCATAATTTTGACAAGGTAATTAAGGAACTATAGCTAACACGTGCATGTGTGTTTTACTTTTTTTTTAACTAACTCTTAATAGATACGTAACTTTTATATTAGAGTTTGGATAGAGTTACATAATGGTGGATCAGAAAGCTTTCCTCTTTGGGAATTGAAGTCAGCACTCACTGTTTTTAAGACAAGTTAACTCAGTCTATATATTTAATATAAAGAATAGATTTTTGGCTTTTTAATGGTAATAGAGTAGTTACAAGATAGTTTTGTTTTTGTTTTTTTTCCCCCAAGCAAAAATTTTGTCAGGGCTGGTTTTTAGTTGCTTATTCACCCACAAGTTAATTGGTCTAAAAACTTCCCTGATAATGTCCTTAGACACACACACACACACACTTTCTTGTATATCTAATGGCCAATGTTTGAAGTAGAAAGAAACAGTCTAATAGAGTGAATTCTTATGAGGACTTTCCAAAGCCTTCCATGGGGGAGAACTACTTATAACCCATGTTGGGAAATAATTGATTTGGGTGTTTAATGTAATGCTGTCTTCACTCACATTATCTGAAATGGCCCACTGTCTTAATATGGAATATATTTTGGTCTTTTAGTTAAGTTCCAGAGTTTAGGATTTCACATACCACTTTGGTAGAAAATAATTTGTTTTGCCCATAGGTACTCTTTGGTAATACATTTCAGACTCGGTGAATCTGGAAGTAGTGTGGGGTTAGTTTTTTTATATTTATTTTCTTCTAAAAGTTCTAAAAGGATTTAGCTTTTGCAGCTTGTTCTGATGAATTTATTTTGATTTCTCATTGGTAGTCTTTTTCTAGGGGAAGTATGAGGAAAGCTTCCAAGCCTTCAGAAGTGCTGTGTATTCTGAGCACTTTTAGCTCATAGTTAAAATTGATTGGTTTGAATAGGTAATAAATGCACATAATTTAAAATTGCAGAGTTTTTTGCCTACACCTGCCTCCCATACCAAATTCTCCTACCTGGAATCAATCATTGTTATTAGTTTCTCATTTATTATGTTTTAATAAAAGATGAAATTTGACAACTGAAAATCTTGATATGGAAGTTTTTGAAAATAGGTGTAGTTTTTTTCTGGCTGGAAAATTCATAAGATTCTTTTGAAGTTCTGAAATTTTATATAATCATTTATAGTTAAAGAAATTTAATGAATACAATATATTAATGAATATTGCTATTAATTTCTAGTCTGAAATAATCATAAAGAGTAAAATAGTAATCACATCTTTTTAATTTCATATTTGTGGAATAAAAATCTCACCTATGACCCTGGAATTACAGGGTTTTGTTTTAACTAAACTTACTGAAGTAATTGAATACATATAGGATTACATGAAATATTCCTGATGGAGCTATGTATTTATAATATGCAGCCTCCAGAATACTCCTTAGCATTCTAGTCTTGCATGCTAATCATACTTTCTGTGGGCTTATTCTGTCTCATGATATTTTACCTTCAGGTTCTTCAGAATAAGGAACTTACAGAATACAAGAATAAGGAACTTCTGTAACCTTTTTTGATAGAAGAGTTCTGGACAAGGGACATGATTTTTCCTTTTTTAGGGATTAAGTACTGTGGGGCACTGCTTTCCCTTCTTGTGGCTAAAGCTTCAAAATATTTACATCCATGAAAGGAAGATGTCACCCAGGGTTTTGTTTTGTTTTTTAATGTTTGGGGTGGGGTAGAGGAGATCCTTTTTTCTCAAAGCTTACAAATTATTTGAGGCGTAGGAATGAGGTGGTGACAATGCCAGTGTTAAAGTTTTGCTGATGAGGCCTATGGGTTGTTACTATACTGCTTTTCTCTTTCTTTACTGGAAGTTCTGGCAAACCCATGGACAGGTCAGCCAATTTGGAGACCTACCAGGTAAGTCAAGAACTATCAGTAGATAATGATCTGTTAGGACCCCTGAACTTAAATTTGGCAGAATTCAAGGCTAGTGAGTATTTTCTCAGGGTCCCTCCCCCTTTATCTTAATTTTGAAGCTAAACAATCTACAATAATGAATTATTTTAACTTGAGGTTTTTATTGTCCTCCAATTTATTCCTTTTTTTTTTTTTTTTTAAGATTTATTTATTTATTAGAGAGCACAAGTGGGGTGGAGGGGCATGGCAGAAGTTAGAACCAGACTCCCCACTGAGCAGGGAGCCTGATGCAGGGCTTGATCCCAGGACCTCTGGGTCACAACCTGAGCCAAGAGATTTTCAACCAACTAAGCCACCCAGCTGCCCCATATTCCTAACTAGCACATTACTCTTATTTTGTGTCTATCTTGTCCCACTAGTCTCTGAAAGATTATTTTATTTTAGACTACTAATTTAATCAGCCCTTTGAATTGCATTCTCCACTTCCAGAGAATTCCAGTTTATGAGAGGTTGCTGACCAGGTACCCCCAAATTGTAGTTGTTAACCTTTGAAAATAAAATGATAAGCAAAATAGAAGAGTTGAGACAGTTGGACAGTGTGATATACTTCAGAGTTACAGCTAGCTAAATGGGGGTTCTAATCCTGGCTACACCATCAAGAGGCTATCTGACACAGGGCAAGCAGTATAAACTCTTGGAGCCTTTCTTCATTATCTTTAAGGTGGGGATAATACTTGCCTTATAGAATAATTATTGCTGAGAGATGTAAGTATCTAGCACTTGATAGATGCTCAATGAATGGCAGCTTTTAAAAATATTAAAAATAATAGTAAGGAATGAAATCAGTTGTGTATAAAACTAATGTGCATGAGTCGTTAATTTCTGGTATACCCCAAAATGCAATCTAGGTGACTTTGGATAACCTTAAGGAAACTGGCTTATAATTATAAGTCATTAATTTTATACCTAATGAATTGAAATATTCTTTAAGACTAAGGAAACAGAAGAAATGGGCATTGAGAATAATAATATCAAACATAGGTCTCTTTCTGCTTATGTTGTAGAGTCTGTCAGGTACTTTCTTATACACTATATCATTTAACCCTTTTAGCAGTTCTGTAAGATAGACATTAATCAGCACTGGATATTCATAGTAAATAGAGAAAAATTTCAAAATTGAAATATATCACTGAGTCTTCCCATAAACGAGGAGATAATTCTGCGTTTGGCAGAATGTCTTCACACTTAGGGGAGGGAATAACCTAGCCTTTGAAGTACATCTGTCCCCTATCTTATCCCCTCTATTCTTATTGAAGGCTGGTACCATAGTCTGATGCCATCAATTGTTAAATATCTGCTTTCACATTTTCTAGGTAACCTTCTAATCATAATTTTACCTCTAATGTAGATCTGTCCCCAGAAGAGATTGCCCTGATTGGCCAGCGTGTTTTTCCAGCTTATTGAGATCACTAAGCGTTCAAAAAGGGGTAGATTTCCCTTGAATAACTCATAATTATGAATAAAAGGTTTTAAGTCATTTTAGCTCATGGTAATAGCCTAGACTATTTCAGGAAGGAACAAAATATGAGTTAAATGCTACTTCATTGGTAATTTTGACAGGTTTGTGGAGTAAATATTCTCTTGTCACCAAAGCTTGCTGTCTTTAGATACATAGCCTGGGCCGTTTATATGTGTTAGGTTAACACAAGAAATGTGTGTAAACTTAATCCTTAGAAAATAGAGAAATGAAACCAACTAACTTCTCTTAAATAATTTATTTTAGTTTAAGGAAATATAAAAAATACTTTAAAAATGAGTACATTAATTGTGAGTTTTTTTAAAAAACCCAAATATAATAGTATAGTAACGCAAATTTAAGTTCTGATGTTACTTGCTTACTCTCCCCAATTTCTAAAGGTCCAGTTGTCAAATGTTTAGCCCTTCAAATGAATGGAAAATCGTGTAACTATGTTTAGAAAAAAAAGGGAAAAAAATGCTTAAATGCTGTTCTCACAACTGGTGGCTAAACCTTTAAAAACATTATGTATTACTTGCACATATTTTGAGAGAAGAGATACATTCATCTTTTTTGTGAAGAGAGCCTACTTTTTCTCAAAGCTTTGAAATTGAGTGATAGAAATGGGTAATATCCTGTGCTTTTAAATTATTTTTCTGGTAACAGTAAAAGTCTTAGCTTCACTGTTTTCTTCTAGTGTGCATCAACACTCATGTACCACATGGTCAAGTTAGGTTGTGTCAAAATCTTTTGACATTTGAAAATTTTTCCTCAGAGTGGAATTAACTGGCTATTGTAGGGGTTCAATCTTTGGCATTGATTTCTTTAGTACCATGTATTGATAATAGACTTAAATCAGTTTAGCCTTTGCTGGTTTGCTGGCTTGAGTTTAGATGTGAGAATTCTTTTTTACACTCAAGTATTGATTTTGTATCTTACATCTACAGTGTATAACATAGTATGTATGAGACCACATGGCTTTATGAGAATCTGACACTCAGGAGGAAGCAGGTGGGGAAGAGGAAGAATATATAACTCTTTTTTTATTCACCTGTTCTATTTTGAGTTGCACAGGGTTGGTATATATATGTCATTAGTAATCGTCTCTTCCTACATAATCATACGTCATTGGGGTGGGGAGGCTTTAAGGAAAATTAGAAGTGGTGTAGAATTTAGCAAATGGAAAGGAGAAATCATTCCAGGTTTGTATCATGGTAGAGAGAAAGGATAGAGAAAAGGTGTTTGAAAGAAATGGGGGTGGGTGAGTACACTGTGTTTTCAAATTGAATGTTATTGGCGAAGTGAATGGTGAAAGAAATTGTGAAATCACTCATTTTTCTGTTAAAAGTAGCCACAGATCTAATGAACAGTTGTGTGTAAATGACTGATAATTTCATAATCCTTTGAAATGCATTTGCATTTTTAAGAAACTGATCACTTAGTCAAATTTTGGTATTTTAAACCCAGTAAAAGAGATAGAAATAAGTGATTTGGACAAAGACCTTTTGGGTAAGAGTGCTTGCTTCCTCACAGACAAAATAAGCATGTAGAGGAGGAAGAGGGATGGAAGAGTCTTGGAAGAATCACTTACCTTACACATTTGTTGTTTTTCCTCATCTACTTCTGACCCTAAAATTTTTCTTAAAAGTTTCACTTTGTATTTTCTCAAAAAACTTAATTTGGGGTTGGTATGGGGATGGGGAGAAGAAAAAGAATAAGAGCAGGTAGGAGTGGCAATATGTATGTATCATTTAAATTAGCAGTGGTCATTCTATATATAATTACATATATACATATACTATATGTAATTATTTAAATTGTTAAAATAATTTTATTAGATTTTTTTGAACTAAGGTTTTAATGAAAGTATACAAGTGCTCGAATCATTGGTATATAGCTTGATGACTTTACACAAAGTAAACACCTCTGTGCAGCCAACAATACCCAGATCAAGAAATAAACACTACCAGAATCCCAGAAGTGGTATTCATCCCATCCCAGCATTCCCCCCTCCGGGTCTTCCCACTCATTATTCCCAACCCTGTCTTTCTAACTGCTTGGATTAGTTTTGTCTGTTGAATTTTATATAAATGTAATCACCCAGTATGTATTCCTGTGTGTCTGGCTTTTTCACTCAGTATTTGTTTCATCCATGTTGTTGCTTGTATCGATAGTTTGTTCGTTCCTGTTGCTGTATAATACTACATTGTATGAGTACACTACAATTTATTCAGTGTACGATTAATAGACATAAGAGTTTTCATCTTTGGCTCTCAGAAACAGTGCTGCTATGAGCATTTTGTGTATATCTTTCAGTGAACACATGTACATATTCCTGGTAAGTTTTATACCTCAACATTATACCATCAGTTACCTTTTCCCAGAGGCAGAGCTTCCATTTACATGGAAGTTTTAAGACAGATATGAATATGGCATCTTGTAATTAATATTGCTGAAACAGTAGATTTTATTTCAGATATTAGTGTTTTTAAGTCTTTGAGTATGCTGTAAGTCCAGCGTTAGAAGTTTACTCATCAATTTAATATAATTTAATATACTATACTAATATACAATATACTATAATAATATACTATAATTTTCCCCAAGTTGAGGAGGAAGGAAGTCTTTTTAAATATAGGAATTTTCAAAAATACTGTGGACTTTAATTTGTGATTTACTAAGCCTTCATTCCAAACATTATTTTTTTTGCTAGTGTCGTAAATACTTTTTTTCTCCATTTCAGTTTGGAATCTTCTTTCTTACTACTTTTAAGCTTATCCTTTTAACTCCAGTGAAAATATTTTGCTTTTATTTGGTTAATTGTTTCACTTTTTATTTTTTCTGCGTATCTTGATTATAAACATAAAATTATAAATATAAAATTGTAAAACATTTATAGAAATATTGGGGCATATTTTGTTTTCAAGTTGTTTTTCTAGTCCTTTTCCAGATCTGTCAGTTCTTGATGTATAAGAAGAAGGTGTAAAAGGGCTCCCTCAACTGTGCGGGAAATGCTAGTTACTGGCTCATAAGCTCATATTCCCCACCATACAGATATCCCCAGAATGACAGGCCATCAGTGGCTGAGATGGGGTCTGTTTTTAAGGAATCACTTGCTTGAAACTGATGGTATGGTAGCCTTAGGTACTAAAAAGAGTAAGATCTTTGTGTCTGGCAGTTCAGTGTTAGTGCTAACAGTTTTCTTTCTTGTCCACAACAAGCAATGTGGAGGAGACTCCTTTCTTCCTCCCTTCCTTCTTCCCTTCCCTCCCGCCCTCCCATCCCTTCTTTTCCTTTTTTACATAATGTAGCGACATTGAGTAAATGTTGCTGTTAAGTTTGGGGAGAATGAGCCTGAGCTTTTTCATCCAAGCGGCTTGTTTTTAAAGAAACTATTAACTATAGAGAACAAACTCAGGGTTGCTGGAGAATGGGGTAATGGGGTGGTGGGCATTAAGGAGGGTGTTTGATGTAATGAGCACTGGGTGTTATAAGCAACTGATGAATCACTAAATTCTACCCTGAAATTAATAATACACTATATGTGAACTAACTTGAATTTAATAAAACCAAAGATTTTTTTAAAAAAGCAAAAACAACCAAAAAAGTGGCTTTTTTTTTCTAGAATGGTTTCTTAATCCCATTTCTAAAGTAGGGGATTTTGGATGAGGTGACTTCTGAGATGCTCTAAAACTTTCTGTATCATTTAAACTAACAGTATAAATCATTGAGGTCTGAATTTGTTAGGTATTATTATACAGACATGGTTCTTTTATGGAACTTATAGTTGAATTAGATACTAGATTTAAATAACATTCAAAATCAAAATGAATTGAAAATAAACATGTTGATATCGTTTTGTCCTCTGATAAATATTTTTAAGGATGAGGGTGCGTGCGCACACACACACACACACACACACACACATACATATGTATACTCTTACATGTACATACACCATACCAGAGTTTTGTTTGTAACTTTACCTGTCCACTTTTTCCAAGACCTGAGTCTGTTGGAGAGTCTTCTATGAAATGCTATTAAGATGAAGGTTTGTTATGACCCCCTGCGGTCTGACACGTGTTCTACCCTTTAATCATTTATCGAATTACCTTTGTGCCACAATTAGAAAATTGTTGCAGGGGATGCCTGGCTGTCTTAGTTGGTAGAACATCCAACTCCTGATATCAGGGTTGTGGGTTCAAGCCCCACATTGCGCATGGAGCTTACTTTAAAAAAAAAAGTTGCAGCCCAGAGTTTAAGCTAGGTTATAGCATGCTTATGTAAATGATTAAGAAAGAAACATGAGCCTACTGAAGGAAATTACCTGCAGATTTGGGGTCATTCATCTTGTTTTCATGGTGTCTTCCTTCTTCATTACATTCATTGTTTTGCCCTTATATCCAGAAACTGAAAGCAGACAGACAGGTCTAAATTAGATTGTATGTTGCCAGAATCTAAGATCTTCAGTTGCAGAGATAAAACAACACTTTAAGTTTCTTTATATCATCTGTAGCCCCACATACAAGTAGTTACAACTCTCAGGGTGCCTTTATGGATTTTTTTCTGATGCTGTCATAATCCCTACTGCAGTGTCTCACAGGAAGCCTGTCTTCTCTTTCTGAGTCATTTGATTTGAGAACCTCTTAGCTGAAATCTTTAAAGCTGAAAAACTTAAGCTGAGAGAGTTGGGTGTAGTGAGCTTGTCTGGGGTTTGTAAAGTTAATTCTGGTTTTAGATGGCTAGAAAAATGTTACAAACCAATCATAGACATGCATTGAGAGCACATACAGTACACGCTCTGAAACTTGGAATATGCACTTTTGATTTTTTTGAAGTGTCAGAAAATTTTTGGTAAAATGTTAGCAGTAGTGTCTTGGAGTGGTGGAGGTAAGGTGGTTTTTGTTACTTTTTTTCTTCATTTATTTGGTTTTTAAATACTATATATGGACTCTGGAAGGAAAGAGGTTTGTTTTTAAAAAGATTTTAATAGTTGTGATTGTGATGTGAACTTAGAGTAGTTGGTCTGATGATAAAGTCCTCACAGGTCATTTTAAACTTGAATAAGAGCTTAATTCTCCATTCTTTGTGTTTTAAGTGCTTATTAATTTATGGACATTTTTAGCTTTTATATCCACAGCAACTTTAGGATAATAATTATGTATTTATATCATTTATTGGAGATAAAGATAACTGATGATAAAGTCAGAATTCAGAATTAAAAACAAATTTGTTACTTGAGACTTTGAGCCAGTGCTTCTGTCTTTCTAGGATAAGTTTGTGACCTTAGGTTATGTAAATACAAATACATAGAAACAGTATTTTAATTACTTTTGTGGCTGAATGATGGAAATTTAGTGTGCACACAAACTGGGTATTAGAAAGAAAAGCAAAACTAATACTGGTCATAAAAGGTGGCTATTTCTTTTGTACCCTGGTGGTATGGACTCCTGTCTGTTTGATGATTTTATGTGGAAGATAATTTCTTCTCAAAAAGCTGGAGTTAGCCCTGAAAGAATTAATGACTGTCAGTTTATTAAGTTGAAACAGATTGCTAAGGGAAATTGTTTCACCATTATCAGTTAAAAAACAACAAACCAACCTAGGGCCCTTTCTAAGATACTATATTCTTAGACGTTTTGGATTACAGGACCCGGTGTGTTTGAGAATAAATAAGAACCGGCAGTGGCTTTCAAAAAATATGGGTCTTTGCAGTCTAAAATTAGTTACTAGATTTGGAATTAACTTAACTCACATTTGACCAGTCTTCTGATCATCTTATAGACTACTTGTAAGCATTAAGAGAAGACTTTTTCTTATTAGAAAATATACTAAAAACCTTCATTGAAATAGGTGAACTGTTCTGTTTTGTTTTGTTTTTAAAGGGGCTGTAGAATGCCTGGGTGGCTCATTCAGTTAAGCATTCTTTGGCTCAGATCATGGTCCCAGGGTCCTGGGGTCAAGCTGTGTCTCAGGCTCCCTGCTCATCTGGGAGTCTTCTTCTCCCCTGTCTCTCCCCCACCCCAGCTTGTGCTATCTTGCATGCTCAGTCTCTCTCAAATACATAAATAAAATCTTAAAAAAAAAAAAGTAAAAGTCGGGGCCACTAGGGACACCTGGGTGGCACAGTCTCAGGTAGGTAAGTATCTCACTTTTGATTTTGGCTCAGGTCATGATCTCAGAGTCACGAAATCACGCCCAGCATCAGGCTCTGCAGTCAGTGGGTAGTCTGCTTTTATCTCCCACACCCCACATGCTTTCTTTCTAAAATAAATCTTTAAAAAAGGGGGCGGGGGGGGCTACCGTTACACGGCTTAGGGCAAATCGGTCATTAAGTGTAGGTTCTAGATAGTAATCAACATAGTTTTATGAAGAGCTGATTACAAGTGAACTTAGATTATTCTCCTGAAACAGTGACTTTGGTAGCTGAAGAAGGAACAAGAGCAGCATAGGTGGATTTAAATACAGCTTTTATTTTATGAAGTAGTCATATGGTGTTGTGATAGTTGGGAAATTTTTAAAAGTTGTATAATGTGGAAGCTACCAGTTAAAAAAATACTGCTAACCATTTTGCAGACAGGCATTTAGTATATAGTTCTGTTTCTCTCCAACTTCCTTTTCTGAACCAAGATTTGTTCATATAATTACTAATTTAAGTTATTAAGCATATTAAGTTCATAGATAATTTTTAAAAATGGGCTGGGGTTAAGTATCTGAAAAACCAAGAATAGAAATCAAATTACTCGGAATGGTCTAAGGAAAAAAAGTACCTTCATCTTTATAGAAACAACAAAAAAATGAGTAGTCACTTAGAAATGTTGAACCAGAACTAAATAAAGCAGAAAACAATATGGACTACAATTGAATGAATCATCCTAAAGTGTGTTTATGTGTGTGTAAACACATGATACCATTTTATAATAGTAAGACTTGTAAAATGTTGAAGTGGTTGAAAAATATGTCTTTTGGAAA
Organism: Enhydra lutris kenyoni; assembly: GCF_002288905.1. Lineage (NCBI taxonomy): Eukaryota > Metazoa > Chordata > Mammalia > Carnivora > Mustelidae > Enhydra > Enhydra lutris. Next base: position 793,592 of record NW_019154102.1, on the reverse strand, counting down.
AATTTAAGTGTTATTCTAAAGAGGGATAAGCTAAAGGATGGCTGAACATTTCACATGGTTCGAAGTAATTTTCCTCAAAGATTTTATTTATTTATTTCACACACACACACACACACACACACACACACACACATACACACATACACACACACAGCACAGGCAAGGGGAAGCAGCAGGCAAGGGGAGAGGGTGAGGGAGAAGCAGGCTTCCCACTGAGCAGGGAGCCTGATATGGGGCTTGATCCCAGGACTCCAGGTCATAGAGTACAGAAGGCAGAAGCTTAACCAACTGAGCCACCCAGGTGCCCTGGTTGAAGGTAATTCTAAAGGATGTTGCTCAGTTTTATTTTTCTGTATGCTCAGAAGATAGCTAAGGAAAACAAATTTAAATTATTAGATTGATGTTTTATACTGGTGTAAAGAACATTTGATAAACATCTAAAGTAGGTCGCTAGGGGTGCCTGGGTGGCTCAGTCAGGTGGCTGCCTTAGGCTCAGGTCGTGATCCCAAGGGTCCTGGCATGGAGGCCCACATCTGGCTCCCTGCTCTGTGGAGAGCCTGCTTCTCCTTCTCTCTCTCTGCCTGCTGCTCTACTTGTGCTCTCTATCTCTGTGTCAAATAAATAAATAAATAATCTTTAAAGTAGGCTGCTAAAGAAGGCTATATACTTTGCTCTTTTTGGTGTCAGCTATGAGGATTAGATATTTTAATTATCTTAGAGATGTTAAATTAGAAATTATAGAATATTGGATATAGAACTGTAGTTGCAATTCTTTAGGTTTATTTACTTGTTCAGGGTGGTGGTTGGAATTAGAGCCCTGGTCTCCTGACTCCCAGTCAATGATGGTGGTGTTACCTGTTCTTGTTTCAGAATTTTACTTTCATTCTGTTCATTTTTCAGTTTAGTGGTTTGTTAAGTCTATTGAGGCTTACTAGTTTTCTGTAACTCCTTAGTTGAACTAAACAAAAATTAATTTTTTAGGATACTTGTACTCAGTAACTTAAAAAATATATGCAAGTAAATTTTAATAGCTTGTTACAGATTGACTTAATATTTTAAGTCTGTACTGGTAAAAAAGGAGAAAAAGGCGATTATATTATTCAGTATAAGGTGAACCATATTGATGATAGAGTCATGTAAAGATTCCCAGGGCAAAGTTCTTTTCCCTGTTGAATTCTAGTGCCCATTTATGATAATGGTGGTGTTTCAGATCAATAAGGAAATTATTTATTGATCAGTAAATGATATTGAGACTATTGATTATTCATTTGGAGAAGCATTCAGTTAATTTCCTACTTTGTACAATACCAAAAATACATTTAAAATGATTAAAGAGCTTTTTTTCAATTAAAAAATTTTGTTATTAGAGTAAAAAACCCTTTTAACACAGTTTCAAGTGTACAATATAATATTGTTAACTATCGGCAAGATGTTATCAGATCTGAAGAACTTACTCATCTTGCATAACTGAAACATTATACCCATTGAATGGCAACTCTTTATTTTCTTTTCCTCCCTAGCCCTTAGAAACTACTATCCTATACTCTACTTTTATGAGTTTGGTATTTTAGATATCTCATGTAAGTGAAATCAGACATTATTTGTCCAACTCCAAGTGACTTATTTCACTTAGGATAATGTCCTCCAAGTAAGAGCTCAATATTTTTAGAAAATCATAGAAGAAATTAGAAGAAAGTAGTTTTTCCTCAGCAGTGCCCCAAAAAATCAGTCATTAAGGAAACATCAAGAAATTGACTACATGGGTTCCCTGGGTGAGTCAGTTGGTTGAGCAACTGCCTTCAGCTCAGGTCATGATCCTGGAGTTGAAGGATCAAGTCCCGCATCCACATCGCCCTCCTGCTCAGCAGGGGACTGCTTCTCTGACCTTCCCCTCTCATGCTCGCCCTTTCATTCTCTCTCTCTCTCTCATATAATAAATAAATAAATAAATTGGCTACATAAGTGAAAAGTTCTGTGCAGTAAAGGGTGCTGGTAAGGGTTAAGGCAAGTAATAATCGACTGGAAAAAAATTTGCACTTTCTTAACCTACAAATAATTAGTATCATGAGTTTCTATGAAAAATTATACATAAAATATTGCTTATTGAGATGAGTCTTCTTTCTTAAAAAGTATGTTTCATTCCATTCCATTCTCACTTCTCTCAGAAGCAGCAACTGTCATGAATTAGATATGAATTTATTCATTCTATTTTTTATCTTTTTAAAAAAATATATTTTATTTGAGAGAGAGCGTGTGCATGCACAAGTTGGAGGAGGGCCAGAAGGAGAGAGAGAAGCAGACTCCCCACAGAGCAGAGAGCCTGATGCAGGGCCCCATCCCAGGACCCTGAGATCAGGACCTGAGCGAAAGGCAGTTGCTTAATCCACTGAGCCACCCAGGCATCCCTATTCATTCCATTTTTAAATACTTTTACATATTTGTGTGAATCTGTAAATCTGTAAACAGTTAGTTAATTTTAAGTTATTATGGTTGTTAACTATGGGAAAGTAAAAAGCTTGCCTTCAGGGTGTTTCAGTGCAGTAAACAGAAACATAAAATATTCTCTCTAAATGTTTAATGTGTAAGTGCCAAGTGAATGGTATAAATCATGAGTGCCTGGCACTCTAGAATAATCTTTAAGTGATTGTTGAGTGAATTAATTAAATATAGAAGTATATAAAATATAAAGGAAAAGTCTGTTCTGTTCTCTTCCCCTGACCTACCACTCTCCAGAAGTAACTCTTAACTGTGTATGTGTTTACTATTGAGTTTTTCTTAATGTATGTGTATATAAATACACATACTTTATTAAAAAGAAATCACAGTATATGTATTAATTTGTAAATTAAGTTTTGGGTTTTGCATAGATAATATCCTGGGCGTTTTTCTGTGTCAGTATAAATCTAAAATTACCTTATTTATTTTTTATGTTTGCATAATAGTTCATTACATGAATGGACCATGATTTATGTTAAATGTGTATCTTTTTTTTTTTTTTTAAAGATTTTATTTATTTATTTGACAGATCACAAGTAGGCAGAGAGGCAGGCAGAGAGAGAGAGGAGGAAGCAGGCTCCCCGCTCAGCAGAGAGCCTGATGCGGGGCTCAATCTCAGGACCCTGGGATCATGACCTGAGCGGAAGGCAGAGGCTTTAACCCACTGAGCCAACCAGGCGCCCCTGGTAAATGTATATCTATTGATTAATATTCAGGTTCTTAATTTTTGCTACTATAGTATTGAAGTAAACATCTCTGTACAGATATCTTAACATATTTATGTCACAATTTCAGTTTCATAGATGTGAGTTATTGTGTTAAAGGAATAGTTGCATTTTAAAGTCTGAAAAATGTTGCCAGATTTTTAAAAAAATAATCCCACCATTAATGTATGAGGTTAAACGTTACTGAATAAATGTATACACGAAATACTTAAGAGTGGAGGAGAAACTAGTCTGAGAGCTGAAATGGTTTGAAGAGACTTGCCAGAGAAAGTGAATGCTTAAACTAGATCTTGAAGAATGAGTATGTCACAGATAAAGAAAAGGGGAAAAAAGGATATTCTTAGTAAGAGGAAATGGGCCAGACAGAACATGGAAGAGATACCAGGACAGAATTTTAACTCCGTCATCGTACGCTGTTCATCTCACAGTTCCCTTTGTCTTGGTGTTTCTTTTCCAGAAAGAAGTTAAAGTTGGGTTAGGCACTCTCCTATCTTCAAGGCTTTACCACTTGTAGAATAATCTAAATTCTTTAGTCCAGATTCAAAGTCTATACTTGGCCTGCCTTTTTTTTTTTTTTTTTTTTATGAGTTTTTTTTTTACACGCTAATCTACAAATTTTTTTTTAATGAACCTTTTTTTCCAGCTCTTTTTCTTTTTTTTTTTTTTTTTTTTTTTGGCCCTGTTGCAAATTTTTAAACTCTGGTTCATTCAGTATTTAATCACTTGTTTTTGAGTTCCCATGCTTTTGTGGTAGCTACACATAAGTCAGGCTCAGGTGCTTACTGTCATTTACATTTATGTAACAAATAAATTTACATAAGCATAAGGATCCATTTATGCTTACTATATGGAGGATTATCAGTAAATATTTGATAATATCCTATGTAATCTTCTTCAATGTCCTGAGTGGTTTTTTTTAATAATACAGTTGGCAGGGGCACCTGGGTGGCTCAGTGGGTTAAAGCCTCTGCCTTCGGCTCAGGTCATGATCTCAGGGTCCTGGGATCGAACCCCGAATCTGGCTTTCTGCTCAGAGGGGAGCCTGCTTCCTCCTCTCTCTCTCTCTGCCTGCCTCTCTGCCTACTTGTGATCTCTGTCTGTCAAATAAATAAATAAAACCTTTTAATAAAAAAATAATAATAATACAGTTGGCAGTGAAGTTTCTGAAAACTCACCAGAACCTCTTTTCCATATTAATAGATATCTGATATCAGTGTATGGACTTCTGATACATAAGTGATATGTAATTTATATATTAAGCATGACAAGAAAATATTTTTGAAAGCACTTAAGTAGCATTTAGGCAGCTTTATATCCATGGGAAGATGCAAGGATTTTTGGTAATAATAACTACTATTTAGTGGTTGTGATATTAATAGCAATCATTTATTGATTATTCTAGGTAGACAGTAAATTCATGTTTTATTTTTACAGCAACCCCCATCATGTAGATAATGTACCCCTTTTACATATGAGGACTTAAATTGAAGTAAAACTCCATATTGATATTGCACATTACCAAACAGTTATTTAGCAGGATAAATATAAAAAGTCAACTTCTCAATGCTCCATAGTGAAATTTTAGAATATAATAAAGTTCTTTAAAATGATGAAAAAAACCAGAGTGCCTACACCAAAGTATCAGTTATACAGATGGTGTATTTACCAGCACAGTAATTTGCAGAAGTTAGTAAAATGCTCTTTCCTCAAAATGTAGAGGCAATATAGCTGTGTAACTTGATTTTTATACCCATTTAAACTATCAGTTCAGCAAGAATGAGGCCCAGAATGCGTATATACACAAAAATTAAGAGTTCATCACCTGTAAAAACTTGGTGCAAGAACCAAAGGATATACTTGAGCAGGAAGAATAGTAAACTAGAGAGAGGGAGGAATTGGATAAACACATCATGAGTAAAGAATTGGCAAAATATGTTAATAAATCAAGACTATTGATTGTAAATATGTATAATATTTTTAAAGATAGAACCAAAATACTAGACAATTACAAGAAAGTTGGAAGAAAGGGGATTACATTGAGTCAAGAGTCCTACAATTCAGGGCACCTGACTGGCTGAGTTGATAAAGGATACAACTCTTGATTTTGGTGTTGAGTTCAAGCCCCAGGTTGGATATAGAGATTATTTAAAAATAAAATCTTAAAAAAAAAGTGGTAGAATTATTTTTTCACAAGAAGTACAGAAATACTGGGAATTCTAAGGCATATTATAAAAATAGCTATTTTTTTGTCACTGCAGCCAGACTATCTGGATGAAATCCTAGCTTATCCCTTACTAGCTGTGTGACATTAAGGTTACTACAACTTACTGTGCCTAAATTTTCTTATCTATAAGTGGGATGACAATAATCCTCATAGTGTTATGTTTGGGGAGGATTAAATGCAATGCACATAAAGCCATTAGAACACTACTCAGTACATGAAAGCACCAGTACATGTTTGCTGCTGCTGCTTTTATTTCTTTTACCTTAAGGGTAACCATGAAAAGAATAGAAATAAAATCTATGACTATAGGACAGCAGAACTCAAGAGAATGAAGAAAGCTTACCCCTTCGTATGTCATCAAGATCAGTTGGACTAATTTTAATTTTTTATATTTTTTTGAGCACTTCCAACCACTTAAAAGCATTGGTATTTTATTACTTTTATCTTAGAGATCTTCCAAAGAGCAGAAAGACTTTAGTTTTTAAAAAATTATTCTATGGGGGACCCTGAGTGGCTCAGTTGGTTAAGTGTCTGCCTTCGGCTGAGGTCATGGTCCCAGGTTTCCTGGAATCAAGCCCCACATCTGGCTCCCTACTCAGTGGGGAGTCTGCTTCTTCCTCTCCCTACATCTGACGCTCCCCCTACTTATGCTGTCTCTCTGTGAAATAAATAAAATCTTAAAAAAAAAAAATCATTCTATGTTGCATGAATCCATCAGGCCCTTTTTGTAAATCTAGGGTACATTATGGAATCTCAGTGATCTTTTTGTGTATCTTGAAATACATTGCTATTTTTTTTTTTTTTTTAGATTTTATTTATTTGACAGATCGCAAGTAGGCAGAGAGGCAGGCAGAGAGAGAGAGGAGGAAGCAGGCTCCCTGCTCAGCAGAGAGCCCAATGCAGGGCTCGATCCCAGGACCCTGGGGTCATGACCTGAGCCAAAGGCAGAGGCCTAACCCACTGAGCCACCCAGGCACCCCTACTTTGCTATTTCTAAGAGTTTTACCATTACCACCAATTATTTCCTGCTGTGTAAAAAATAAATAAATAAAAAGCAAGAATGATGGAATCCACTAGAAGGAAGATAGAATAGTGAAATAGTAATTTTTCAAGTGTTGGTTTTTTTTTTTTTATTGTACCTATTGCATCCTTCAAAAAAAGGCATAAAAGAGGATGAAAAACATACAGATAGGAAGATAGGTACAAGGTGAGGAGTAGCGCTGTAGACCTGGGCTGTTCAATATGGTAGCCACTTGTCATATGTGACTGTATTTAAATTAATTAAAATACTTAGAATTTAAAATTCAGTTCCTCAGTCACATTAACCATGAAGTGGTTATATAGAGGGAATGTAGCATTTCACTGTGACTACCATATTGGGCTACAAAGCATAGAACATTTTCTTCACTGCAGAAAATTCTTAAGAGAAAAAAATTCATTGAGAAAATCCCTGCTGAGCAAGGACCCCCATGTGGGACTTGATCCCAGAACCCTGGGTTCTTGACCTGAGACAAAGGCAGGCACTTAACCAGCTGAGCCACCCAGGCACCCGAAAAATAACCTTTTCAAAACAAGTAGTAGAGTAGCATTGTTTTATATTTTTGTAAATCTTATGTCTCCCCCAAAGTTTGTTGAAAACTTATATGTTAGAATCTAATCCCCAATGTGATTGTATTTGGAGGTGGGGCCTTTGGAAGCTGATTAGGTCATAAGAGTAGAGCCCTCTTGAATAGCTAGCCTTTTCCCACCATGTTAGAATACTAGAAGAGATCAGTCATGTGTAGCCTGGAAAAGGGCCTTCACCAGAACCAAACCATGCTCATGTTATGATCTTGGACTTCCAGCTTACAGAACTCTGCAAAATAAATTTCTGTTGTTGATAAGTCACTCAGTTTGTTTTGTTATAGCAGCCTAAACTGACTAAGACGCATGGCATCTCGCTTCCCCCAGAGCAAGTGATCTAAAAGGGACCAAAGAGAAAGCCACTATGCTTTTTTCGACCTCTTTGAGAGAAATTTCTAGTCATTAGAGGCAAGTCACTACTAAGTCTGGCCAGTATTTAGGGGAAGAGAATAAGGCTTCACTCATGAAGACAGAAGTATCAAAGAATTTGTGGACTTTCTAAAACTACTACACTGGATATGCTAAACGTTAATAGTAGTATAGACACTGTAACCTTTCCAGAGCTCAGTCTAGCAGTGCTTAAAAATATGAACACCCTATAGTCTAGTAATTTCATTTCTAGATTTGTCTCTCAAGGTCTTTGTAAGAATTTCATAGGGGATATGTACATGGATGTTTACTGCAGTATTGTTTGTAGCAGCAGAAGTTGGAGGCAGTCTGGTTGTCTCATACTAGTCTGAGTGTAGATGGGTAAAATTTGTGAATGCACATTGTATTGGTGTCCTAGAGCTGCCCTAACTGTCACAAACTGGGTGGCTTAAAACAACAGAAATTTATTCTCTCATAGTTCTGAAGGCTAGAAGTCCAAAATCAGGGTGTGAGCAGGGCCATGTTCCCTCTGAGACACTGGGTAGAATCCTTCCTTGCCTGTTCCTAGATCATGGTGGTGGCTCTTAACCCTTGGATTACCCCTGTATCAATCCAGTCTTTGCCTCAGTTGTCATATGGCATTCTCCCTATGGCTCTTCACATGGTGTTTTGCTTTTACAAGGACATCAGTTATAATGGACTAGAGCCCACCCTAATGACCTCATTTTAACCTGATTACATATACAGACTATTTCCAAATAAGGTCACACTTATTGGGTCACTGCCTACCAGTGGTTAGGACTATAGCATATCCTTGGGGGACCGCCTACCAGTGGTTAGGACTTCAGCGTATCCTTGAGGGATACAGTTCATGCACACATGAACTAATATGCAACAGTTAGAAGCAACAAATTAAATGTACATATGCACGTAGTATATAGCAGGAAATGCAAGAAAGAGAATGATGTGGTAGTAACAGTAACATTTATATAAATGAAAAATCAGTGTGTTAGAGTTCTTCAGAGAAACAGACCAATAGGATGGAGATAATAAATCTATATATAAATAGGTTGAGAGAGAGATACTGAGAGATTGAGAGAGATTATGAGGAACTGGTTCACATGATTATTGAGGCTGGAAAGTCAAAATCTGCAGTGTGGGCCGGCAGAGTGGAGACCTAGGATAGCTGATGGTGCAGATGAGTCCAAAGACAGTCTGCTAGAGGATTTCCTCTTGCTTGGCGAAGCTCTTTTTGTTCTAATCAAGCCTTCAGCTGATTGAGGCCAACCCACATTATGGAGGGCAATCTGCTTACTCAGAGTTCACCAGTTTAGTATTAAACTTGTCCAAAGCATCCTCCAAGTTGACACATAAAATTAAACATCACAAGCCCACCCCTTGTCAAACTGACACGCAGAGACCTCTCCTTAAACCATACTTAGAATCCACATAGATAATAACAAGGCCATACTTCTACCCAACATGCAAGTATCCTGTGTACAACCCAAAACATCCCAAATCTTTCACCAGAGAGGATGCAGAGTCCTTGATGTTTAACTCTTCTCTTTGATATCCCATAACTTAAATATTGTGATGTTATTTTTATATGTACTTTATAAATTATGATAAATATAATATAAAGTATTAGGATATGTATCTTATATTAAATGATAAGGAAATAAAAGAGGTAAGAAAAAGATACTTTATATATACAAACGTACACAGGCACAGAAACATATAAGGAAGAAATACTTATGACAGTTACAGTCCTCATTTCTGTAACTGGTTCCACAGATACAGCTTGCATTCATGACTACTTTTGTCCAGTACCCATTTTATATTACTTTTTCCTTTGGCAAGAAACTCAGCTGGTCATAGTTCTTGGTACAGTGACCCAAACCTTCATTCTTGAAAGGTCTGAGCCATTAGTAGTCTTGCCTGAACTGGGTTGTAGTTGTCCATTGATTTTAATTACAGGGCATGGTAACATGGAGAGATGCCCTTGAGGGTCTCCTATACTGCAGACATACTCTTTTTACCTTCATTGTGGAATGGCAGTCCAGATTTCCCTTGGTCCATCCATCCAAACATAGTACCCCCCTTCTTTGACTGGTTTATTCAGGAGCATGAAGTGTCCAGAATGTCCAGGTGGCAGTTTTAATTTCCAGTCAGTTCAGTGGGATCATTGTTAGGTCTTGTGGATATGGAATGGAAGCATTCCTTCATTTGGAACTAAGACCTCTAGACCACTAGTAGAGCATAAAGTCATGGAGACAGAAAGCAAAAATTTTGTAGGTGGGTCACTAGGAGTAATAGTGGTGCCACTTCCATTTCTACCCCTTGATTCCTGGAATGTGCATCCTGTCTATGAGACAAATGTCACCGTGTATCAAATAGTGGTATTCCTGGAGAATCTGGCCCCAGTCATGCAAGATAATTGCCATCAGGCTGGTGGTACTGTAACTGAGTCTTCAAAAGGCCATTTCATCATTCTATCAGGCCATTTGCTTCGGAATGCTAGGGTATGTTGTGAGACCAGTGGATTCTGCCATCATGGGCCCATTGCTGTACTTTGTTTGGATGGAATTAATTCCCTTGATCAGAAGCAGTGCTATAACCATGAGCATGGATAAAGCATTCTGTAAGTCCACAGATAGCAGTTTAGGTAGAAGCTTTGCATTCAGGGAAGGCAAATCCATATCCAGAATAAGTATCTATTCCAATTAAGAACAAATGCTGCGCCTTACATGATGAAAGCAGGTCCCAATGTAATCAGCCTGCTACCAGGCTTATCACCCCAGGGAATGGTGCCATATAAGAGATTCAGTGTTGGTCTCTGCTGCTGGCAGATTGTGAACGTAGCAGTGGCTGTAACCAGGCCTGCCTTGGTGGGTCGAAATCGCAGGTCCTGAGTCCATGTATAACCTCCATTCTTATCACCCCAGCCACTTTGTTCATGAGCCCACTGGGGATTATGGGAAAAGAGATGGGTGAGAAAAGAGACTGACTGGTATCCACAGAACAGGTCATGTTGTCCACTTGATTATTCAGCTGTTTTTCTGCTGAGGTTACCCTTTGGTGGGCTTTGACTTGAGACACAAAGATCTTAATGTTTTCACCCATTCAGTGAGGTCTGTGCACATACCTCTTTCCCAGACTCACTGGTCACCGGTTTTCCAATTGTGTTCCTTCCAAGTCACTGACCATCTAGCCAAACCATGGACCACAGCCCGTGAATTGGTATTTAATCACATGTCTGGCCATTTTTCCTTTCAAGCAAAAAGAACAACCTGGTGCCCTGCACTAAATTCTGCCCCCGAGGAAGATTTCGTTTTACCACTGTTTTTCAGGGATACCCCAGAAAGAAGCTGTAGTGTTGCAGCTGTCTGCCTTCAGGCACCATTTCATGCAGAACCATCTGTAAACTAAGCTTGAGTTCTTTCTCTGTCAGCTGATGGGAGGGAACTCCCCAGAAGCTCTAGGTGCAGGCTGGGAGAGAGCAGGTAGTGTGACAGGGATAGGAACTTGGGCACTTGGGCTACATCTTCATGGAACTTCCTTGTACTGGCAGGATGTGTTCGGGAACTCCATTTGATGATGGAGTGCTGCAGTGCAGGCTCAACTTGATGGCGCTGTGGGTCAGATAACACCCAGGTGGTGATGAGCAGCTCAGGTCATGTGGGAACTTGATGTGACCCATGATTAAGTGTTTTGTCTTGGCTAAGGCCCAGTAGCAGGCCAAAAGCTGTTTCTTAAAAGGAGAGGAGTTATCCGCAGGGGATGGCAGGGCTTCACTCCAAATACCCGAAGTCCTGCGCTGCCATTTTCCTCCTATAGGAACTTGCATAAGGTCCCAAACATCATCCTTGTCTGCCTTCGACACTTCCTGCACTGTTACATCTCCTGGATCACATAGTGTGAGTCAGAGCATTTTGGACCTATTGCAGAGCCTCCTTTTGCTCTAAGCCCCACTCAAAACTAGCACCTTTTCGGGTCACTGAGTAAACGGGCCAGAGTAATACACCCAAATGAGGAAGGAATGTGTTGCCTCCAAAATCAGAAGAGGCCCACTAGGCCCCGTTGTTTGCCTTTTAATTGTAGGAGGTCAGATGCAACAGCTTATTCACCTTAGAAAGGATATCTCAACATGGCTCACATCACTAGACCCATAGAAATTTCATAGAAGTTAAAGGCCCCTGAACTTCTACCAGATTTATTTCCCATCTCCAGGTGTGTAAATGTCTTAGAATTAAGTCTGGTAGTTGCCACTTCTTGCTCTCTAAAGTGTGATCAATGTGGTATCAGTGTGGTATCTTGTGAAACGGAAAGGTGATCAAGAATGCTCATCACACAATATATACAAACTAATGCTTGTTTTGTGATAAAGATTAGTGTTAAACATTTCAGAATAGTTGTCTTTGTATAAGCAGGAGAATGAAAAAAAGTAAAACCCATATAAGAATTTTAAAATGCAAATTAAGTCTCCCAGAAACTAGGGTCAAAAGACCAAAAATACGGAATATGGGCAAGAAAAAGAGAAATAGAAGAGTAAAGTAGAATTGTTAGTCTGGGACACCCACCTCTAAAATATTAGGAAGAAAAAGAAAATTGAGAGGAAGAAATTCAAACACGTATTTCAAGAAAATTTCTCAAAAATAAAGGACTAGAATTTGCAAATTAGAAGGGTCCACCACACATTCATGAGAGGGAATGATAAAAGGCCCATATTGTGGTATATCGTGATGAAATTTCAGGACATCCAGGAATAAAGAGAAAAACTTAAAAGCTTCTGGGAGAGCGGAGTCACATACCAGTGAATATCACATAGGAGAATATCATTGGACTTCTCAAAAACAAAACTGAAAGACACTTGAGCATATGTCTTCACATTTATGAAGAAAAAAATTATTTCTGCCTTAGAATTCATTATTTAGGCACACTGTCAAAAAGTGTGAAATATAGGGGGGCCTGGGTGGCTCAGTGGGTTAAAGCCTCTGCCTTTGGCTCAGGTCATGATCCCAGGGCCCTGGGATCGAGCCCTACATCGGGCTCTCTGCTCAGCGGGGAGCCTGCTTCCCTTCCTCTCTCAGCCTACCTGTGATCTCTGTCAAATAAATAAAATCTTTTTAAAAAAAAAGTGTGAAATACAGAATAAAGTGTAATAGTTTTGACATACATGAAGAACTTATGAAGCCAAAAATACAGAAAAGTAGACAAGTCTACATAGACATAGCTCACAAACTTAGGGTACAGAAAATTAAACAAAACTGACAAGCTTTATTGAATAGAGATGGAACCTTGTATACACGCAAGCTCATGCTCATGAGTAGAACATGTACCTTATTTTCAGGTATATAAAATTTAAGTTACAAAAGTTCAATCTGTATTAAGTCACAGTGGAAATTTTATCAGTTTTCATAGAATCAGTGTCATTTAGAGCATGTTCTTGGACCTTATTGTAATTAAATGAGAAATCAGCAACAATGATGAGGTTAAAAATTACGTTTAAACAACTTCTGAGAACTAACTATAGTAATGAGGTAAGAGAAAATACATTAGACATTATAGAGTACTAGAACTCTGACACAGAAACACTACATGTCAGAACTTACAGATTGTAACTAACATGAAGAGACATTTGTTGGCTTAAAAGAGTGATATTTTAAAAGATTGGATATAAAATAATTAAGTCTAATTAAGTCTTCAACCCTTGGAATAGTAAAATAACAAAAGAATAAAGCCAAACACAATAAAAATATAAAGTAGAAATTAATGAAATGAAAGACAAATAATGGGAGCAGTATAAAGACCAGTAGACAATAGGGGCACCTGGGTGGCTCAGTTGGTTAAATGTCTGCCTTCACCTCAGGTGGTAATCTCAGGGTCCTAGGGGGTTGAGCCCTGCATTGGGCTCCCTACTCATCAGAGAGTCTGCTTTTCCCTCTCCTGCCCTTCCCCTCACCCTCCTCCTACTTGCTCAAATAAATAAAATCTTTAAAAAAAAAGAAGAAGAACAGTAGATGATAGAAAAAGAATTTTATGAATCCTAAGGTAACTCCATGAATACTTGGTCAATAAATTTGAATCTTAGATGGCATAGTTTTTTAGAAAAATGTAATTTGCCAAAATTAACCTTAGAAATACATAACACTAATAAGTTAATCACCAATAACACTCAGTAGAAAACAAAGAACAAATTTACATGTACCAGCTTCCTCACCAAAGGTAAACCAAACCTCAAAATTTTAGTTACAGAGAAAAAAAAAGTTCTCCATTTTATAAGACTAATCATTCAGCAAGTATTTGTAGAGCATTTATACTAGTATAATACAGTAGTGAAATGATACAAAAATATTTGATACCTAAAGTAGCCAATGACCGTACAAGAAAGGATGTAAATTAGTAACTTAATCTTATGAATAGGGATGCAAAAACTTAATACATTAGCAAATTAAACCCAGTTTATGTTAATGAAGGAAAACATGATAATCAAGTGGGGTTAATCCCAGAAATGCAAAATTGATTTAATACTAAACCTCTTTTTTTGTTTTTAAAATATTTTTTATCTCTTTGACAGAGAGAGCACAAATATTAGGTGATATGATAAATGCTATGAAGACATATAAATCAAATAAAAGGAACTTGTGGTAATTACTGATAACCTTTCCCACATTAAATATAAACCCTCTTTTTTTTTTTTTTTTTTTTTTTTTTTTTTGGGAAGTGTTTTAATTTATTCATTAGAGCAAGTGAGGGCAGGAGGAGAAAAAGGGTCTTGGGGGGGGAGGGAGAAGCAGACTTTCCCCCAGAGCAGGGAACCTAATGCAGGGCTGGATCCTAAGACCCTGGGATCATGACCTTAGGGGAAGGCAGACACTTAACTGCTTAACCAGCTGAGCCACTTAGGCGACCCCCGCCTTGGTCTTCTCTTTTTTGCATCTTTGTTCTGTGTCTGTTTGCCATTTACATTTCTCTGAATGCTGTAAAATAATCAAATATTCCTTATGGAAAATTAGATGACACCTGCTAAAACTGAGTGATTGGCTAGCAAGGTCTGTCTTATGATAACTCAGTCTTTGTCAGTTGAAGTTTAAAAATTTGAAATCTGTCTGAGTGGTAACAGCAGAATATAAACATTTACAGTATACAGCATATTTATAATCTAATACAATTATATAATTTATAATATATGGAGTAAATATAAATATATGGAAGTTGTTTCTTAGTAAAAACTTGAAATTCAAAGAATGTCCATATATATAATTTTTTTCTACATAGAACTTTTATCTCTCATAAAAGGACTAAAGGGAGAAAAGCTGTTTCCATAGGCTTATTAATTATTATAGCACAGTATCTTCAGCATAACACTAAAGTTGTAATGAGCTGGGAGTTAAGTTTAATTTGAACAGTGCTAAATGAAGCAAAAGTCATATAGATCCAGATAAGCAATTTCATAAATGCTTCTCTATCAGTTATTATTAGGATGCACTGTGGAAAATCTATGGCTTTACAACAAATTTTTACTCCCAAAACAACCAAAGTCATGTCTGTTGGTGTTCCATAGTATAGCGCTGTATATATGAAGGACAGTACTTCAGAAAAATTTAAAACTCTTTAGTTGGATTTGGAAGATGATCTTTGGGTATAAGTCTGTTGGTTCTCTTTGTTTAATCCCTGCAAAAGAACTAAATTCTCATGCCTTGATTTCATTGAAATACTACTTTAACTAGGAGCTTCTGCTAAAAATGCTTGTAGTAATTTTTATATTTATGTATTTTTAAAAGTTCAAAAACAGAATTGTATAAGGTATTTTAGGTCTCTTTTGACGGACTGCTAGTTTACTTCAAGATCCTTCCAATAAAATAAGGTCTCATTTTTTTGATTAAGATGCCCCTGAGACAACAGTCAGGAATTGGGCAGCTTCGCAAAAGATGTGTGCACAAAAGGGCTTTGACTTTGCCTAGCCCAGAGGTTTCAGATTCGTAGCCAGCAAACTGATCTGACCAACAGAATGTTTTGTTTTGCACAGTGCTCCTAAAAAATAAATTCAATTGTTATCCAGCATTTTAAATGTGGAATTTCACATAATCTTGATTCCTAGGTTTCTTTAACATTATGTATCATCTGATATCACTGGGTTGAATTCTAACATGGCAGCAGTTGGCCATGGTTTAGCACTGGGTGAGGATAAACCATATGATGAACCATAAACTCTCCAATTGTCTGCATTCCCCCACCATTTCTTAATATTGAACTTCACTCGTTTTCTTTACCTGTGACCTACCTAACATTTAAGTTTGTGATGTTTGCTAACTTGACCATGTACAGGACCTTTTTTTTTTCTTATAAAGATTTTATTTATTTATTTGTCAGAGAGAGCTCAAGCAGGGAGAGTGGCAGGCCGAGCAAGAAGCAGGCTCCCTGCTGAGCAAGGAGCCTGATGCGGGACTCAATCCCAGGACCCTGGGATCATGACCTGAGCCAAAGGCAGATGCTTGACCAACTGAGCCACCCAGGCGTCTCTGTACAGAGCCTTTTTAAAAGTTTTGTTGCTTCTGATTATGGCATGGGAAGCTAACACTGTTTAGGATAAATTAAATATCTTAAAAACCTCGAATTTGGGCTAGCATTGCCATCTCTCTTTCCCTGAATTGTAGCGTGTCTTTAGAAGAATATGTTTATGTGTGTGTCTGTTTGTATAGATACAGATATATAGACATTGTTATTAGTTCTTTATTTTAAAAAATTCTTTATTAAAGCATTTGCTGTGGATTCTCCTAGACTCTGGTAGTTTCTGTAAGAAGGATGTTGTGACTTCAGTGAGGTTTGTTACGGTCCTAATTTTGTTTAGTGATGATAGGACTATTTGAAGTAATAATTTTTCAAATCTGTTTCACTAAAAAACATTTGTTTAGCCTCTTTCTGTGTCATTAGGCTGGGCACTTGGGGTAGTTATTTATACCGGTTACTAAATATTTTTGGCTCTCTTCCATCTGGCATTTCCTAACCTTCTGTCACTGGGCCATGTCAACAGTTCTGGCCAGAGAGTTGTGAATGGAAATGAGTGTGTCATTTCCAGGCCAGTCATTTAATTGCCAGTATGATCTCTCTTTCCTTCTGCTGCTGCCACTAACAGTGTTTCAGAGAATAGCTACTCCATAGCCTGAGATCCAGAAGAGAAGGATTATACAGAGCAGAGCTCTCCACCAAGCCAGTGATAGACATACAGTGAGGAAGAAATAAATCTGGTTGTTTTTTGTGTTTTTTGTTTGTTTGTTTTGTTTTGTTTTTGTGTTTGTTTTTTGAGAGAGCTACATGCATGTGAGCAGGCAGGCAGGGCATGGGGGAGCAGGGCAGGCTCAGAGGGAGAGAGAATCTAAAGCAGGCTCCACGCCTAGCAAAGAGCCTGACTCGGGGCTCTCTGATCTCACAATCCTGAGATCATGACCTGAGCAAAAATCAAGAGTTGGTCGCTTAACCAGCTAAGCCACCCAGGTACCCCTAAATTTGTTCTTTTAAGCCAGAGATTTTTGGAGTTGTTCATTACTGCAGTTAGCCTTTCTGACTGATAACCTACATTATAGCAATAAAGTGAAGAAAGAATGTAATTAACTTATTAATTAAAGTAATTAAAGGTAGCTATGCTAAACAAAATCTATAACCTGCAAACTATTAGAAAATTTTTAGTCTTTATGGTAGCTTATTTATCAGTTGTGTCATCAAAGGCCTTAAGTCTTAGAAACTGCAACTTTGAAAGTGCACACTAAAGATGCCAGAGATCACAAAACATTTTGCATACTCAGCACTGTGTTGTGTACGTAAAAATGGTCTGAAGATGATCAAGGCCTATCATGGTTAATCCTGCTTGTTATCAAAGAGGGGGGTGTGTGTGTGTATTTTTTTCTCCAGAGTAGCATGGAGCTGAAAATTTTTAAGCAAACTTGCAGAATTAGGTTATAGATATTTGTGATATGATATAATTTTGTGATATAATTTTAGAGCTAGAAGAATCCTTAGATATCATGTAATACAACACCCATTGTTTATAGGGGTTATATATTATAAAAGATGACATAAAGAACATATTTGGATTATTACTTTTACATTATTTTCAGCTCTTAAAATACCATTTGAGAAATCCCAGGTAATCTCTTTCCCAACTAAAATTTCTCTTAGCACTCTGCTGACATTTGTAGTCTTTTTGCTTCCTCATTTCTTTGTTAATTATATTTAATCCTCATGGTAATTCTAAGAGGTAAATTTTTTTTTTTTTTTTTTTGCCATTTTACAGTTGTGGAGACTGAGACTTAAGTGAAGTAATGTGCCCAAGATCATATGGCTAAGTAACAGAGCTGGGATTTGAACAAGTGTTGTTGACTCTAATAGTCTATGTTGTTTCCACTAATGTCTTTTTTTTTTTTTTTTAAGATTTTATTTATTTAAAATTTTTTTTGAGAGAGAGGGCGAGAACACGAGCATGGGGAGGGCAGAAGAAGAGGTAGACTTCCCACTGAGCAGGGAGCCCAATGCAGGCCTGGATCCCAGGACCCCGGGATCATGACCTGAGCTGAGGGCAGATGCCTAACTGAGCCCTCAGGCGGCCTCCACCAATATCTTAAATGTATTTTAAGATTTTTGTACAAATGTAGAGAATGTTGTACTTTGTGTGACTGTTAATTAAAATTAAATTTGTCAGAGTGACAGGAAACCCAAGGCAACAGTTGTCTAGAAAGATAGAAGTTTATTCCTCGTTATTGTGATTGAAGTCTGGGGAATTATTTGTATGAAGGCTCCACCATGACATTATGGACCTAGGCTTTTCTGTTTTATTTACACCACTGTCCTTAAACACATGATGTTCATGCTTCAGAATACCTGCTTATGTTCCAACATTGTACCTAGCGGGAAACAAAGTGTGAAGGTTCTTCTTCCTTCTTTTTAGAACATATCTCAAGAGTTGGATAGGACACGTCTGCTCATGTCACATTGGCTAAAATAAGTTAGATGGCCAACTCTGCAGTAAGGGAGGCTGAGAAATACGGTCTGTGTTCTAGATGGTCATCTGCTCCACTAAAAATCTAGGGTCTGTCATAGACAAGGTGACTAGATTTGGGGTAATTAGCAGTTTCTCTCACAATGATGTAATCAGTTTTTGTTTCAAATTGTTTATTCATAGGTATTTATTGAGTACTTATTATGTACCAAACACTGTGATTCATAAATATATATGATAGTAAACTGTATTAGTTCTTATATTCATTTACAGATTAGGAAAACTTTAAATAGGTTACAATAAAGAGTACCCAAATGTTTTCTTTGTACATATATAAGAAAAAAAAAAAAAACAAAACATCATACACCCAGCTTTAGGTTCATCTTCATGCTCCAATAAAACATGGTATATTTCTTCAGAGTCAGCCAATAGCTTTGAAAATTTTGTACCACAACCCCAAAATACTAGCTCTAATGAATACTGTGAAACTTTTGAAATAAAATTGAAACTTGGGTACTACATAAATTAGGATCTGTCATCAGGCTTCCTGCTCCACAGGGAGTCTGCTTCTCCTTCTCCCTCTGCCCCTCTGCCTGTTTGTTCTCTTTCTCAAATAAAGAGATAAAATCTTTTAAAAAAAATTGTGGAAATGAAGGTATATTCTCATTTAATTTTGTTCTTTATTAGCCTTAAAGCAGAACACCTATCAAATCAGCTAGTGATTGATTATTCTTGACAAAAAAAATGTATAAAAAGAATTGTCATTTAATAATTAGCTCATTAGCGGGGCACCTGGGTGGCTCAGTGGGTTAAAGCCTCTGCCTTCAGCTCAGGTCATGATTCCAGGATCCTGGGATGGAGCCCAGCGTCGGGCTTTCTGCTCAGCAGGGAGCCTGCTCCGCCCCCCCCCCCTCGGCCTACTTGTGATCTCTGTCTGTCAAATAAATAAATAGAAGCTTTAAAAAAAAAAATAGCTCATTAGCTTTCCTGTGGTACTGACAAATCTGTAGCATTTTAAACTTCAGTTTCATTTTGAGCTAGTTTGCCAAGAGTGTTTGGTTTTAGTTTCTATATTGAAGTAGATTTGAAGGTGGGGGGGCGACATTGTATTTGAAGTTAGTGTAAGTCTTTGGACTAACTGCTATAGATTTGTGTTAGTTATTAAATGGTATTGGTAGACCTAGTGCTATGATAATCACTATAAGTAGGTTTGGATTCTTACTGTTGCCTTTTCTTCCCAGTTCTTGACATGACTCCACTTTGTTTAATTCCTTTTGAATTTCTGATTGTTACTTCTATAACCCTATGCCTTTCAGCCTTGGTCGTATATCATGAACAGTAGGGCTTTTTCAGAATTCAAAATGCTTTTGAATGTAACGTAAATCTCATTCAAACTGGCTTAAACATGAGAAAATTTACCTCAAATGTCTAAAGTTCTCAAGGACCTAGGATGGATGTCTGCCATAAAAAATGCAGCATTTATCTACTATAAGAAAAGAGAAGGACCTCTCTTATCCAGAAGCCAAAAAAGCAAGCTACTTCTTGTATCTCACTGGGCCAAATTGGCTTAGGCCTGCTCATCCTTGAGGAGTATGGAATTACCATAAATAACCAGACTTTTGTGGTGGAAGGGATATTATGAAGTCAGTCAGTGTCCACTTCACAGTGAGTGAATTGTGGATATATTTATTTTTACAGTTGCTACAGGTGATTTAGTACCTAACTAATTTTGAGCACTGCTACACTTCCTAGTTTAAAAAATAATAAGGGAGGGAAAAAAACCTAATCATTTTTTCCATTTTCCAGTGGAACGAAGGATAGTTTGGTATAATTTATCTTGGTTTCTGTTGAAGAGTCTGAGTTTGGTTAGCCTTAGGCTCTAGGGTAAAGTAATTGTTAATTGGGGATTAGGGTGGAAAATGCATATTCATAATTGTCATTTAAATTTCTTAACTGAAAATACAATTTAAAAAAGATTTTTAATTTATCTAATAGAGAATGAGAGAGAACGAGCATGAGAGGGGGGAAGGTCAGAGGGAGAAGTAGACCCTGGCTGAGCAGGGAGCCCTATGCTGAAGGCAATCGCTCAAGCAGCTGAGCCACCCAGGTGCCCGGAATATGCAATTCTAATGTGGGGACTGTTGTTAAAGATCCTTTGGCGGTGTGCTCTCTGACAAATGAGTTAACCACTCAGAGCACAATGATAAGTATGTTAACTTTTTGGAATAAAGCTGCCCAACAATCTCATTTATCTTAATGCTAAGAGGCAGAAGCAATAAAGACTTTGAGCAGCATCGTTCTAATACTCATGTACTTTATTCTCAGAAAAGTTTCCTTAAACTCCTGATCAGTGCCTGTTTACCCTTACTGTTAAATATGTCCAGGGGCGTCTGGGTGGCTAGTCAATAGGCATCTGCCTTGAGCTCAGGTCATGATCCCAGGGTCCTGGAATCGAGCCCCAAGTCAGGCTCCCTGCTCAGTGGGAAGCCTGCTTCCCCCTCTCCCACTCATCCTGCTTGTGTTCCCTCCTCCACTGCCTCACGCGCTCTCTCTCTGTCAATTAAATAAATTAATAAATAATTTTAAAAAATAAATATGTCCAGCAAGCTATTATTTTGGTTTAATCAGAAAAAATAGAAGTCTATGGTTAGTCTCATAGCTTGGAAGAAGTGACAGAAGAGAAGACAGCAAGAAAGGGAGGGGGGGAAGTCTATAAACTACAGGAGTGACATAAGAAATCCACCAGTTTAGGCCAACTTATTCTAGAAAATTGCTTTGTACTAATGGGTCCTCAGGGTCTTACCATATTATAAAACAGTAGACTTATTTAATGATCCTAATGATTATCTCATAATTATCAAAGTGTTATTTTAAGGATATTCTTTTAAAAACAAAATAAGGTAACATACTTTAGAAGTATATTCAATCAAAATGATTAAAATTCTGGGGATGCCTGGGTGCCTCAGTTGGTTAAGTGTCTGCTCAGGTCATGTTCCCAGGGTCCTTGGATCAAGTCCCACATGGGGCTCCTTGCTCAGCAGAGAGCCCTCTGCCTGCTGTTCCCCCTGCTTTTTAACAAAAAAGATAAGATCTTTAAAAAAAAAAAAGATTTAAAAAAATAATAAAATTCTGTTTTCGTATTTCGTATATAAAAATAACCCTAAGCTATCCTGAAGAAGCTATGAAGATATTTTCTTTGAGGGCTACAGATAAGAAAAACACAGTAAAGCTTTAGCTATTTGTATACAAAATATTGGACCAAAATCTTTTCTTAAGGTCTTATCCATTTATGAATTTATGAAAATGTGCTGCTTTTCATCTGTGTAAATTATCCAGAGCCTGTTACTTTTTTTTTTTTTTAAGATTTTATTTATTTATTTGTCAGAGAGAGAGAGGGATAGAGAGCGAGCACAGGCAGACAGAGTGGCAGGCAGAGGCAGAGGGAGAAGCAGGCTCCCCGCCGAGCAAGGAGCCCGATGTGGGACTCGATCCCAGGACGCTGGGCT